>NC_050069.1:8916735-9220093 GCF_009764565.3 Dermochelys coriacea | reverse complement strand
ATTTTCTGTGGACAGAAACCCACAGGGAGCAGGTCAGGTTCCTGTAGGGGTGACCCTGAGGTACGGCCAGTAAAAGCACTTGAGAGGAGCCCAGGAGGGCTGGAAGACTTATTAGTTCAGCAGAGATTGGAGACTGTGTTAAGCACAGGCTGGGGAAACAGCACAAGGGGGCTTAGAGGTAGGAAGCAGCCACGAAAATAGCAGCACATCTGAAGAAGCAGACCTAGCTGCTTAGTACAGGGATCCAGGCCAGAACCTAGAGTAGATGGTGGGCCTGGGTTCCTGAGGAAAGAGAATGCAAGTCAAACATAAGGCATAGTGAGCCGAGGATGGGGCTGAATGCTGACCCCAAAGCCTGGGGTGAGGAATAGCCCAAACAATTCTCAGGCAAAACCAGACTTGACAAGCCTAATATTTCCATGGCAAAACAAAAAACAAGCAAAAAAAAAAAACCTTTGAAAATAACTTTCTGGCCTCTTTATGCATCATACAAAAGCAATAAAGAGTATACTTCCATATTTTCTCCTTGATCCTTCCTTTCCTTTCACCTTTAAGATAGCAGGTTTTGCTGTGTAACCCCCTACCTCTTCAAAGTGAGGACAAACTCTAAGTGAAAGAGGAATGGATGCTGTGGGTGGAATGACTGTTGTTTTCATTAATAGTAAGTAAATTGCTGTAGTTAGTGTTCACAGGATTGATTCTGCCAGTCTTACTCAGATAAAACTTCTGTTGATTAACTCTTTTGACATCATTGGATGCACAAGGATTGGCTGCTAAAACCATATACAAATTGACTATTCCTTTAAAAAAGAGAGAGAAGGAAACAGGAACAACAACAAAGGGAACAAAAACAAACACAAAGGAAAAAGCTTGCCAGCCACTGCAGCTGGTAAAATATTTGGCCAAATTCCACCACCATTACACTAGTTTAACCCCATTACATTCAATGGAATTGAGGGCAGAATTTAATTCTCAATGTACATTTATTAATTTGTTCCATTTTTTCTTTAACACAACGCAGTGGTTTGCAGCATTGTTGTAGCCAGTCCCAGGATGTTAGAGAGACAAGCTGGGTGGACTTTTATTGGACTAATTTCTGTTGGAGCAAGATTTACCATACTTCCCCAATAAGTGTTACAAACCTGACCTGGTTCTTTCTTCATAAATGAGATGGTATTCACTTTCCATGTCTCGTGTCTTTTCTGGACTAGACAGAGGGCACAGATAAACCTGACACTGGTACAAAACCCCCTCTGGTAACATCGTCAGGTCTCTTTACCAGTCTGGGTGGGGCGACTATATTTCCCTTTGTTGAATATGGGACACCTGGTAAAATTACTCGTATTCAAGTGAGTTCAATGGCAATCAGTTAGAACTATGAAGTACAAACATTCAAATGAACATAAAGTTCACTGAGCCCCCATTAAAAGAAATAGTGCATAGTTGGATTCTTTTTATTTACCTTCTTTAAGGCTTTAGGGTTCACACAGGAGGGGGGTCTCATGATCCCCCCCCAGATTTCTGCCAGGGTTCACACCAGAATGTGGCCAGCAGCAGCCTCCTTCAGCACTGTGCAGGAGGGAAGAGACAGGAACTGCTTCCAGCCATAGAGGAGGCAGAGACCGATGACCTGGCCCCCGTCTTTGCAGAGCTAATCTCTTCTTTCCCCCATCTCACCCTGTGTGGCTGGAAGCAACTTCTCCCTTCCTGCCCGCACCGTGTCAAAAGGCAGCTAAAACCTCCAGGCTGCTGCTGGCCACTGACATAACCCAGTGGCCTCGGCTACAGCGTGGGCAGCAAGAGGTTAAGCCCTAAGGCTCCATTGTGCACCAGGGCCCAGGGAACCTGACTGCAGGGGCTTCTGTGAACCCAGCCAGAGAGGTGGGTCAGCAGGTGAAGGTACCTAGGGGACAGAGAGCCCCATGCTCACTGCCAGGACCCAGGGCGGGGGTGTGAAGAAGGTGCTGAGCCCCTGCCCAGGGGCTGCTGTGGAGCCTGCAGGTTCAGGGCATGAACAGGCTGGAAATTGCTTCCCACCCACCTGCCACTCCAGAGCTTAGCTGAGGGGCAAAGAGGCTTCCCCGTGCCAGCGCTGTGCGGGGCTTTGACACATGCAGGGCTCAGCTCTCCTGACCAGCGGCCCAGGCCAGAGGGTCTTGGGCTTTCCTGGGGCGCCAGCTCAGCCAGAGGCAGTGGGGGAAGGAAGGAGCCTGCTGGCCAGGCTGTTGCTGAGCTAAGCACTCTGACCAGGGGCTGGTTCTCTGCACAGTGCTGCGGGAGATATGGAAGAGCAGCGGGGCTGGGGGCAAACAGGCGAAGCAGGAAGACGACAGTGAGAGTAGGAGGACGTAAAGGGCCAGTGGATGGGCTGCAGAGGCAACACGTAACTGGCCATTGCCTGGGGTCTGCCTGCACTCATGAGCCGTCGCAGCTTGCAGCACACAGCCAGTGCCAGCCAAAAACTGGATGTCGGGGCCCTGCTGGCCAAGAGCCCGCACGTAGTGGGGGGCTGTGCTGACGGACCAGCCGGGGGAGCGGCTGGCCCCACACTCTGCATCTTTGCCCCACCACCAGCCTTGCACACCCACTCCCATCGTCAGTCACTGGACCCCCCCCCCACACTCACTGCTGAGGGGAGGGCGGCTGGTGAGCTGGGATGTAGCCAGCAGCAGGACCCACCTGTACTGATGGGGGGAAGACAGAAAATACGGGACAATTTGTCTGTTTTTAAGAAAAAGTCAGGACATCTTCAGGAGGGCTTAAATACGGGACTGTCCCTTTAAAAACAAGACATCTGGTCACCTTAAATCTGGGTCTATATCCCATAGCCACGCTAGACCTGCCAGACTTTTATCTAGTTTAGAAAACCCCATTAGTTTAGAGAAATGTTTCCACATTTGGGCCACTTTTAAGAGGATCAAGTGGGATCTACGCTAACTGTATTTCCTGGATTTGAAAGGATATTCAGCACAAATATTGACAATCTCCTTGCATTTCAGCATCATGTAATGTCCTTTTCAGCATAATGCACTGAAAAGCAATTTGGGATCATTGTAACCGTACTGAAATGACTAACCTTATAGGGCTCTGTCCCTCTAGTCAATGGGCCTACTCACATTCTTAAAGATAAACACATGCCTATATCCTTCAGTGGATTGGGACGGGACTACTGCTTTCAGCACTGTGCTATTTCAAATCCATACACAGAAGAAGAGACTCTTTCTGCCGTAGCTAAGTTTAGAGGGAGGGTTTCAGACTCTTGAAGTGATTCTCATACACCTACTTTGTCACAATTTCTGGTCCCTAATCTTTCCTTTTTTTTTATCCTTCCCTGCTCTGCCATAATGATGTTAATTTCAGCAAAATTCAAGCTCTTTCACCTAGGATGACGCCACACTGAATCAATGGAAATAATGATCCTATTTTGTGTCACAGCTGACAATACCTCTCACTGCTTCTGCAGAAAAGTGATGGTGCATTTCTACTGTTCACTTACAAAAAGTTGCTACAAAAGCCACTTCTCCAGAACTGGAAAGAACAGAGATTGCTTCTTAATATGCTTTAGTGTCACTGTCCCAGCACTGATGCCTCCTTCTCACCCTCCAGTTAAGGACCAGATTCTCTCCTGATCTCCGCATACTATTAGAGAGCCAAGACAGATGCTCCACTTTTAGTACTTTCCTTTAGGTTATCATTCGAGTCAGGTGACATTTTTGTGACCAGGCAGTAGGTTTAAATCCCAAATTTAAGCCTAATTCATTGAGATTTGTGAATTTTTAGGGAACCTTCCCTGAGTTCCAAGTGATCCTGCAGTTACGTTTTGGTCAGTTGTGGGGTCAAAGAGATAAAGAGATGATAATTTATGGTTGCAGGTGGAAACGAGATAAAACTTGGCAGTTTCTCATAGTCTTGAAGTTGTAACCAGGGAAAACTGGTGGTTTCAGCAAAGTTTCACTTTAGATTTGAGGGTTGTTCAAACCCAGAAACTCAAAATGAGCCTCAGTGGGTAAGAAGTTAGAACCCCATGAGAACTGAAACAAAAAAGACTCCTTTGGATCGAAACCGCTAAACACCATATAGAGTTGGTCAACACCACTAATGTCCTTCTCACAACCAGCTAGAGACTTCAGTCTTGTATTACATGTGTAACCCTTTTGCCCGTCAGAGTTGGCAGCAACAAGGGCCGGGTTCAGTATCTAGGGGTTCCATTCCAATACACAATGCAAAACGGCTCGAGCCCACCCAGTGACCTGGGACAAATATATCACCCCTGCTGGGTGCCTCTAAGAGCCAATACTTCCCCTCTCGCAAGCACATAGTCTGAGTGTAACAAAAAACCTTTTAATAACAGAGGGAAACGATGTGGCATTATGTTGGGGAAACACCTCCAACAGGATTCATAACACAACGCATGAGCAAAAAACCCACCCCAAGCAAATTGGGCTGTGTCCTTTCCCTTTTGTTCTTGAGTCCAGCAACCCAAAATCACCCGAAGTCCCAAAAGTCCAACAACCCAAAAGTCTCTGTCCCTGGTCAGGGCAGCCCCAGAGTTTGAAAGTTTATCTGCAGAGTTTTACCTCCCAACCTGGGTGGAGATGGGTGGGGGGTTAAGGGGCACCTTATGTGGTCCAAAGCTGATTGCCCTACCTCTCCATGGGGCTCCGCTCTGCCAGCCGCCCCCATGAGCTGCTCCAGGCATCTGACAAACTGCTCTGCTCTACCAGCCGCTCTGCTCACCGTCCCACAAACTGCTCTGCCATATATCTTCAGGTTCCCCCACTACTTAAACAATACTCAGTGATTTCAGTGATTCTTAGTAAGTTAGCTTTTTTGTGATTTCAGCTTGTAGTAGGGGAGTCCCAGTGCAGGTACACTATTAGCCCAAAGCAAATTCAGCTCAGCAGCCTGTAACTAGACTCATAATAGAATCAAAATTAGCTCTGATATTCCACAGTAGAGAGAGGAGGAATTACAATCAACATATGAGGCCTATACCACCAACTATAATACCTGTCCCCAGCCTCTCTCTATTCACTGGGTTTTGGAACCCATGACCCTTGCCTAGCGAGTGCTGCTTAGTTGATGGTGAGTCCCTCCATCATAACAAAAAGCGAGTACAGTTCCACGGTCCTTGATTCACATAATCAGGATAACAACAGTTTATTCCTGCCCCAATAACAGAGAAACTGGGGCTCCTACAGCAGCCAAAGTGACCATCTAGGCAGGGTGGGTATACCTATGCAGATGAGATCAGCCCCTGAAATTCTTTTCCACAACACACCATGACTAACCACCAGATGTCAGGGTAGAGCTCATCCTGACTCTGCTTACACGTGTTTCACACCAGGGTCCAAGGTTTCACCATTTTGTTTCACAATCAGTGTCCTGGTTAATAAGCAAACCATTGATGAAGCACCAGTTATTGTAGCATCTTTTCCTGCATTGCCTCACCTGCAATCTGAACAGTATCAAAAAGTCTATTGATATAAATGAAAAGGTATCAATTTAGGTTGTGCAACTCCTGAAATGGACACTAATGAGTAGAAGATAACACTTGCACATCCGATGATGTGCTCACAAAAGCTTATGCCCAAATAAATTTGCTAGTCTCTAAGGTGCCACACGTCCTCCTTTTCTTTTGCAGATACAGACTAACATGGCTGTACTCTGAAAATTGCACAGTTGACTCATTTGATTCCTCCAGAATTACAAAAAGTAGATGATTGTTTTTACTTGTCTTTCCCAGCACAGAGGTCCATCCAGCAACAAACCCACCTGGTCTCATGGAGATGTTGGATTTCTTGAACTTGCAGAAAAGTCTTCAATAGCATCTGTAACACTGTAAGTGCTTGTGGATGCTCTTTCTTTCTGGGTGAGCTGGAGAGGAAACAAGACCATCCCAAAACTCAGATTCAGATGTTTTCTTTATTAGTCTTTCCTTCTCACAAAAGGTAAAACCTGCAGCCTGTGCCTTTAAAGAGTCACAGGTTATATAGGATCAATGCCTGGAATTCCTTAAAGATTGACTAATTGACTGTATTCTGCACACAATGAACCTGAAATTCACTCCCTTGTGGTACCACCATTGTATCTTACCCACACATCAAACCATAGTTGAATGCTTCACCTTATTACCCAAGTATGGTACCCGGGCAAATTCAAGCCATCAGGAACTGGGAGCCCTGAACAAAGATTGCATCCAGATCTGGAAGGTTATACGTGCATGGCCCTGGGAGAGAAGTACTGTATAAAGCAGGGTTCTCAAACTGGGGGTCAGGACCCCTCAGGGGGTTGCAAGGTATACATAGGGGGTCGTTAGCTGTCAGCCTCCACCATAAACCCTGCTTTGCCTCCAGCATATATAATGGTGGTAGATATTTAAAAAAGTGTTTTTAATTTATAGGGGGGGTCGCACTCAGAGGCTTGCTATGTGAAAGGGTACACAGTACAAAAGTTTGAGAACCACTGGTATAAAGGTCTGACTACACACAGCTTATCACATGACCTTGTTCCATTGCAGCTGTCCTCTAACCCAGTTAAAGTTCAATCCCATTTTGCCATGTAAACGGGCCAATCCAAGGCTTAGCCTTGGATTGAGAACATGGTTAAATTCCTGCATGCACCATAGTGTGGAATGGTGGCTCAAACCAGGTCAGAAAAGGGCCCTATTGTAACTGGGTCCACCAACATGGCTGTAGTTGTGTAAACAAGACCCTGTGGGTGTAGGATGTGCATGTGTAAAGGGTTAAAGGGAGTGCCTTGGGATGCTCTTCAATAGCCTGACCTGACAATGCAAGGCTACTGAGGAGAAAGAAAGAAAGAAAGAAAGAAAGAAAGAAAGAAAGAAAGGTGGTGGGAGGGCTAAGGAATTGTGTAGAATCCTTTGTGGCTCTGAAGTGTTCAGTCCTTATGCTTCAGCCTTAACAACATTTTCAGTGTTATGTGCTTATTGTTAATACTGGGTGGGATTTTCAAAAATACCTAAGTGAGTTGGGAGCACCAGCCCCATGAAAATCATGGGGTGGGATTTTCAAAAGTACCTGAGTTAGGTGTCTATTATGCTTAGTGACTGCAGATAATTAGGAGTTGGTAGATAGGGGAGATCCTCAGGTGGTAGTAAACTAGCATTGTTATATTAAGTTAGTGGAGCTACATTGATTTACATTAGCTGGTGATCTGACCCCATGCTGCTGATCAGCTTTTCTATGAGAACAACAGGAGCTACACACTCAGGGTTATCCGTAATTAACAATCCCTGATTCACTCCATGCGTGGACACTAATTTCAGAGTCAGAGTTTCTTATTCCTGTTTAGTTTAACCCACTTTGAAAGTAGGTAAATGTAAACACAAACAAGCACATTCAGGGCTAATTTCCCAAACCCTGCATAACTGAGCAGAATTGGCCCTTATGTTTTTCATCCTCAAAGCCCTTTACAAATGTTAACTACCCTCACAACTATACTGGGTGGGAGGAGTGGATAACTCATCTTTAGGCTGGGTAGAATTCAGTTTTGATATTTGATGTTTATTTTTAACCATTTTTTCCAGGTTTTATTGATGCACATTTCATAGTTGGAGGAAATTATGTGGGGAGGGGAGTCTGCCATATTATTTAATGACAGTAGATGTTGCGAACCAAAAAGTTAACTCATATAACCATTAAAACACAAATTGTCAGCCTCATGTCAAAATATACGAAGTAAATATCCTTAAATCAACCTCTAAGTTCTCAAGCAGGATTTTTCTTACTTTTGCCTCTGTACATTTTGATGATCATCAATGGGAATATGTTTTGTGGGAATTGGGAAAGTGACGTTTACTGACACTTACCAAAAAAAAGCTTATCCTTCCAAGCCTGCTCATTTTACAGCTGGGGAAACTGAGTCAGAGAGGTTCCAGAGACTTGACTAAAGTCCCATCATGACTCACTGCTTGAACAAGGATTAGGACCAAAGAATGCATGGGCTGCAGGCCTGTTCTCTCTCACCTCTCTATCTTAGGTATTATCTGGCCCCCTTATCATGGTATCTGAGCACCTCAAATGATAATGTATTTATCCACACAACACTCCTGTGAGGCAGGGAAGTGCTATTATTCCCATCATACAGAGAGACTAAGGCCTTGATCCTCAAAGTTGTTTAGGCCCCATTCATTTCATTGGGATCCTTTGAGGTCTGGGCCTAAATGACTTGACCAGGGTCACTCAGAACTACTCTAGTGGAGCAGGAATTAAGCACAGGCTAACCACTGGACCATCTTCTTTCCCAAAACATCGGGTGGGAGTAGGTGGAACAGTAAGAAAAAAGTGACTTGCCCAAACTCCCACAGCAGGTGAGTGGCAGAGCCAGGTTTAGAACACAGGTCTCCTGACTCTCAGTCATTTAGCCTGTCTATTAGACCACAATGAACTTCCCATCTCTCTGGTGTTTAAAAGTCTAGAGACAAATTAGAAAAATACCAGTTGACATTAATTCCAGCTGAACTTGATTGGACATGCAGAAGCAAGCTGGAGAGGGAGAGAATTCTTGTTCTGTCTGGTTCAGCAGCAACTCCACCCACCGAAGCTTCCCAGCAGGAAATTAAGTTGCAAACAATACATGATCAGAATACATTGTCATACACTGACCCTACCCTGGGGACAGGACACTTTTGCTTGCCACACGTTGAGGCAATAGCTTTATACATATTAATCCTTTTGTGAGTATTGCATGTAATGCATCACAGTTCCAATCTTAATCCAAGCTTTGAAGGGTGACAACCAAAGAAAAAAATTGGGTTTAGGATTTTCTCAGCCACTTCATAATATATAAAGAAGTCCCAAAAGGTTGTGTCTTTTGAGGATTTTATTTTTCTGCTTGCTTTTCACATTCAGAAATGTAAGTCTCATCCATATATTTCTTGAAATACCCTATAGCTAAGTGGAGAACGGGTGGTTTATGACAGTGGAGAAACCATGTAAACTGTTTAAAAACTCATTGGTTTTTGTTAAGATCTACTTAACTCAGATGTTTGAGAAGCTGTTGGGAGAAGACTCTCATGTTTAAAATTCCAAAACCTGCCTCTTCAGTTAAGGACTAAGAAAAAATCGCAGTTCACATGTCTAAACTCTATAATGCACCTCAGGGAAAATAGACTTGACATTGCTAATATCTCTCAAAGACTCTCAAAGAGTCTTAGGACGGAAGAATCCCATGCACTACCACAGGCTGGGGACTGACTGGCTAGGCAGCAGTTCTGCAGAAAAGGGCCTGGAGATTACAGTGGACGAGAAGTTGGATATGAGTCTGTTAGCCCGAGGCAGTTGGAACTAGGTTTTACTTTACAGAAGATGGGCTACCTGCAGTGTTCTACCCTTTCCACATCTATCATCGGTAATTGTGTAGTTAAGACATAGACAGATTGAGGTTGCAAACAGGTGGTATTTATTAAGAGTAACAATAACAGGCTAGGACTCCCTGCAAACTAAGATAACACAACAACAGTGTGGTTGTTAACCCTTTGATGTAAATGGGGGTGAACCCCAGGGCCCCAAACCCTATACACATTGGGGTACCCAGGACTAAACAAGAAGGACTATACCATGTCTTGCAGACACTGGACAGGAAAACAGGAACAGGAACACAGACGGGAACCAGGAGCTCAGGGACAGGTGCCAGGAACAGGAACACAACAGGAACCAGACCTCAGGAACTTTGGTGACAGGTAAGTAGATCTTCAGTATGGTGTCTTCTGTCTTCAATTCTTGATCTCTTCGTCCGGCATGCTGAATGGGAACGCTAGCTCACACGATGATGGAACAGGTGAGTGGAGGTAAGTTAAGGGAATGTTGGTAGATGTTACTGGTTCACCTCAAGTCCTAATCCCTCATGCCTCTAGCTAATAGCAGGACTGGTACACGGTAGAAGGGCTTCTATGCCAAACTGGGATGACCTGCTTCCACAGCATCCAGAGACACAGAGCGCCCCTCAAAGGGTGACTCTTTCTTATATATGTTCTCTGTTGCTAGGCATATTCTACTGCCACGAGACACTACATTTCCCGCCTTTTCCTTGCTTTGGTGCCAAACTCAAAAAGAGCGCCAAAAGTTGCAGGAGAACGGATGCCATGATGGAGGACAGGTTGTCCTTTTACCAATCCAAAATGGCGACTATGTACACTTAATAAATTGAAACTTTTCTACCCAACAAGTCAACAGTGTGCCCTTGGTGCCAAGAAGGCCAATGGCATATTGGGCTGTATTAGTAGGAGCATTGCCAGCAGACTGAGGGAAGTGATTATTCCCCTCTATTTGGCACTGGTGACGCCACATCTGGAGTATTGTGTCCAGTTTTGGGCCCCCCACTACAGAAAGGATGTGGACAAATTGGAGAGAGTCCAGTAGAGAGCAACGAAAATGATTAGAGGGCTGGGGCACATGACTTATGAAGAGAGGCTGAGGGAACTGGGCTTATTTAGTTTGCAGAAAAGAAGAGTGAGGGGGGATTTGATAGCAGCCTTCAACTACCTGAAGGGGGGTTCCAAAGAGGATGGAGCTCAGCTGTTCTTAGTGGTGGCAGATGACTGAACAAGGACCAATGGTCTCAAGTTGCAGTGGGGGAGGTATAGGTTGGATACTAGGAAAAACTATTTCACTAGGTGGGTGGTGAAACACTGGAATGCGTTACTTAGGGAGGTGGTGGAATCTGCATCCTTAGAGGTTTTTAAAGCCCGGCTTGATAAAGCCCAGGCTGGGATGATTTAGGTGGGGTTGGTCTTGATTTGAGCAGGGGTTGGATTAGATGACCTCCTGAGGTCTCTTCCAACCATAATCTTCTATGATTCTATAAAAAGTAGAAAAAATTGTATGGCCTTCTTTATCCATCATAAATCAGCAAAAGAGGGCACAACTCATTTTTCTCTTCAGGTTATCATAAAAACACATGAACATTTGAAGTGCAGATAGAAAGGTCATAGCCATATGTGGATGGGTGGCCTGATGACAGTAGTACTATCTCTTCCTAATGACAAGGGCTGTTGGGTCCATTATTTGGTTGAACTGGATTGAGAGAGAGAGAGAGTCTGTGTGAGCCTGTCTCCCTTTAGTGGTGGGAGTAGCGTATGTGTGTTTTCATGTTTCCTTCTAGGAGTGGGTCCCGCTGAGTATGCAGCCTACCCATATCTCCATGCTGAAGGAGCTCTTTGTTAGTTCAAGTGGTGGGCTTGCCATTTTGGTGCTGAAGGTCACAGGCTTGATCCCCATGGATGACTGTTGGGTCTGTACATGGCTACAATTTGTAGCATGTGGTTGTGTTGCGATAGCCACTAGACTACCTCTGCTCCTGCCGAGTGAGAGGGAAGAGGGGCAGAGCAACAAAAGGGAAATATAAATAGATTTCCTCTACAAGCCTACTAAAAAGAAATGGGGATGAGTGGGGGTAGAGAAAGAGAGAGCTATGTTTCCATGGTAACTGCCAGTGGTTTATTTAAGAAAGACAATGAAACCAAAAAAAAAGAAAAGGCAAAGTCAAGTGGGAATGAAGATCATTGCAAAACCCCATGAATATATTGATGCCCATATATTTATAGTGAAGTTCCGTGTACGAACAACTCTCTGTTACAAATGGTGTGCTTAAAAAATTCATACCACTCTATCTATTTATGAATTGATCCTTGAAATGTTATTTTTAAATATTTATTTCTGCTAAGGGAATAAAGAAGAAATGAGGCAATGCACTATAACAAATGTCAGGAGGATGCAATCATCCTGAGTGGAGCAACAGATTCTATTTGCCCAGTCAGAACACAAATGAACATTGGTTTAGCTCAAGTCCTTATTCATATGGACTTCAAAAAGAAGCAGCCAAGGACATTCTGTTGGAGTGAGTGGGGGAGTGACGGTCCATTGGGAGACATGCAGCTCTATTGACCTTATTGCGTCTATATTGCATGGACCACATTCAGCCTTGGCAAAAGTGGGTGCAGCCCTTATTGACCTCAATGATTTTAGTTGCATTAGGATCAGGGAATTGGGAGATTTTGTGGCTCTGAGTGGCTCTCACATCTTGATGGCCTATGTCAGGACTTCTCAACCACTGATTTGAATCAGCACTATTGGGAGTCAGACTTTTGTCACTGTTTGCCCTAGGCTCCCACTCCCTTCCTCAAAGCTAAGCCTCTGTACTAAATCTTAATCTGCAATCATTTCCTGCCTTCCATTCAACACTGCACACCTCTTCCACCACATTAACTCCAGACCAAAAACTCAGCCATGAGAACAGCCCAATCTTAATAAGGTGCAGAATGAAGTCATTAGTTTAGTAATATACACATTATTTTTTCCAGTGTATATAGGGGTAGGGTCAAGGTCATAGGAGAGTTCACCTTCCTCTGTGCCTGTGAACTCAGATACTCTGCTAGCATCAGGTGGGGATAATAAACTTGTGGCTAGAGTGTATATGGCACCACAGCCTTACACTGGATGTAACATATGAATTGTTCAACTACATATGAACATTTTGCCATCTGGTGGCTGCAGCCCTCGGATCGAAGATCTAACCCCATGACAGCCAACTGAAATTCCTCGTTAGCCCACTTGTGTTACTGGAATAAAAGGTCCTGAGTTACATCCCCACCAAGGACAGTCAAGCTCATGAGGCTGTGGAGTATGGAATATTTGCCAGGAATGAAGTTTCTGTGGCCATTGGATTATTACTGCATCACAGTCTATCGCACCATTTCTCAAATGTGGGGGAGTGAGGAGGCGAGCGGGGGGTGAGGAGGCAAGCAGTGGGTGGGGGTGGCTGAGGAGGCAAGCAGTGTGGGGGTGAGGAGGCAAGCGGCGGGCGCATGGGAAGTGGGTGGACCCCCCTGTTTGGGGAGGCTAGCCTCTGACTCCACCCCTTCTGCCCGCGCTCCCCCCGCCCCCGGCACCTGCATCCCTGAGACCCCCTGTGCCTGGAGCCACCAGCTCCCCGCCCGGAGAAGCCCTGACTGCCCCCACCCCACGGCTGGAGGAGCCCCAGGCTGGCCAAAGCCTCGAGACCCACCCCACCCCACCTGCCCGGATAAGCCCCAGCGGGGCTGGCTGAAGCTCAGAGCACCTCCCCCCTTGTTCAGAGGAGCTCTGGGCTGGCTGAAGCCCCGAACCCCACACCTGCCTGGAGGAGCCCCGGGCCAGCCGCAGCCGTGCCTCCCCTCCTCTCCTCTCCTCTTCCCTCATCAGACCCAAGCTACCCTGATATGTTTTTCACTATTATTTGGACTTCTATTATGTCAAAACATTTTCAAATTTACTTCAGAATTGTTATACAGACAACCACTTTTACCAAAAAAAAGCAAAAGAAACAATAATAAAAAAGACAAGAATGTGCAAAGCACCTTATTTGTGTTTCTATTCTGTTAGGTCCCATAAGGAATAGAGATACCTGTGCATGATTTTTATTTCTGAGTCTGCAAAAAAAAAACCCAAACCTTACATTAAATAAATTACAAGGATTTGGATGTATATATGTGCATATTATTTTATTAACTTTAGGAAAAATAAATAATTTTAGGGAAAAGTGTCAGTGCAACCATCAGCAAGGGTTGGTGGCCGCACTCTGAGGCCACCAAAAATTTTGTTGGGAGAACTTCTGGTGTCAATTCTCTGCGAGTGCTTAGGGGGAGTCCCTGGACCCCATTCCTAACCTTCTTCTTTTGCTAAATTTCCGTCAGTGGTTGACCTGCAATATGTCCTGTGATGGCCTGGCAGATGTGGTGGGTATACACACCTGGCTCAGATGGCTGAAGAATTGTGGCCTCTACTTCATTATTATAATATAAAACAAGAAATTGTTTTTACATCTGGTTAATTTGAAAGTGCTCACAACCCACCAGCATCCTCCACAGAAAGCATATGAGTGAGTCTGGACTGTGCACACCAGTGGCTCTCAACTTTTCCAGACTACTGTACCCCTTTCAGGAGTCTCATTTGTCTTGTGTATCCCCACATTTCACCTCACTTAAAAACTACTTGCATACAAAACCAGACATAAGAATACAAAAGTGTCACAGCACGCTATTACTGAAAAAATTGCTGACTTTCTCATTTTTACCATATAATTCTAAAATAAATCAATTGGAACATAAATATTGTACTTACATTTCAGTGCACAGTATATAGAGCAGTATAAACAAGACATTGTCTGTATGAAATTTTAGCTTGTACTGACTTGGCTAGTGCTTTTTATGCAGCCTGTTGTAAAACTAGGCAAATATCTAGATTAGTTGATGTCTCCCTTGGAAGACCTCTTCCTACCCCCAAGGGCATACAGACCCCTGTTTGAGGACCACTGGTGTACACAACTATTACTCCATCAGACAATGCTATCCGGGGGTCATCTATCCGAAGTGAGCATTTCTATGCATTACGGACAGTGCCCATTGTCTGTGGGTTTCTCAGTCTCTGCCTCATCTCTACCCTGAGCAACAAGTTGGATTTTAACCATCTTGTTAATAGAGGCGCTCCAGTCACATGTATCGTGTGGTAGCACCCAGAATCCCCCCTCATGGACTGGGACCCATTGTGCTAGGTGCTGTACAAACCCAGAAGAAAAAGACAGTCCCTGCCCCAAAGAGATTACCATCTACATGTTGTTGTGACAGGCTGCATTCAGAGAACTATAGACGCAGCTATGCTAGTCAGATCCTGTGTTCCAGCTTTCAAGATGGGCTACAGCAGATTGCATTCTCCCTCTTCTGGGAATATGTTTTTCTGGACACATGGGGTGCACAGTACAGGAACCATAGCATTTAGAGATGGGGAAAGATCTAGTAGGACCCCTAGGCCAGTGGAGGGTGGTTCCTTTTGGTAGATTTGCTGGTGCTAGATCACAGTGTGTTACAGAAAGAAAAGGAGTACCGGTGGCACCTTAGAGACTAACAAATTTATTAGTCTCTAAGGTGCCACCGGTACTCCTTTTCTTTTTGCGAATACAGACTAACACGGCTGCTACTCTGAAACCAGTGTGTTACAGGTGAAATGCATGATGGTGCGTACAAACATTTCTCTAAACACTGAATGGAAACAAATGAGGCCCCGGGAGATGCTAAGCAAGATGAAATGGGTGCAGAGACAGGCATACTCAGGTCTCATAGCAGCGATATGGTGGAAGTTAATTGCACAGAGCCCGTAAAGATGCTAAAGCTGTTTGGCATATCTCGTGTGGAATCTGAAACTGTGCTGTTACTATAGCAGGAAATGGCTGCCTCAAAGGGGTTAAAAAAACAGCAGTTACCCGTCTGATCACATGATAGGTCTGTACTAGTTAGGGCAGCTGTTTGGAACTATGATACTATCACCTAGTTACAAAGAGTCATTCACACAATCTGATGCGAGGAAGGGCTTGGGGTTGAGGCATTGGTCAGTGAAGATCTGAGTTCAATTCCTGCCCCCAATATGCTGTGTGATCTTGGATCTTTCACTTCACCCCTCTGTACCTCAGTTCCCCATCAGTGGGGACAGTAGTATTTTTCTCTTTCCCCCTCTAGTGCAAATATTTGGGCTGCATGCTCTTTGGGGCAGGATTGATCTCTTACTACTTGTTTGTACAGTGCCTAGCACAACGGGGCCCTGGTCTCAGTTGAGGCCTCTGTGTGCTACCACAATACAAATAAATAATAATAGTACTGCATATGAATGGGTCAAATACAGCCTCGTATTGCCCTTTGTCAGAGCTCTATTTGGACATATGCAATCCTGCAACATAACTTTTTGCTGACCACTGAGGAGCTCTGTTTGCATACATGCCTACATCAATTCACGAGCAGACTTCAAAGGCTTTGAAAACGCTGGCAGCTCTGGACACCACTGAGGACTTTGAATGTCACCTGAGTTTGGCACTCAGATGTTTTTGGTCAGGTCTTTTACATCGTACAACCTTTTCCCTCATCTCTACAGGGGATGAAGAAAATCTCAGTAATGGTGTTACCAAGTTACCAGCTGCCCCAATTCTGCTGTCTGCACATAGCTAAGAGCAGACTGAGTCCTTTGGGGATACGGACTTTGACTTAACCCTGGTCTACACTTAAAATTTAGATCGCTCTAGCTAACATCGATCAGGGGTGTTAAAAATTAAGCTGACCTAACCCCTGGTGTAGACGCAGCTAGGTCTATGGAAGAATTCTTCCTTTGAATTCTACCACCACTTGGGGAGGCGGATTACCTACATCGACGAAAAAACCCCTTCTGTCGATGCAGAAAGCATCTATGCCACTTCAGCATGCCCTTACTGTGTGTCCGTATCGTGCCTAGCTCAATAGGGCTCTGCTCCTGATTGCAGGCTCCCATTATAGAAAAATTAAATAACAACAACAATAGTAGACAGTTTTGGCAATACACACTGCAGGCCAAACTCAACCCTTGTGTAAAAGGGGGCCGCTCGATTGAAGGAAATGGTTTAGAATTAACTAATGCCAGGGATAATTTTAACGGAATATCTCTCAGCAGATAAAGGTCGGAGTACTAATTTGGACCAACAGATCAAACCACAGAATCCCTTAAAGTAATGTGCCTGGATCCTCAGCTGGTGTAAATTGATTTCAATACAGCAATGTGGATTTAAACAACCTCAGGTCCCTAATATTTATTACGCACAGCTATACACAAATAGCTGGTTGAAAGATGTTAGAGAGAAACTGAGAACAAATACAGATATAAAGCTAGTAAAGGGGAAGGCTATTGTTTCCTCTAGATTTGTCCAATATGGGCATCTAAACATTGCAACTTAAAGCTTTACAGAAGCCATACCTCCCCATAAATCCTCCTAAGCGTGCTCCTAGAGATAAGTTATATTGTAGAGCTTGGCTGTAGACACCACTGACTTCCTGACTTAGAACAACGCTTCCTCTCAGCTCTCGTCCCCTAATGCCCCTACTCTACTTGCGCTACATTGATGACATCTTCATCATCTGGACTCATGGAAAAGAAGCCCTTGAGGAATTCCACCATGATTTCAACAATTTTCATCTCACCATCAACCTCAGCCTGGACCAGTCCACACAAGAGATCCACTTCCTGGACACTACGGTGCTAATAAGCGATGGTCACATAAACACCACCCTATATCGGAAACCTACTGACCGCTATTCCTATCTACATGCCTCTAGCTTTCATCCAGATCACACCACACGATCCATTGTCTACAGCCAAGCTCTACGATATAACCGCATTTGCTCCAACCCCTCAGACAAAGACAAACACCTACAAGATCTCTATCATGCATTCTTACAACTACAATACCCACCTGCTGAAGTGAAGAAACAGGATTGACAGAGCCAGAAGAGTACCCAGAAGTCACCTACTACAGGACAGGCCCAACAAAGAAAATAACAGAATGCCACTAGCTATCACCTTCAGCCCCCAACTAAAACCTCTCCAACGCATCACCAAGGATCTACAACCTATCCTGAAGGACGACCCATCAGTCTCACAGATCTTGGGAGACAGGCCAGTCCTTGCTTACAGACAGCCCTCCAACCTGAAGCAAATACTCACCAGCAACCACACACCACACAACAGAACCACTAACCCAGGAACCTATCCTTGCAACAAAGCCCATTGCCAACTCTGTCCGCATATCTACTCAGGGGACACCATCATAGGGCCTAATCACATCAGCCACACTATCAGAGGCTCGTTCACCTGCGCATCTACCAATGTGATACATGCCATCATGGGCCAGCAATGCCCCTCTGCCATGTACATTGGTCAAACTGGACAGTCTCTTCGTAAAAGAAGAAATGGACACAAATCAGACGTCAAGAATTATAACATTCAAAAACCAGTTGGAGAACACTTCAATCTCTCTGGTCACTCGATTACAGACCTGAGAGTGGCTATCCTTCAACAAAAAAACTTCAAAAACAGACTCCAACGAGAGACTGCTGAATTGGAATTAATTTGCAAACTGGATACAATTAACTTAGGCTTGAATAGAGACTGGGAGTGGATGGGTCATTACACAAAATAAAACTATTTCCCCATGTTATTTTCCCCCCCCCCCCCCCGTTCCTCAGATGTTCTTGTTAACTGCTGCTGGAAATGGCCCACCTTGATTATCACCATAAAAGGTTTTCCTTCCCCCTCCACCCCCCCCCCCCCGCTTCCTGCTGGTAATAGCTCATCTTAAGTGATCACTCTCCTTACAGTGTGTATGATAAAACCCATTGTTTCATGTTCTGTGTGTGTGTATATAAATCTCCCCACTGTATTTTCCACCGAATGCATCCGATGAAGTGAGCTGTAGCTCATGAAAGCTTATGCAGGGATTTGGCTGATTTTCTTAGTTCCCTGTGAAATCTGCGACTCCTTATAGGGCGTAGAATTTTATTTCAAGCTAATGCACAATATACAAATAAACCCAGCTCATGAGGGGCAATGAATGCCCGGCTAATTCCAAAGGGCTAGTCAGTCAATACAAGATACTCCTTGGTCCAGCCCAAGAGAACGCTGCCACTGGCAGCTGCTATATATGACTTTTTCCAGCGCTTGGCTCCCACTCCCCATAGCCTCTCTCTCACACACACAGCCTGGCTGTCTGATTCCAGCCCTTAGGCACATCCCATGCTATTAGCCTTGCCACCTTTCAGCTGTTGTCGATTTCTCAACGCTTTGCAGATATTAATGAAACCTCCCATCAAGCCTGCAGATATCAGGCAGTAAATGGTTAAGTGACCTGAGAAAAGTCACTAGCAGAGCTGGGCATGGAATCCAGGCATTCCCTGCTCTACACATGTCTAGACATACTTTACTCCTCCAAATCCTAACAATGGGAAAACCCTTGTACCACAGCCCATCATCCTCTGTGTATCCAGGCAGACTCCACCAGCGCTGAATTGTACTCATTGCTGAATTAGCATGGCGTCAATTCTGCAAGCCATTCTGTGGGGGGCATCAGGAGCTTTTTGCAGCGTCTGACTGCACCGCACTGAATTTGTGCTACTCTTCTTCACACACACATGCCCCCAACCCCTTTGCCTTGATGCTTCCTCCCTGCTTTGTTCATTTCCTTTCTGTGTGAAAACCAGAAAGAATTTTACTGCAAACTTCTTTCCCCTTTTCTCTCCATCTGCACTATCTGATCTCCTCACGTCCTGAGCACTGAGAGGCTGTAAAACCTTGGCCTTTATGTAGTTTGCTATTTTCAGCTGCTTTTTTTTATACCATAATGCCAAGCCCACTAGCTGTTCCCAGCAAGAATGACATTTATTACGCTATTCCCTGAGCCTCATAACCTACCCTGTACATTTTATAATACACACACACAAAAGGAAAGGGCAGTTCCACATTTTTTTTTTTGGTAACTGAATTATTCAGTTCTGATACTGCACAGCGATGCTAGTCCCCCTTTGTTTACCTATGTTTGTATACTGATCTTCATGAAGTACAAATGTCTATAAATGTCCTGGCTCACATTGTTATGCAGGTCAAAGGGTAACAAACTAATTCCTAGCATTTTCACTGGATCATATTATTAGATATCCTTGGGAATTCCCGTGAGTGCTGGGTGTGGGCAAAAATGCTTGTGAATTTCAAAAGTTTAATGAATTTCAGCATGGAAATCCATACCACCAATTCAGTAGTAATTATTGTCCTGTCTTAAAAGTTCCAGTCCTCTGATTAGAGAGCATGTGACTTAGGTGACCAATCACACAACACAAATAACAGACCCATCAAACTGTGCCCATTGCTAGCCTATGGAAACGCATTCTCATTACTGTTACCCTCTGTGACCAGCTGGCACTCTCTCTGTATAACTTATGAATCCTGACTGATATTGTGAAGCTGTATTAGGGAAAACCTGTGGTATCATCTGTACCTATAAGTATGTGGTTCCATCACTGCTGACACACACCAGACAGGGACAATGGGAAACCCTTGAGGGTAATGATGACACTTAAACCTCACAAAAAGAAATGCTAAAAGCAGCTGCAGCCTTAGGCTATGTCTACACTACGAACCTTACAGTGGCACAGCTGTACCACTACAGGTCTCCCGTGTAGCTGCTCTTTGCCAGCGGGAGAGAACTCTCCCGCCGGCATAGTTAAACCACTCCCAATGAGTGGCGGGAGAGCCGCTCCTGCTGACATAGTGCTGTTCACACCGGCACTTTTGTGGGTGAAACTTATGTTTTTTCACACCCCTGACTGACAAAACTTTTACTGACAAAAGTGCTAGTGTAGCCAAAGCCTTTGACAAACCAATTTAGCTGATTCCTCTGAGGTGGGGTGGGGTGGGGTGGGGAGGTAGCAGCTATGGAAAGCTACCAGGAGGAACAAAAGAGGCCAGGAGGTGTCCAGGAGGAGTTTAAAATAAAGAAACACAGAGGAACAAGGGCCAGACAGGAAGAGGAAGGGTGGGGTTGGAGACCAGCAGGTCACAGAAGCTGGGTAAGGGACTCCATGAAGGAGAGAAACCAGCTAGCCTGCAACAGGCTGCATAAGGAGGGGACACCCTGCCTGGACATCAGTGGTCCCTAAAGACTCCCAAGAAGGAGTGAGATAGGAAGGGACATGTGTTTAGTCTTTTTTATTGTTTTGTATGATCAGTCTTCTCCTGGGCATTAAATGATTAACTATAAAAGAGCATAAATGTGTTAGACTGTGCAAAATGTGTGTGTGTGTGTGTGCATGCGCATGCTGACTGCTTTACAACTGCTGTGCCCCACCGAGGGAGTTAAACTGTAACCAGATGCTTCACACCTTTGGGGTGGAGTTCTGGGGCAGGGCATGTTTAAGTAACTAGTGTATCCCAGGGGTCAGCACTGGGATGAGCTTGAGGAGCCCCATTTCCAAGAAGGTGTAAGAGTCTGAGAGTTGGCACCCAGGGAATGTGTCCAAGACACCAAGGGAGGGACCAGTGCTGCAGCCTGCTGCGGATCCAGGAGTTTGATGCATCCTGGGATCCAGAGCAGCAGATACTTGGATTCCCCCACTGCCGTCCCAGGGAGTGGCCAGCAGGGAGCACTTGGTAGAATCTGTGATGCCCTCATCCTTCCTTTCCCCTCCCATGCACATAAATGTGCCCGGCCCATATATTCAAGCATCATTGCCTCATTAAAGCTCAGGGTAGGGAGCCAGAGGTTTTATTCCTGGCCTCCCCATATGTAGTGGTACAGTGTGGTGGAGAGGTGCTACTGGCATGAGTTCGGGATGGCTGAGTTAGTCACAAGCGGCAAAATCTGGAATAGAACCCAGCCCCAGTCTGTGCTTTAACCCAATACCGCCCCTTCTCCCTTGTGACCTGGGCATATATGACTGAACAGCAATGGGCATGTTGTAATAAAAGCAATGTTCACAGACATAGTAGTGGATGTATCTAAAGTGCACAGACCTAGAAGCCAGGAGACCGGTGCTGATCTTAGCTCTCTTACTGGCTTGGGCAAGTCCCAAACTCTTGCCCGTGTGTAAAACGGACAAAAGGAAATTTCTTTCTTTATCTACCCTGTCGGGGTGTAGTGAGGATTATCTAGCTAGTGCTTGTCATTTTAAAGATGGAAAGTTGCAAGCACCATTGCTAACAATGCATGGTCACACAGTTAGATAAATGGGGGAAACAGGTAATTGCCTCAGGAGGAAGTTTGGCTCATTCTGTCGGTGATGAAGGGGAGACTGTTTCATTAGGGTTGGGATCAATGCACAGCTGTTCAAGGGGTTTATTGTGCAGGGAATGTCATTCAGCTTTTTGCAAACTCCCAAGGACAAGGGTTTTATTCTCGCAGTGTATGTTAATAGAGGTTTATTTAAAGTTCTCCCCAGAATTCCCTGGGTGGGTTATCCCTAGAAATCACTGGATGAGAAGCAGGATTAACCAGCAGCTGGATCTTCCTTATCTGAGCCCCAGGGGCATCTCTCTGACGTCACTCAGTTTCATGAACTGCGTTTACCACCAGCTTTTGGGGGAGGAGGGTCATTATTTCCCCTGTGAGTATCTATTTATTGCTCCATGTGGTATGCGGCAAACCTTGGAATCAGGGGCCTGGAATAGATGTGACAGACTGTAATTGGCATAGGCGCCTTGGAGAGGGGCACAGAAGAGGGGCCTAGCAAAGGCTAAGGCTCACAGATAACTCTGCTGTGGTCCAGCTGCATCTCTCATGCCTCCCAACTGAAAGACCCTGTTTCGAGAGAGTAATCTGGTTTGTGGGGAGCGCTGTCAGCCAAAGCAGCCCTAAGAGCTCGAGGGATGCAGTTTATTTGCAACCTCACAACTGATTCCAGTGTGCAAAATATGCAGACAAGGGCACTAGCTACATAAGAGATGAGACAAGAGAGCCTGGCCATATAGGTCAGATGATCATGTGTTGCCCAGTACTGGAAGGTGAGATGATTTTGAAGTCAAATGTCAGTATTAGCTCTGATTGACACATCAGGCAAAATTTAGCTCCCTGACTTTAGGAGGTGTTACACTCCAACAAGAATTTGGCTCAATCTTAATTCTTAGTGTTTTTGTTTTGGGGTAGCACTCATAGTCCCCAATCAGCAGCTGGGCCCCATTGTGCTGGGTGCTGTACAGAGATAGCCCATGCCCCCAGACAGCTATTCTCTCTGAGGGCAATGAAGCTAGCCATTGTAAGCATGAGTTAGAACCTTGCATATTTATTCATTTGGACTATCATAATGGCATAGTTTGAACTTGTAAAGTGCTTTTCATTGCAGCTATATAGATGAGGGCAGTGCATATGCTTAGAGAGAGAAAATAAAGCTCAAAACATTTGTGAGGGGGTGTACAAACCCCATACTGGGCAACAAGGGGTTAAGGAACTGCTCTGGGCCCAGCCAGCCCCTTCCGGCCACACCTGTAGCAAATGCACCAACTCGAGGGGGAGTTAAAAGTCAGGGGAGGGGAACATTTGGTAGCAGCCCAGGGAAGAGAGCAGATCTGCAACCTGCAGCTCCAGGAGAGAAGAACTGAGGGAAGGCAGAATTTCTCCCTAAACAGCTGTCCAAAGGTCCCTCCCTGAGGGAAGGGAAGGTCTGCTGCACAGACAGCCTGAGAGGGCAGCAGTCCCCTCTCCCTCTCATACAAACTCCGGATTTGGTTAATCACCCTTTATTTTTGTCTGAACTACCCTAGCAGGTGAAAGCCCTTGGACTGAGCTGGCCCCAGGAGGATGGGCCATACCGCTGGAGCAGACAATTACTGCCCGAGAGAGATAAGAAAGTAACCTCCCAGACACCACCTAAACCCAGACAGCGACTTTGGGACAATTGCAGAGCACTGACAGCCCTCAAAGTGCCCTGGGTCAGAGCTCGGTGGAGTGGGAGCGGCCTGGGTTCCTCTACCAACAAACCCCGCTGCATGTCATGAGCCTAAGCCCTGACCACTAGGGAATGCTCCCCTACCAACCACCTTGAGCGTGGGCCATCACAGCACTATAAAAATTTTACCAAAATAACCTTCACAGCCATCCCTTATGTCCCCATATTAATATATAATAAAACTAGGAAGCAGAAAAGATGAGTGAAATTCTCGAGAAGATATAGCTAGCAGTGTCAGCAGTTTGGGAAGAAAAAAGGGGTGGGAATTTCCTCAAATTCCTCCCATGATCCCAGAGTACATAGGAGTTTCTGCTAAAGGATTAACAGTGCAACAGGAAACAGAGTTGACACTGTAGTTATCATCATTAGGTTTCAGAGTCGACACTTCATCGATCTGAATAGGGAGAGGTCATGCTGGCCTGAGGGTATGTCTACACTGCAAAAAACCCTCTGTGTCTCAGACCCTCAGCTCCAGGGAACATCTACACTTCTATTTTTAGCCCCATAGTGCCTGCGAACCTGAGTCAATTGACCTGGGCTCTGAGAGTTGCTGTCTCAGAGGTTTTTTCTCCAAGGGCACCCTAAGAGACTCTTCTGTTCTCACGGTTTACAGGCTCACAAAGATTGTCACAATACTGGTTCATATTTGGAAGGCTTTTTCTTCACAGATTTATGGGCTAGAAAGTTAATATTCAGACTAAGCACTCAGCTCCCTTTTGGATGTTACATAAAAATAATTAGTCCTTTCTTAAGGCTTACTTCTTTGACGAAGCCCGAGAGAGCTTGAATCATTTTTACTTTAATCACTTTAATAATTATTATCACACTAATTCAATAATAAAAATTTAACAGTATGAGCAAGACGTGCTCATGCCTACATTGATTAACAGCATGCTCTTCTTGCTTCCTTTTTGTAACCTGGACTTGTCACCAATTAGGCCTTGATCCTGTGAACGGATCCAAATGGTCCTGTGCGGAACCCCATAGAAATCAATAGGGTGGTACCTACTCGGAGCCATTCACAGGATTCAGTCTTAAATTTCAAGCACTTTGTGGGCGGGGGACCATATCTTCCTATTTCTAGCGCTTGTCTCTAAGGTAGCGCATCTCTCATTTCTAGAAAGACCAGCTCTAAACATTTATTGTATTGTGTGTAGTTAGCCTCTGACTGTGGTCAAGTGCTTAAATTATACTCGGAAATAAATTCAGTAATAGAGAATCATTAATTATTATACAGCCATATTCAATTCCACTGACTTACTGAATTGTACCTCACTCTACATGCAAGGTACTTCCCAGGGTGAGTAATGGTGGCAGAGCCTTGTTCATATAGAATAAGGCCAAGCTTTTCAAAAATGATGAATGATTTTGGGTGCCTCAACTTTTGGGAGCCCAGCTTGATACCCTGGTTTTTAGAGGCTGGTGCTCTGCCCTTTCTGGAATCAAGCCCTTTTCAAACTGCCTCAAGTTGGACACTCAAAAAACAGAGACACCCCAAATCACTTGGCGATTTTGAAAAATTTAGCTTAGCGACATAGTGCTCTGTATTATGATACTAGAGGGCTTAGGCCTTAAAAGATGTCAAGAAAGCAGAGATCCTGGTCTAGCTTCTCCCTGTTGCACCAGTGCAACCCCATTGGCATCATTGTCCTTCATGAAAGTCAATGGGTTGCACTGATGTAACTGAGAATTCCTAAAAGATATAATACTAAGGCTCAACATCAAGCTATTCCAATGCAGAGGAAAGATAAGAAGAGTCACAGGAGGCCAATGTGGCTGCACAAACAGCTTTTTAGTGATCTAAAACCCACAAGGGACACATACAGGAAACGGAAGGAGGGGCATGTCGCCAAGGAAGTATACATGGGAATAGCGCGAGCGTGGAGGGACAAAATCACAAAAGCCATGGCAAAGAGTGAGTTATAGCTGGCAAGAATTGTTAGAGACAGCAGGAAGGGGTTCTTCAAATATGTCAGATAAAAATGAAAGATCAGGGATGGTGGGTGTCTGCTGCTCAATGGAGAAGGTGAGCTGGCAATGGAAGACGATAGGAAGGCAGAGCTGCTCAATGCCTACTTTGCTTCAGTCTTCTCACAAAAAACAACATGTGACCAGATGACTAGTGAAGTTGCCATAGACAATAAAGGGGAAGGGTTGCAGATCAGGATAAGTAAAGAAAACATCAGAGATCTTCTGACCAATTTGAATGAATTCAAGTCAGAGTGGCCTGATGCTATTCACCCCTGGCTGCTGAAGGAATTATCTGAAGAAATCTCAGAGCCATTGGCAATAATATTTGCAAATTCATGGATGACAGGAGAAGTCCCAGAAGACAGAAGAAGAGCTAACTAGTGCCCATCCTTAAAAAAGGGAAGGAGGAGGAGCCAGGAAACTATAGACCAGTCAGTCTAACTTCAATAGCTGGGAAGCTTCTAGAGCAATGTATAAAACATTTAATTTGCAAATATCTGGAGGATGAAGGCGTGATCACTAGCAGCCAGCATGGATTTACTAAGACCAAATCATGCTAAACCAGCTTGATTTCCTTCTTTGACAGGGTAACTGGTTTGCAGGATAGGGGGAATGTGGTGGACCTAATATACCTGGACTTCAGCATGGCTTTTGATACAGTCCTACATGACATTCTGATACATAAGCTGGAAAAATGCGGGCTCGGCAGAACTACCATTAAGTGGATACATAATTGGCTAATCGCAAACAAAGAGTAACTAAAATGGCATGATGTCAGATTGGAGGGAGGTCTCAAGTGGGGTTCCACAGGGATCTGTTCTGGGTCCAGTGTTGTTTAACATCTTTATTAATTACCTGGATGTAGGACTAGAGAGCACACTGATGAAATGTGCAATGACACAAAGCTAGAGAGGGTTGGAAACACTGTGGAGGATAGAGCTAAAATCCAGTGGGATCTTGATAAATTGAAGAATGGGGCTAAACAACAAAAAGAAATTCAACAAAGACAAATGTAAGGTGCTACACTTAGGGGAAAAAAACCCAAATGCAGAAATACAGAATGGGGGAAAACTGGCTTGGCAGTAGCACTGCTGAGAAGGAGCTGGGAATTGCGGTGGATCACAGCCTCAACATGAGTCAACAATGTGATGTTGTTGCAAAAAAAGCAAATTCAATTTTGGGTTGCATTAACAAAGGCATAGCATGCAAGTCTCGGGAGGTGATAGTACCACTCTTCTTGGTGCTGGTTAGGCTTCAGCTAGAGGACTGTATCCACTTTTGGTCACCAATGTATAGAAAGGATGGAGAGAAACTGGAAAGTATCCAGAGGTGAGTGATGAAGATGCTCAAAGGATGCAATGTAAGACATATGAGTAAAGACTGAAGGAACTGGCTGTGTTTAGTTTGGAAAAGAGGAGTTTAAGGGGGGAATTGATAGCGGTCTTCAAATACTTGAAAGGCTGCCATAAAAAAGATGGAGAAAAGTTGTTCTCTCTTGCCGCAGAGGGCAAGACAAGAGGCCAAGCATTCATATTACAGCATAGCAGATTTAGATTAAATTTCTGGAAAAACTTCCTAACTGTAAGAACAGTAGGACAATGGCACAGATGACTAGGGAGGTTGTGGAAGCTCCTTCACTGGAGATTTTCCAAAGGAGGCTGGAGCCATCTGTCTTGGATGGTTTAGACACAACAAATCCTGCATCTTGGCCGGGGGTTAGACTAGATGACCATTGTGGTCCCTTCTAACCCTGTGGTTCTATGAGCACAGTCAGTTTGCCTAATCAGGTTCACAGAGGGAGTCTGTATCAAATGGTGTAAATACCGCTAGGAGGCAAGGCAATTAGGCTAACATAAGAATCACTCCAAACAAGGCAGAGTCCTGTGTTGAGGTTTCAGAGCAGTTTAGTTAACGTTCTCATGTGTATGTCTCTCCTGTTGGTTCCCACGCCCCCGCACTTCCTTGTTCAGCCCAGGCCCGGAAGCAGAAATACAGAAATATCAGGAGGAGAGCTGTTCTCATGGCGTTTCCAGCCCAAACAGAACCAGGACATGCTGGAAATCTCAGGAGAGAGCCTGTTCTTGACAGGCTTCCAGCCTGGCTTCCCACTCAGAGGCATCAGGAGAAGCAGATGAGTTCTTGGATGCTCATCTGCACCTTTAAGGGTCATGGGTGCCTCCCGTGCATGGGCTGGAGAGCCCGGCATGCAGCAGGATCGTAGAGATTCTGCTGGGAGGGCTGGCAGCAGGATTCTGGCATTCATGCAAGAGGACCAGACCCTGTATTGCTCCAGGGCTCAGCTCCACCCTGCCCCAGGGTGAGTAGGCGTGAAACCAGGGGCTCTGCCACTTGACTGACTGACATGGCCATTCCCTCCACCATTTAGGGCACACTAGAGCCATGGGTGGGACCACAGACCAGAGATGGCAGTAGAGGCCATAGAGCAGGTGGGGGAGGTGGGATTTCTTCTCCCCGGAGAGCATACAAGTTTGCGACACAAGACAGGATGTGAGATGTTGAAAGCAGTCAATCACTAATCCCCAGGCTGAAAAGTTGGCCTTGAGCCTAAATCCTGAGACTAACAGGCTGGCCCATAAACTGCCACTGCAATGAGAAGGTCTCCAGCTGTTTGGCTTTGTGACACATTTAAAGAAGCCACACGGACCTCACGGCCTTTGAGAACACAGGAGGTGGCACGGTAGAACATACCAATGGTCAACATAGTTCCTTATGCAGCCTATGATGGTGACCTTGTAGGATGCTTCAGAGGACAGCATCATCCGTCTTCGCTCTCTGCTCTGAGTGGTGCAACAGAACCCCCGGCCGTGGTGGCAAGGAGAGGGCAGAGTCCAGCCTACCCTCCATGGGTGCTCAGTTGACGGATTAGTCCTTGTCATCTCTATCCCAGTGAGTGTAACTGTCGATGTTAAACTTGCTCATGCACTGGGAATGTCTCATCCCATTTACCTTGATAACAGCCCATGGCAGCAATCTTCACGGGTTAAATGTGGGGGTTGAGGTGTTAAAAAAAATCCCCTTGTATCTGGTTTACATTTGTTGCCTTTTGCTCCCATGGAGCAACCATGGTAATTAAGAGTCTGCAGTTTTAACTTCTGCAGCAGCAATTAATCCCCTGTGCAAGCACAGCCAGAGTGCAGAGCAGATGAACAAAACAATGCTGCAGACAGATAATCTGGGGATAATTTATTATCCCAAAGCCATGCTCAGAGCAGCAGAGACCACTGGGGTTTGCTTTGCCTTTCATTTCAGGGATGGGGCAGGTTACTGATTTATAATGCACTGGGTGCTGGCTGGCTTATTTGGCCTGTCATCTGTATGGTTCCTCCCCAATTTTATGGTGCTGATTAACTGTTTCCGGGTAGATTTTATCTTGTGTAAAAGCTCTAAACTGTGTCCAGTTGCTACAGAAATGCTTGGTCTGGAGCCTGGCCCCTGCGTCATCATTGACCCCAGCCAACAGGGAGAGCTAAAGGGGTGAAAAATACTACCCGGTCGGAATGGTAACACACGTACACAAGTAACCCTTCTGCCAGGTGATGTTAGCAGCACCAGAGGCCAGGTTCAATAACTAGGGGGTTCCTTTTTACATTACAAACAGAATTGGCTCAAGCCCTCACCCAGAAACTGGGAAAACTAAACACCCCCCCATAGTGCCTCTAAGAGGTAATACTTCCCCGCTCGCAAACACTGAGTCTGTGCGTCACAAAAGAAATCTTTGATTAAAAGGAGAAGGAAACACAATGTTAATTTAGGAAACCACTGCAACAATGACTCAGAAGCATGTGAACCCTAAGGAACACATCTGCCCCACAGTATCTTGGGCAGTGGCCTTTCTCCCAGTTCCCCACCTTGCAGTGTGAAAATCCAATGGATGAATTTCTCTTTAACACACCACTCCCCTTTCCTTCCACTGTATCTCACTCATGGATGGAGATCAGCAAACTCCCAGAACCCTAGGGTGTGGCCAGGTGGGTTCAGCTCCCACTGCCTCTGTGGCTGATCGCCATGGCACATCTGCTGTGGCTCACCACTGCCTTTGCTGCTGATCACCAGCACCTCTGCCACCTCCTCCTTCAGCTGCAGTGTTGTGTCCTGAGTTTCCTCTACCTCACCGAGCCCTTTGTGATTTCCCTGGGTGGTGGGGAAATCTCATGGCTGCTGCTCTCTCTGCATTGTCTTTCACCACAACACTGTTCACACCACCAGGTCTAAGGCCCCCCTTCAATTGGTGTAGGCTACATCTACACAATGGGGTTATGCCTGCATAGCTATGCCAGTGTAGTCTCTAATAGTTTAGATACAGCCTAAGGTTTAAGCCCCACATCAGCTTATCGATTCTAATGATCTCTGAAAAGAAGCCACGACACTCCATTGTGTCTGGTCAGTCTGTTTTTAAACACTGGAGGGAAAGTGTCAAATGACTTTTAGAATGCTTTAAACAATTCAGCACTACTAAGTAGGAACACCTGTCCTGAAAGATCACTCTGAATTTCACTTGGATCTGGCATCCGTACCCCCCCATTTAGCAAGTGAGGTTAACATTAGGGTGATCTGCTCAGTTAAGACATGCTAAGCACAGTTTTGCTGCCCTTTGTCATACAATAAGGAAAACATCATTTCATTATCCCTGCATTCAAGACAAAAGTGAATTATTACCGAAAACAGCCAAAATTGATCACTTTGACAAAGTAGGTCTGTCTGCTGATCGCCTAGGCAAAGTAGGTGTGTCTATGCAAATAAGGTCTGCTCCTGAGGAATTTTCCCCCAGTTCATCAGTAGATGGCAGGGAGAGCTCATCCAGACCCTGGCTACACACCCACTTTGCACAGGTGGCAGTAACTGTAGCTGGTGCCAGGCAACAGACAACCAGGCCATAATCCACTAGGAGGTCACCTCTTTATTGTCTATTGTCATTCGGGGGTGTATTCACAGGAGTGTATTATGCAAGACATGGGAGGTGATTGTCCTGCTGTATTCACGACTGGTGAGGCTTCACCTCGAATACGGTGTCCAAATCTGGGTGCCACATTTTAAGAAAGATGTGGGCAAGCTGGAGAGAGTCCAGAGGAGGGCAACAAAACCAATCAAAGGTTTGGAAAACCTGATCTATGAATAAAGGTTTAAAAAAACACCAACCTTCCTGCCCCCAAGCTGGTCATGTTTAACCTAGAGAAAAGATGACTGAGGTGGAGCCTGGTGATAGTCTTCGAACATGTAAAAGTTGTTACAGAGAAGATGGTGATCAGTTGTTCTCCATGTCCACAGAAGTTAGAAAAAAAAGTTTACAGCAAGAGAGATTTTGTTCAGACATTAGGAAAAACTTTCTAATTATAAGGCTAGCTAAGCACCGGACCAGGATATCAAGGGAGCTTGTGGAATCCCCACCATTGGCTGTTTTGAAGAACAGGTTAGCCAAATGCCTGTCAGGCATGGTCTATCTAGCCACACTTGGTTCTGCCGCAGTATGTGTCTGTGGGGGGATGGGATGACCTCTTGAGGTCCCTTCCAGCCTGGCATTTCTAGGATTCTATTGCTGGGCCCTGGTGCCATGGGGGTGCTCTTTTAAGTGCCAATATTTCTTTGGGACGTCACAGAGGGTCCACCAAATTTCAGGGTAAAACCATAAGGGTGTTTTACCTCTCAGACTGTGCTTGGGACAAGGATGGGTAATAATAACATGTTACCCTTAAGGGGTCAGGTCTCCCCTCAGTGTAGGCCTGGAGTAACTCCAGTATCTTAACACCATTAGTCTGTATTTGCATTAGTGTCCATGACATCAGAATCTACTCCTGGATCTTTCATCTGAAGCTCTCAAGAAGCTTAATAAACATTAATTAATCCTTGCAAACGGCCAATGATTATTGTCCCCTTTTTACAGATGGGATAACTGACACACTGAGCTGTTAGTGACTTGTCTGAGGTCACCCAGCCCTGAGTGAATTCAATGGGACTATACCCTGTGCTTAAAGTTCAGCACGTGTTTAGGTGCATCGGGGCCCCAGTGAGGGCCTGATCCAAAGCCTATTGGAGTTAATAGGTGCCTTATCGGAGATGGAAATAAAACTCTAGAACTTTTTCTTCCCAGCCCTCAATTCTAACCCTCAGACAACACTGCCTGCCAGGGGAGTTTCTCTCCATTTATCTAGTACATTGGGCAGCCCCGAAAAGGTTAATTGGTGGTTGATTTGTGTTTTTTTCCCCAACTTTAAACAGTTTGAGATAAAATTTTCAAAGCATGGGGCAGCATTTGAGCCATGAAACTAACACTGATGATAACAACCGAACTCTTTGGAAACATGTTCTGGCTTTGTAGTGCTGTTACTTAAAAGGAGACTGATTACAATATAGTTTACTTAATCAGGGAGGCTACTCACTGGGATCCAAATTAGCCTAAAGATAATGGCTGCTAATGAACATTAGTGCAGGGGTGAAGAGCCAGGGCCAGCTCCCATTGACTACAATGTACAGAGGTGAGTCTTTACTAGGTGTGAAAGTCCAAGGTTTGATCTTTTAATAAATAAATAAAATATTAAAAGAAAACTAAGTTTTTTTTTAAATAAAAGATGAAACACAACATTGCTTCGTCTAATTTCCAGCCTGAATTTCTTCATGATCAGTTTATATCCATTTGTTCTTGTGCCAACATTGTCCTTAAACAGCTCTTCACTTTCTCTGTTGTTTACCCTGTGAAGTATTGACAAAGAACATATTGTATCCTCTCTTAGCCTTCATTTTTCAAGCTTTTTTAGTCTCCTCTTGTAAGATAGATCCTCCACCCCCCGGAACATCCTAGTAGCTTTTCTTGTCACCTGTCGCAGTTTGAATTCATCTTTGTTGAACATGGGTCACCAGAATTGTACATAGCATTCCAGATGAGGTCTTACCAGTGCCTTGTATAAGGGTAGTATTACTTCCCTGTCTCTATTGGAAATATCTCACCTGATACATCACCTGCTCTTAATGGGCACTGCTGCTTAATGGGTACCACACAACAGGGCTAGTATTGTTCATTGAAAATAATTTATCCCAGCACATGTGGTTCATTTTCCACCCCTTTGGGCTAATTATTAAACAACAGACTTTAGATTTTATAAATTCATTCACAAGTCCTAATTATTTGAACAGTTTGTACAAACACGTCAGGCCGATGGGTTGTTTACTATCTATTTGCTGCCCCTATGTTCATTTTTCATGCTGTATGATTTGACACCTCAGTCATATGATATAGTTTCTGCCCCCTCACTGCATGTCTGAAATGTTATTCCCAGGAATGAATAATGGATATGGGTATTTCACAGGTGAATTAAAACTAACCATTCCCCAAACATATGTCTGAGTGGGTCGGCCACTACTTTGGTCATGACCAAGGATTAAACCAGGGACTTCCAGAGCTAAAAAGCATGAGTCATTACAGTTTGAGCTAAAGGATAACATCCAGCTAGGGGGAGCTGTAACAGACTCACATCCCTCTTGGATCAAGCAGTGGGTTAAATGCACAAAATCCCATTCATGAAAACGCAACACAAAAGGGCCCCAGACTGACTAGATTGACCGGAAATTTGCAATGCCAACAAATGATCACAAGCACAGTGCTACTATAGGTACCTCCTGCATGACTACAGGTACCCTGCTGTGATCCTGCAGGGCATGTTCTAAAAGCTACTCAAACGTGTTAACTAACCACAGGAGTGCACTGCCCTGGGATAAAGCCTTGAACACATGCAGTTGTTGAGATGCCAATGAGTGCCACAGAGATGCTGGGCTTGATTTTCCTAGTATTGTCAAGTGCCAACCCCAGCAATCAAAATTTATGAGTCAGGCCCCCAAAAGTCAAGAGATTTTGTTTAAAAAAAGAGTTGAGTTCCTTCCATTTGCCTTCTGGTTCTAAGATTATAGGTTACACTCAGGTCACATTTTCAAGCTTTCCTTTGCAAACACAAGGGCTAGTTACTAAGATTTTTTTTTCATTAAAGCCAAGATTCTCAAGCCATCTCTTGCATTGAGCAGCTGGGGCTGGAAGAAACACCAAACGCTGCCAGGCTTGTGGTAAAATCCCAAGAGCTGGCAACACTGTCCTCTCCCTTCCACGGGTGTAAATGAGAAGTAGCTGCACTGAAGGTGACACAGGGATAAACTTCATGTGAGAGGAGAATCTGGCTCTTTTGAAGGCACAGCCTGAGGTGTGACCCAAAATAATAACAGCATGATCCTCTAGTCTTGACTTTGCCACCATCAGCGAATCACCGCTGGGAATGGCTAACAAAACCCTCATTTTTTCCCCTGCCTCCTCAGCACCATGAGCTGGGACTTCCTGTGGTTTGGCAGAGCCTATGTAAACATGTTCCTTTAAGTGCCGCCAACCGCCAGTCACAATCGCTCGCTTTTCCAAGCGAGGAAACACTACGGGCTGGAATGTGGAAGACTTGTTCATCCTTCTGCAGCACTGGGCCTGGGGTGGGTTGTAGCGCTGGGATTCATTCACCTGGCATATAGACAGCTGCCTCTTGCTGGTCCGAGAAAGTCCAGCCACCCTTGTTGCGTGCCTGGAAAAATCCTTAGGAGATTGTCAAATTGCTTACGTGCAAGATTGCAGCATCAGTGAGAAAGACGGTTTCCACCTGGCACCCACATCTGTATCTGTCATGGCAACCCCCTCCAGCGTCTTCAAGCCTATGGACTTAACCCGTGATTTCAAACAGTCACAGCCAATACTCACGCTACTCCCTCGCCTAATGCACAGCCATCTGAACTCCTGTCTCCGTCTTCCTGGGGCTCCCGCCATGTGGTCGCAAAGCAAGCCCCTGGGAAGCTAAAGCTACTCACTCCTCCTTCCCCTGCAGGGCAGCGGGCAGCCAGCGAGGCAGCTCTTGGGCAGCTGGGAGGAAGAAGGCCCAGCAGCTGCTCGGCGACTGTTGGCTCACCCCAGACTGCAGGGTGGTGGTGGGAATTGGTGGGGAGGCAGTGCCCCCTACCACCTCCTTGTGATTCAAGCCCTTCAGTTTAGAAGTTGCAGGGACACGTTTTTTGTTCATAACCAGACCCACGTGTTCTCAAGGGCCCACAGTTGAATACTCCTGTATTAGGCCAGCATGATCTGTTTTCACATTGCCCCAGCAGAGTGACAAAATCCCAGTCCTCTCTTGGCCTTAGGTCTAGTGTCTTTTCTGACTGATATGCATCAGGGTGTCAAATGGGCATCTAGCCCCTTCCTGCAGAAGGGCCCGTATGTCGGCACAATCCGGGCACTGACCCTGAATGGAGCCTTCTGGGCTTTCAACTTGAAATCTGCGGAGCTGGAGAGGGCCAGGAACTGGAAAGAATGATATCTTGGTGACACCCAGTGGCAAATCAGAGTAATACAGGCCTGATTTGTAATCAGGAGTAACGCATCTGAACTCCATGGAGGTACATCAGTATCAAACTGGTGTAAGGCTTAAGTGAGGGGAGAGTCAGGACCTATGGCTCTAAAGGGGCATCATTTGCTGTAGGAGAAGGAAAGGTCCCAGGGAAGAAGGGAGCAGGACAGAGACAAAAGGAGGAAGTTTTGCTAGCATGAAATGAGTGAATCATGGGCCAGATCCTCAGCTGGTGTTCATGGCCAATGGACACCAGCTGTGGACCCAACCCCTGTAGCTTTCTGTAGCACTTTTATTTCAAGACAGGCCCAACTGATCCACGAGCATGCATTGGAGAGGCTTGATTCTCACACTTGTGTTTACACCGATGTGGTGGCCTGGGCTTGATTCTGCATTATCTTACACCATGTGCACTCATTTCCATCTGCGCACCAGTGGCTCTGCCGAGCTTCCATTCCAACATGGTAATAGTGTATACCCACCCTGCACAAGGGGCAAATGACTACACAAGGTATAAAGAAGGCGACAATCAGGCTCACTGACTTCTGCACGTGACACCTGATTTACACCATCAGAACGTGAGAATCAAGCTGCCCCCTTGTTTATTTTTTTAGTTACACTAATGATCTATCTATCCAAGCATGCCAAATAACTACAATTATCTAATTAAAGGTCTCCAAGATAATCCCTCTCCTGTGGAACTCCTAGGGCATCTCTTATCTGTCAATCTCTAGGTCTTCAGGGCAGAGCTTGTCCCTAATTCTGTGTCTTGTGCATCACTGAGTCCATTATTGGCACTTCACAAATAACCAATAATCATAAAATATTTAACACTTTCCAGCTCCAGCCCCCCAAGAGCCTGGCTAATTCTCACAGCATTCTCTGAAGGCAGATGTAATGGGGTGCACTCACCTCTCGCAAGCACCCCCTGGTCGAGTGTGTGCATGCCTGCAGTTTTTCCTCAATTTCCTTGGCTTATGGTGCCCCGATCAGCTGCTGTGCTTGTCAGGCAGGTCTTTAGTGACTCAGCCTTCCGACCAAGCCATACTCTGTCCATATGCGAAACAAACAAACCCTGTCCAGGGCACACAATCCAAAACACCCTGCAGCTCTCCCTGATCTCAGTCTCTTACCAGTCCAACAGGGCCCATTGCAGTACCCTGGCTTGGTCCGGCTAGGTTGCAAGGCTCCTACTCTGGAATTGAGCAGCGCCCCAAGGGCTTCTTCCTTGGGGACTCCTTGCCTCTACTTGAGTCCTCAGTGACAGTCTTTCTTCTGAGCACCCCTTTTGGACTCAGTTCACTGACCACAGCTTCCTGCTGAGTCACTCCCAGTAATTACCTGCTTAATCCCTTGCAGCTCCTGCTGCTAGCCCTGCTAGCCATTGCTCTGTCCAGCCTTTCAGCTCCTGCAGCCAGCCAGGAGCAGCAGCAGCACCACCTCTTGCTTCCCCAGTCCCTGCTAGCAGACCAATCTCACAATGGCCTTGCAGTTCCTTTTATATGGCCTGCTGGGCCCTGATTGGCTGCTCCCTGCAGCCCCCTCATTGATTGTGTCCCACACAGCTGCTCTAGGCAGCTTGGAGGACCTCTTTATTGCTCTTTTCTGGGACAGGATGAGGCAGGGTGACGAGGATCCAGCAGAGGGCCTCCGGATTTAGTCCACCCTGTCACAGCAGGTCAACTTGATTATCACTCACCTACCCCCAACCTTTTGCAGGCAAAGAAACAGGCTAAGGCCCCAATCCTGTAATGAGTTTGATGTGGGCGTGCTCCTGTATCCAGGGGCCCATTGCAGAACCAGGGTCTACATGACTTGCTCAAGGGCACAGCAGAGCCAAGGGCTGGGCTTAGAGCCAAGAAACTCCCAGAAGGTGTGCAAACCAGGCCCTCTCAGCGGTCCAGAGAGGCCCAGGCCACTTCCAGCTTTTGAGGTCCCTAGCCATAATAAAAATAAAAAATGACTACTCCTGAAAACAAAATAAGGCACCAAAAAAAGAGTGAGACATAATTGGAATATTTTTTATTTAACAAATGCTTTTCTAGCCTTTTTCTGTGCAAATGCACTAATTATTGAGGAAAAATCTAGCTTTCGTGCAATGTCACAGTTGATATGAAGCATGGCGAGCCCATTCAAATGCTCTTGTCCCACAGTTGAATGGTGATAGTTCTTTACCTGCTTCAACACATTGAAGGTGCGTTCACCCGAAGCCACTGATGCAGACAAACCGACAAAAATACACAACGTAATTGTGATATTCGGAAACACCCCGGAATACCAAGTTTGAGTATTTCTTGAAGCAATTCCTTTGGCTTGCAATCCAATTTAAAGTTTGTGGAATATATTCTTTTGAGGAAGATGACCTCGTCACTGAGATCTTTAGTGATTTCTTTGTTGTACTATTGCTGAAATTGTTTAGCTGCAGAAAGTAGATCTTCATTCCTCAGTCTGTTGAACTGCCAAAGAAACCCAGAAAGGGTACAAATTAGTCGCAGTGACTCAAATCGAGGTGTAAGACCTGATTGAATAGCATCAGTGATGACAAGGAAGACATTGACTCTACAGTGATGCTCAGCATTGGATTGAGTAGGTAAGCTGCGATTGGTGGAGAACTCAGATGAAATGCCAATATTTTGGGCTACTAATTTGGACTCAGTCAGGATCGCATCCCATTGTTCATGAATCTGTTGAATGTCATTGATAAGACTTTCAATGTTATCCCTCTTAACATCAAGTGTAGCATTGCATGCTTCAATTACCAGATTAGTTTGGTGGATCATTGTAAGTAGCTTCATCCATAAAGCTGACATCAGAATGCATTCAAATATGGACATGTGCTTCTGAATAGACTGAAGTTCAGTTCGAGTCTGTGCAGTGAGATTGAGAGATTCAAGCTCATTTAAAGCCTTTCTCACTGAATTCAAATGCTAAGCAACTGGTTGAATTTCAGAATTTCCCACCTTTGTGGACTGTTACTGAAGAGATTGTACATTTGCTGAACAGATCCAAAGTAAGTAATTGCCTCTTTGCATGATTCAACACAGTCAGCACCTACAAGGTTTAGTGTGTGGTTTCCACAGCTGGAGAAAATAGTTTGAAGTATGCTCAAGCAGAACTGCTTGTACACCTTTGTACTTCCCAGCCATATTAGATCCATTGTCATAGGCTTGACCAATGCAGACTTGAAAATCTAACTTAAAACCTTCTAGAATTGCTAGTACTCGAACAGCAATTTCTTTTCCAGTTTTTCTCGTGAAATTATCAAACAAAATAAACCTTTCTTCAATTGAAAATTTTGAGCTGTCTACAATCTTATATTGAATAACCATAGTTGTCTGTTCCTTGTGAGAACAATCTGGAATGGCATCAACAATGATTGCAAAATACTTGGCATTTTGAATCTCATCAAGAAGTGTTGTTTGTACGAATGACCCACATAGCTCAATAAACTCGTTTTGTATGCGTGTGGAGAGATAATGGACTTGCATGTGTTTTTGACTCTTGCGATTCTCGAACACATTTACAATGCTCTGATAAAAGTGGGTCATATTTGCTGAGGAGCTCAACTATGCCTAGAAAGTTTCCATTTGCACGATCACCAATATGTTGACTGGAACCAAAGAAAGCCAATCTCTGCTCAGAAAGAAAAAGGATGACATTCAGGATGCGCTCAAGAAGTTTTTTCCAGTTATTAGTTTCTGTAGAGAGTTCAGTCAAGAGTAAATTCTCAACTGAACTTTCAGCTGATGCAGCCCTACTGGCTGATTTCCATGCAACACAGTTTTCTTTGTGTGACATTGAATTCTCATGTGATGGTATTCAGTCTTTCAACTAAAAAGAAAAGGAGTACTTGTGGCACCTTAGAGACTAACAAATTTATTAGAGCATAAGCTTTTTATTAGAGCATAAGTGAGCTGTAGCTCACGAAAGCTTATGCTCTAATAAATTTGTTAGTCTCTAAGGTACCACAAGTACTCCTTTTCTTTTTGCGAATACAGACTAACACGACTGCTACTCTGAAACCAGTCTTTCAACTGCCTCCATCCTCTGTTGATGCTCCATCCTGACTAATCAGAGAGAATCGATGCATTTGCAGCAACTTTTGTTCAAAATGAAGCAGCGTGCACAGTACAGAGATTGTTTTTCCGTACTCCAGCATAACCTCTCTCTTGTGCAGGTCTCACCATTTAGAGGAGTTTTTGTCAACAGACGAGTAGGGAAAGCATGATTATCAGCATCTTGTGGAATGTTACTTGGAATTTCAAAACAAGTAATTTGAAGAAAAGATTGCATTTGAGCAGCATTGTTCTTGTCAATAATTCCAGTGTCAGTCACAGTCAAATCTGTAGTACTCATGAATTGCTATTGCTGCATAAGATCTACATCTTCCTGTTGCTGCTGAGTTTCTTGATTGTACACAGGATCTTCTGCTGCATCTGTTACTATTGGCACATCTCCTTCTTGACTACTGTCTTCATGTTCAGGTATTGGCATTGAAATATCACCTATTGCAATTGAGGAGTTTTCATTATCTGTAGCATTGTTTGTTGGCTAAGGTATGGTTTGAGAAATGAAGTTATTGGCTTTGAGCTCTTAGCTGCTGCTTCACTCAGTTGTTTTCGCCGTCTCTTGCTTGCACCACTTTCAAATCTCCTCTTCATAGTAATCTATCTGGTCAATATGTAGCCTACCCACACTTGAAATATTCTGCTGTAAATAAGTAGCTTATCTACACTTGAAATCTTCTACTGTAAATGTACACAAATGCTGAATGGTACACAAATGTTGAACAGACTTAAAATGAAGGAATACTAATTAAGAACACAAAATGAAAGGTTATTATCCTTATCACTGAATCAAAACTCAAGCACGCAAGGTATAATATAACAGGCTGATCTGAAGACAAAAGGATGACATATATATAGTAAACACAGACATGGATACAGACAGAGGGATAATGTCAAAAAATTTCAAACGTGTGTCCTCACAAAACTCACTGTACAAGATTGTCCTTACAAATTTTCACCTTGAATCTGGGCTTATAGACTACGAAAGCCTATGATGATGGCCAAGCTACCAAGCTAGGGCTCAACCAACCAACCAGTCACCTCTTTTAGCTACCATATGAAGATAATAATGAGGAATTCTCACACATAAATAATTCCTTAGTCAACTAGAGATAAAACTATAAAGACACTAAAATGTAACAATTCTCTATCTTTCAACATGCACTTGATCCAGCACCAGCCACTAGTAGTGGTTTGTTTATATAATCAGCCGATCTGAGAGGATATTTTCATCACGGTCTAATCTTGTGCCATCAGAAGCAATATATTTTTATTAATATTTATTAATTTAATATTTTATTAATATTTACCTAGGGAGGTGGTGGAATCTCCATCCTTAGAGGTTTTTAAGGCCCAGCTTGACAGAGCCCTGGCTGGGATGATTTAGTTGGGGTTGGTCCTGCTTTGAGCAGGGGGTTGGACTAGATGACCTCCTGAAGTCTCTTCCAACCCTGATATTCTATGATTCTATGAACATTTTTAACTCTTTAATATGACAAAATCTATATCAGTTAACAAAAAAATTATGTCTTTTACCAAATCACATCTCTTATTTGCTTAAATGTGCAGCTCTAAGCTGAGAGATTGCGTCAATTTTGGTCCGATAGGGATGCACATGAAAACAAGTTGTGAAACTTATCAAACGCCAAACAATTAACAAGTGTCTAAATCTGAGGCCCTCTGTTGATCTTGAGGCTCAAGCCAAATGGCCCTCTTGACCCCCCTCTGATTGGCCCTGCTGCAGACCACACCCATCTTCCACTTATAGGATCTGATCTTGCAGCTGCTGAGCCCACAGCAGCGTCCCTCGCCCTGCCCCATTGACTTCAGTGCAGCAGCAGGATCAGGCTCGAAGCTGAAGAGCCAGGGCTGGTTTGCGGGGCGATGTGCCAAGTTTCAGGGCTGCCTGAGAACAGTGGCAGGAATTGCGGTATTGTGCGTGAGCCAGGTGGGCTGCTCCTGGACAGCATACCAGCCTGCAGCCCCATCCCTGAAAAACAGACACAGCAAGTTCCCAGGCTAGTCTGACTCAGGCCTGGCCTTGTTTTCGGGGATAATGCAATCAGGGTAACAGTAATTATGCTGCTTAGTTCACTTAATTGGGACATGGTTAATCAGGAAACCTGCTTAATCGGGATGTCTCCCTGGGAACTAATTGAAACCTAATGATGTCTAATGACAGCGACTACTGCTTAATGGGGACAGTAATTCCCTTAAATTGAAGAGCTCTCCGGGGTTTTAATGGAGCGTGTGTGTCAGAGTCTCTCCTCCTTCTGGCTCTCTGCTCCCAACAGTGACTGCCAGCCCCACCTGCAGGCATGAATGTGGGGTGAAGTGCCTGCTATCATCTGCCAAACACACTGTCCTCTTATGGCAATGCCAGTGCTAGGCAGTCCCCAGCCTGGTGCCCCCTCCTGAGCATCGTGTTAGCACTAAGTGGTGTGATGAGCAGGCAGAGGTGTCAATAAGAGATCTATCCTGAGCAAGCTGCGTGCCCCATGGTTGTCTAGTAGCAGCCTTCCACCTGGCTTGCGTTCCTGAGCTTCAAGTGACATAGAATCATAGGATTAGAAGGTTTCAGAGTAGCAGCCGTGTTAGTCTGTATTCGCAAAAAGAAAAGGAGTACTTGTGGCACCTTAGAGACTAACAAATTTAAGCTCACGAAAGCTTATGCTCAAATAAATTTGTTAGTCTCTAAGGTTCCACAAGTACTCCTTTTCTTTTAGGATTAGAAGGGACCTTGAGAGGTCATCTAGGACAGTCCGCTGCACTCAGCAGTGCCCCCTCTCATCAAGTTAGATCCCTCTTGAAACTTGATCCTTTTTCTCAAGTCACACTCATATCATATGACACCGACACCAAGGAACGGTCCGCTGCCCTGTCGGACTAGAGGCAATGCTCCACCTCCCTTCTGTTAATGGAGGATCCCACTGATGTGGGGCAAAAGGTTTTCTCCCAGTGCAGGGAGGCAGGTTCTGTTGTAGCTACTCCTTAAATCTAGGCTTAACTGTATGCTAAATGGCGCTCTGGCCCATCTGCTTTTCCCGATGCAGAATGGCCTCTTCATAGAATCATAGGACAGGAAGGGTCCTCAAGATGTCATCTAGGCCAGTCCCCTTCACTCACGGCAGAACTGAGTATTATCCCTGATAGGTGTTTGTCCAACCTGCTCTTAAAAATCCCCAATGATGGAGATTCCACAACCTCTCCAGGCAATTTATTCCAGTGCTGAACTACCCTGACAGTTAGGAAGTTTTTCCTAATGTCCAACCTAATCCTCCCTTGCTGCAATTTAAGCCCATTGCTTCTTGTCCTATTCTCAGAGGTTAAGGAGAACAATTTTTCTCCCTCGTCCTTGTAACAACCTTTCACGTACTTGAAAACGGTTATCATGTCTCCTCTCAGTCTTCTCTTTTGCAGACTAAACACACCCAGTTTTTTCAATCTTCCCTCATAGGTCATGTTTTTTAGACCTTGAATCATTCTTGTTGCTCTTCTCTGGACTTTCTCCAATTTGTCCACATCTTTCCTGAAATGTGGCACCCAGAACTGGACACAATACTCCAGCTGAGGTTTAATCAGCATGGAGTAGAGTGAAGAATTACTTCTCGTCTTGCTTACAACACTCCTGCTAACACAGCCCAGAATGATGTTTGCTTTTTTTGCAACAGTGTTACACTGTTGACTCCTATCTAGCTTGTGATCCACTATGACTTCCACCTCCTTTTCTGCAGTAAAGGAACTTGCACCATTCCCGAGCTCCCTATAAAAACATAAATGGGAAGAAGTAAGGAGGACGAGGATTCTCCATCCAGACTTTTGGAGATGTACATACTGCTCCCCAGTGCCTTCAGCATTACTGTGCTTTCCTCTGAGCAGTTCTGGTGTACCAAGCTCCTTCTTCCTCAGCTCCCTGTGCATGTCCACAGCCAGGTCTGTTCACATGGGTCATACAAATCAGGGGTTTCTGCGCTTTACTGCCCTGAGCCCTGCAGAGCCAGCACAGCTCTGGGGCTAGATTCTAGGCCTCCTACATCAGCGGCAGAATTGTGTCTCAGTGGATTTTCACAGGGATTTAGGGGCCTTAAGAGGCAGATAGGCATCTAGTGGGATTTTCTAAAGGTGCCTAAATACCTTTGAAAGTCTGGTGTAAATTCCAGCCACTACCACCCACTGACAGGTTACACGGGCATAACTGAGGGCACAATCTGAAGGCAGTGGGGTGACATTGTGGGTCTAATTTGGCCAGCAGAATCTTTATTCCCAGTGACAGGGAATAAAAAGGAAAGAATTGAGTTGGACAGGGTTTTATTACTCTTTCAAAATACTTTTGCACAACACTTGACACACGTAATAAAAGTCCCCTCCTGAATATTCCCTTCCCCTCTGCCCCCACTTTCTGCCCTGTGCCTTGGTTATGTTTGCTTGCCTTGCCTTATTGAGAGTGTGAGATCTTCAGGGCAGAGAACATGTAGCTGTATTTGACATGTTCCCTGCCCTGGAGATCTCACAGTTTAAAAAAGAGAAGGCAAGCCAACCCAAGACAGGAGAGCCATTTTGGAGGGTAAAGGTTCAGCAGGGTCTGCTAATGTTCAGAAGAAGGGATGAGGGTTGATTCCAGGATGTGGATTTTGAAGGATGGCTGAATGCACCCGTAGCTGGTTGTGCTCGCTCCAGGCTAGGCAGGAAGGGGTTAACCCCACACTCTGGGCAGAGGAAGCCATGTCCCCTCACCGTTGGTGGGCATGCTCCAACTGGAGCACCAGTATAAAAGAGAGCAGCTCAGCTCACCCTGAGCTGACTACTGAGGAAAGAGGATATGGGTTGCAGGCTCCAGCCTGAGAAGTATTGAAGCCCCAGACCGTGGGAGCCAGAGACAGGTGGATACTCAGGTATCAGCGGACACCCAAGAGAGGTCAGAGCTGCTGGGAGCAGTAAAGGCTGAGGAACCTGGAGGTGCCTAAATCACTGCATTGGGAGGTATGGTAAGGAGTGGCCCAAGGGAACTAGACATTGGACTGGTTATAGAATGGGGCATTAAGTCTGTGTATTTTGGTCAGATCCCTGCTGACTCTGTGGCAAACACACTTGCCACTGACAGGGCCCTGGACTGGGACCTGGTGGAGTAGGGAGGTCCCAGGTCCCCCTATCCTGGCTACCACCCTCTCCTGGGTGGTGGCCCCCCTTCCTAAAAGGCCACTAGTTAGCACAGTCCTGAGAGGAGGGGAAACATATTGACTCCAACTGCTAAGCCACACTGCCCTGCAAGGAGAGGGCAGCCATATTGACTCTGGCCCTTAGGCCACACTGCCCTGAAGAAGGGGGCTAACTCATAGATTTCGGCCCCTAGGCCCTTCTGCCCTGAGACTGAGGGTAGTCAGGGGAAACTTAACTGTGGGGCTACAATGCCCTTACCCTGCCCCAGAGGGGGACACAGTATGCTTGCCCTGTGACACAGATTACAAGGAACCCTCTCCAGTTTTAGGGCAGCCGGGTTTCCATATGAGCAGGTCTTTTAAAATGTCAGAGGAATGAGCATGGCTAGAATCCCATAGTATTTTTCCATAAGGGCTGTAACAGAACCAAGCAACAGAGGGGTGCAGCTAGGGCTCCAGGGCAGCCTATTTTGATGAATAGGCCAGAAGGGACCATTACAATCACCTAGTCTGACCTCCTGCACAGCACAGGCCTTAGAATTCCCCCCAGTGGTTCCAGTCTGAAGCCCGTAACTCCTGTCTGAGCTAGAGCATCTTTGCTGTAGAAACAGCCCAGCTTGATTTAAAGACTGCAAGTGAGGGGGACACCACCACAGTCCTAGGGAAGTTGGTCCAATGCTTAATTACGCTCGCTTGTTTCTAGTCTGAATTTGTCTAGCTTCAGCTTCTCACTGCTGGGCCTCGTCTGCCTGTTTCTGGTAGAGTAAAGAGCCGCCCACGACCAGGAATCTATTCCCCAAGGAGGTACTTCTATACCAGGATCAAGTCTTAACCGCTTGGGTAAACCACAATGGCTGAGTGTCTCCAGCCTCTTGCTCTACAGCAGCTTTTCCAGCCCTTGAATTGTTCTTATCGCACTTTCCTGGACCCCCTGGCAATTATTCAACCTCCTCCCTGAAGCATGGGCACCAGACCTTTTACAATGTGAGGCTGTTTCTCCTTAAAGGCTCCCTCGCCCTTCTGCCTGCCATGGAGGTGCTGGTGCAAGGATCTCTGGTTCCCTCTGCAGAGCTAAGATGAGCTTCAAGCACTGTCCACTTACTGCCCACTGCACCTGCAGGAAGGTTAGTTGGGGCAATTAACCCTCTGTCTGCCAGCCCCCTCCCCGCCCCCCAGTTAGCATGCTTCTCATTTATAGTTCTCAGGCTTCATTCCTGGTTAACGGGCAATTCCATTACAGAGACGTACACAATGTAATTAGTTACAGCCATCCAGACAATCTTTCATTCGTTTTCATGAACATACGATAGCCTGAAACAATCCTTCATTAGTTTTCATGCAGTTGTACATATGGAGTAAATTCTCATCTAATAGCTAATACATTCTTTGATCGAGGGCTACTTAAGTACCAGAATCTATCTATCTATCTATCTATCTATCTATCTATCTATCTATCTATCTATCTAATGTAAATTGTAATGTAATAACATTCAATGGGTTACAGATAAATGAAGACAATACCATTGCATTTCCTTTGAATTGTGCCAACGCACAAGTGAATTGGCCTGATCACATCACAATGCCTTTTGACACCCCTTTGATTTCTATTAGCCTGTGAGTGAATTAGCCTGCTGCTTCGGTTTGAGAGGGCGACTTACTGGACAGCATCACACATGGATGTTCTTCAGCCTACCTCCTCCTGTAGCTCTCCAACCTGCTTCCTGAGAGATTCTACCACATCTCTCACATCGGATGGTCTCCTAGCCTGGCTTTCTGTGTCGGGGAAATGCAGGACACAGTCTCTGCAAAGCCATACCAAGACCTGAGTAGAAGCATCCATGGTCAGGCTCTCTGTCTGGACACAGGTAGAAATGCCATGAGCAGTGTTGGCACTGGCCATGTGGCCTGTCCAAACCATCCAATTTTACTTTAACTCCCTTGTTTGCTGCCCCCTGTTTGTTAGCCTGGGCTATTTGGGGGCTCTCTGAGCTATTTTTGTCTACTCACCTCATTTCCAGGAGCAGGGAACTCAGCTGTTAACAGTGACAGACTCAGTGTCAAGTCTCTGCTCTATCTGGATTTGTTGCAGATATTTGTTTGTTTTGCTTTCATGTTTTCCTGGGCTCTTTTAGCACCACCGGGAGTCACTAAGCTCCATAAATGCTGCTCATTAACAGAACCTGGGAAAACAAGCATAATCAGAACTAAAGCAATTGTGTGACTGATCCTTTCCCACTTAATGATGATCATTAGCAACATTTAGCACTTTGCAAACTTGAACTAATTAATTTTCACAGCATCACCTACAAGAGAGGCACGTAACTTTTGTTTCCATTTTAGAGATATGGAAACCGAGGCAGAGAATTGAAGAGATTTGCCCAAGGCTATAACAGAAGTCAGTGTTAGAGAAAGGATTAGAAATATGTTGAAGCTACATATTTTCAGACATGGCTGATGGTTTTTGATTGGAAAATGATCTTTATTCAAAATGGGACATTTCCTCAAATTGTTTTTTCCCCTCCAAAGTTACAGATTTTTTTTTGAAAAATGAAATTGGGAAACGGAAAATGTAATTTTTTTTGCCTTTATTATTTTTTCCTTTCCTCCCCATCTCTCCCCTTTTAATGGCAAAAAGGAAAAAGTGCAAATAAGGGGGAAAACAAAACATTTCAAAAGCAAAAATTTCCCAAGAAAAAAAAAGTCAAATATATGAAAAATTGTTCCTTGTTAGAAACTGAAATAAATGACTTTGAAATGTTTCATATCCCCCACCCCATGTTTCAAATCATCTGCAATAAATTGGTAAATTATTATTTTAAAAATAACCAATAATTAATTGCTTTCAGTCTATTTGTATGCATTTTGCTTTTAATGGTTTACAAAGATCCCCAGATCCTAAAATGGATTTCTTATTATATTTGCTAAATCCAGAGAAGTAAATGGGAATATATGGGCCTGATTCTCCAATGTACCAGGCTCCCACAGTGTTACCAATTCTTGTGATGTTATCAGGAGTCTGGCAATATTTGGTGTTTTCCTGGTTTCTTGGCTCCTGGATTCATCTGAATACATGTGATTCTCAGCCTTCATAAATAAAAAGTAAAATGATAGACCACATAGCTGGAAAAGATGAACTCTAAAGGCTGAAACACCAGAAGGCAAATAGAAAGATCCAAATATTATTTTTTAAAAATCTCATGATTAAGACAATCTCATGAGTTTTAGAGAACTGACTCATGATTTATTTCAGTCCATGGGATTGGCAATACTGTCTACAACTCCAGTCCAAAGCAGGGGGAGCTTCAAGCACCCCTAGACACCAAGCCTGATATAGGCACCTGTTTCCATCAGCCCATTTGGAGCATAAGTCTACAGTTTATGGTCTTCAGTGAAATGGCCAGGTCCTAGTGTCAGTGTCAGAATTTTCATTGACGTCAATGGGCCTAGGGCTTGAGCTGTTATTTATGGAAATGGGGTTCACACATCGCTGGGGCGCCCTCTTATGACTGCATCTGGGGATCAGCTCTCATCTGGTCTAGTGCCCACTTCAGTCGCTTGCTTGCCCCTCTTGCTCTCCCAGATGCGGGGAGCTCTCTCTCCAGGACTCAGCCCTTTGGCCAGCTCACTGTAGTTTTCCCCTGCTGGAGTAGTGACACATTGCTGGACCAAGTGTCCATTCACCATCCGAGGCAGGCCTCCGTGCTACTTCCCCAGGGGCTGGTAGGGGACAGGGGTGGATGAGGCTTCCTAACAGTGCAGGGGGCACCAGCACCTGAACCATGGCCCCTTCCCCCCCCATGCCCACACCACTGCTTCCCCGGAGGCCCCGCTTCCACAATGTCTCTTTCCCTCCCAAGACCCCATCCCTGCCCCCCAGTTGCTTGTCCTTGCAGTCAGTAAGAAGTGGGGGGCCCTGCAACTCCTCTGGGGAAACCCCTTTCCTCAGGGACAGGATCCCAGGGCTTTTGCTCCCCCTGGGTTTACTCCAACCCCCTCTGTATGCACAAAGCAGACTGCAGACTCTCTCTGCTCCTGCTCTCAACTTCCTTGCTGTATGCAAGCTCAGCCTGCCCCAGGCCAGCTGGGCTTCATCACCAGTGAACCTCATCAATCAAGCCTGAATCTTCCTCCCCTCCCCTCATGGCTTATAAGGTTAATTGGTCCTTTCTGAGCCACTTTAACCCTGTCAGGGCTGGCGAGCACTGAACACCCCGCCTCATTAACCTATAGAAAGAAAATATCTCACCAAGGCATTTAATAATCGTACCTCGTTAATAACGATTTTGGTTATGAGGCCCCCAGCCCAAAGGGGCTTAGGGTTCTGTGCGGACATGTTTGTACCTGGCCCTCCTCACTGCAGTATGTGAGTACAAGCCAAAACCCCAGATCCAAACACCCGCACCATTTGACGGTGCTAAAATTGCAACGCCAGATCTAAAGTATGCACATGGCCCCTCTCTTTACAACAGGCTGAACCAAACCCCCAGATCTCAATGCCTCTACACTTTGCAGGTTTCAGAATCTAGATCTGGATCCAAATTCAGATTTTCTAGCCTGGGCTCATCGATAACCCCAACATTTTGCCAAATCAGAACTCAGCGGTCTGGGCCTATCTCAGGCCCTCGTGACAGTCTGTTCTGGGGGCAGCTCTGGGTTGCTCTGGTATGCATTGTTGTCTGGGTCCAGGTCGCAGTCAGACACACTGTAACAAGCCCATTCTGCTCATTGCCCACTTGATGGCACTTGTGGACTACCTCAGGTACAAGCGTCCGTGGGTGACGGGAGCAGGTTTTTCATATTAACACGCTTTCCAGGCTGCCAGGCTTATTAACTGCAACCTCATGTGCCAAGTAAAACAAAACCTCTCCCCACCCCACCTCTGCCCCTTGGAAACTTCTATTATTACGGGGATTGGAGGGTGCACGGACGAGGGTTAATTAGAAGCCAAGTGGAAGGAGAACAAGGGTGTGACGATCTCCCACTGGTGGAGTGAAAAATACAACTTGGCTCACTCCCGGAACTAAGAAACCCATTTGGCTCCTTGAGAAACTGGGCCATGCCACCCCAACTGCAAAGTTAAGGGGGTGTTGGGTGGAGGTTAAGCCTGACATTCAGGATTTGTAAGAAAGGGCTTCAGTTATTGATGTTTATTGTGGTAGTACCTGGAGGCTGCAGCCAGGAACTATCTGAGGGAATTGTTTGGTTCCCAGTACTACAGCATCTGAGCACCTCAATCACTGATGCCTTTGCCCTCACAACAGGTATGGAAGTGCTAGTTACAGAAGGGGAATAGGGACACAGAGGCCCAAATTCACAAAGGGACTTAGGCACCTAGACCCCAGATTTAGATCCATGAAGCAGGGGAAGATAGGCAGCGGAGCACCTATCTTGCCTGCAGAGCCTCACAGCTCTCCTACTGGATTGGGCCCTGTTCAAAACCCAGCCACACAGCCTCCCTTATAAGTTCTAGCACTGCAGTTAGAGCACTCACCTGGAAGACCTGGGTTCAAATCCTGCCTCTGTCTGGGGAGGGGAGGGGGGCAGAGGATTTGAACAGGGCTCTCCCTTGACAAAAATACATCATGGGTGGGAACATGGCGCAGGGCGTGTGTCTGCCCTCCTGCAAACCTCCTGGGCCCAAGACTGTGCTGTAATAAACTCACACGTGTGCTTTGTACTACTGCCCTGTGTTCTACTGTGTGTCATAAGACCCCGGGGCGCTAACCACTAGAGGAGGCTTATGACACGGGTGCAGGGGGACATATACGTACCTAGCTAGAGCAGCAGCTAGGTTACATCCCTACTGCTATGGTGAAGTTCAGAGAGTTGTGAAACCATCACGCAGTACAAGGTGATTCTGTTTGGTTAGAGACGCCCACAGTATTTTACCTTGGGCAGAAAAAAGGGGAACTGAAAAGATGCATTTGTACATTAGCCTACCTCATTATTATCCCAGAATCATAGAACCACAGGGCTAGAAGGGACTGCAAGGGTCATCTAGAATAACCTGCTGCCAGAATGCAGGATTTGTTGTGTCTAAACCAGTGGTGCACAACCTTATTACACAGGAGGGCCACATAAATCTAAGCACAACCTTGTATGGGCCCCAAAATACTGTTATGTATGTATTTAGATAGGTTGTTTCTATGTATAGTGTTGTTTATTAAAAAAAATCAGTGATAAAACATGTTTCAGAGTAGCAGCCGTGTTAGTCTGTATTCGCAAAAAGAAAAGGAGTACTTGTGGCACCTTAGAGACTAACAAATTTATTTGAGCATAAGCTTTCGTGAGCTACAGCTCACTTCATCGGATGCATTTGGTGGAAAATACAGTGGGGAGATTTATATACACACACAGAGAACATGAAACAATGGGTTTTATCATACACACTGTAGGGAGAGTGATCACTTAAGATGAGCCATCACCAGCATCAGGGGTGGGAAAGGAGGAAAACCTTTCATGGTGACAAGCAACTGCTGGAAATAGCCTACCTTGCTTGTCACCATGAAAGGTTTTCCTCCTTTCCCATCCCTGCTGCTGGTGATGGCTCATCTTAAGTGATCACTCTCCTTACAGTGTGTATGATAAACCCATTGTTTCATGCTCTCTGTGTGTGTATATCAATCTCCCCACTGTATTTTCCACCAAATGCATCCGATGAAGTGAGCTGTAGCTCACGGAAGCTTATGCTCAAATAAATTTGCTAGTCTCTAAGGTGCCACAAGTACTCCTTTTCTTTTTGTGTAAAACATGTATCAGAATGATAGAAAACAAGAAAAGAATAGTAAAGAACACATTACTAATGTAAAATGATGTAAACATGATGACAAAATGCTAAGAATCATTCGTTAGTATACTGTGGTTGAAGCAGGCTGTGGGCCTAATGAAATGCTCGAGTGGGCCATGTACAACCCACGGGCAGTAGGTTGGGAACCCCTGGTTTAAACCATTCAAGACAGATGGCTATCCAGCCTTTTTGAAAACCTCCAGTGAAGGAGCTTCTATGACTTTCATAGGTAGTTTGTCCGTTGTCCTACTGTTCTTACAGTTAGGAAGTTTTTTCTGAGATTTAATCTATATCTTCAAAAAGAAAAGGAGGACTTGTGGCACCTTAGAGACTAACAAATTTATTTGAGCATAAGCTTTCGTGAGCTACAGCTCATCTACATCTGCTATGCTGTAGTTTGAACCCTTTGCCTCTTGTCTTGACCTTTGTGGCAAGAGAGAATAATATTTCTCCGTCTTTTTTATGGCAGCCTTTCAAGTATTTGAAGACCACTATCATGTTCCCCCCCGCTTCTCCTCTTTTCCAAACTAAACATGTCAAGTTCCTTCAGCCTTTGCTCATATGGCTTTGCATTCCATCCCTTTGATCATCTTCGTTGCTCACCTCTGGATCTTTTCCAGTTTCTTTACATCACTGTTATAACCCTCATTCTGCCGATTCCCCAGGCCCTACCATCCCAAAACAGGCCATGCCTCTCTTAGAAAATAGTATATGAGAAGACACCTGTCTGCAAAGTGCCATGCACACCTATGGCCCTATAAAGTAGCAAATAGGAATGAGGTGGGTTTAAAGCACACGACTGGGAGTTAGGAGATTTTTCGTCCCTGGCATGGTCACTTATCTCCTTTGTCACATCAGCAAATCGCTTTGACCACAACTTGAAAACACAGAAACCTAAAGACATTAAGGACTGTGAAGCACTTTGAGATCTACGGATGAAAAGTGCCATAAAATCCATACCCAAATCCACATGTCGGCCCCTAAATATTTGTCCTGATTTTCAGAGGTGATAAGCTCCTTTAACTCCCATTGGAAAATCTGGACACTTAAATAGATGCCTGAACATAGATTTAGGTGCTTAGTCTGGGGCACACAAGCTTGAAGATTTGGGTTGTAACCTCTCTATTCCTCAGTTTCCCTATCTCTGAAACAGAGACAGTGCTTATCCACTTCATAAAGCGCTGCAGAAAGGTACTACTATATTATGAATAAACTGAAGCTCATGCCAGCACATGGAGATCCAATGTGAAGAAAACTTTGTTCGTGTCCATGCAGAGCACCAAACAGCTGGACTGTGCATCATAGTCGACTGTATCACAGGTTGGTTTGCTCCAAAAGAACTGGGAAGCAAACCAGAATGTGGCAAATGCATCTGAGCAGGAAATGCCTGTTATAGTGTGTCTCTAGTGACCAAGGAAAGATGGGGCCTACAGGCAATACCATCTGCAGTGAGATTTATACTATTCGTGAAAGCTTTTATTGGACCCTCCATAAACCCAGCCTTCAACTGGAACCTGGCTAAGAAAGCTTCAGAAAAGATGGACTGTCTTCCTTTCCGATGCTGAGAGGAGCCTTTGGTGTCCCGGTGGGATCTAAAAGTAGCAGAGCGACACAAGGGCGAGAAAAGCAATCAATTGGCGACAGCCGTTTTGCACAAGACTCTCTTAGCTTTTGGCGTCTGGCAGCCCAACTTCTGCACCCCCGCTGGGTTCAAAGAAAGGCAGAGGAAAGGGTTGCTGATGGTATAAACAGGAACGATGTTAGCAAAGTCTATTTTCCTCCCCCCCCACAATTGGTTTTCAATACACAGATGATAGAACAAGAGGGACGTTCAAGATGCCCAGCACTAGACACTGAGTGCTTAGGCCATTCCTTCACCTCCTGGCCTGGGCTGGTTCCCAAGCTTCACTTGGAACCTCCAGAGCATTTCTGACTGTCAAGAGAGGATGGCTGCCGGTGGAGAACTCTGTGCAGGATGTTATCACGGCGCCTGCCGGGGCACTGTGCTCTGTATTGCTGTGGGCACTTCTGACATTGCCCCACGAGCATGTTCCCACCATGGCTTGTGGTTGTAGTTACACAAATCCAGGCCCTGGGCCAGTTCAAGGGGTGAATAAGCAGGGCACCCAGCTTCAAGCAACAGTGCTGTGTGGCTTGGTGTTTGTTTTCTTTTGCTTCGCTTATTGGCTGGCCCTGGGTTTTTTGGGAGTGGGTTGGAGTGTGGGGGGGAGGGCAGGGGAAAGAGGGGGCTGTTTGCCAAAAATGGATTCTGCCCTGGGTGGCAAAACAGTTGGTTCTTGTCCAGAGCAAGGCAAGCCTTGCCTGCCTGGGTAGAGAGGTTCATGTCCACAGATAAAATCCTGGAGCTCTGGAGGGCAGCGGGGCCTGGAGCACAGCTTTGCACTGGCTCCCATAACACTCTCTTGGGACATGGAAGGTGGGGTTGAGGACAAAGAGGGAGTGAGTTGGGGAAGGAAAATCACTGGTGAGTCTGTGACTAGACTGATCAACCGTCTGGACCTCCTTCCCTTTGGAGCAGTGATTCCCAAACTTTAACAACCGGTGAACCCTTTTCACTAAAATGTCAAGTCTCGTGAACACCCTCCTAAAAATGAATATTTCCAGGAATTTTCTCCTTTACCTGAGTATAAATTATAAAAGTAGTGATCTTGGAAATATAAAATTTGTTTTTATGACAGGCTTATTACACACTCTTTATTATTAATTATTATTTATCATTACAGTATTTTTATTACATTATGTAAATGGCAACAGTCTTCCAAGATCTCACTTTCGTAACTTGTATCATTTTGAATAAGCCTGTTATAAGACAAGGCTCCTAGGTTTCATCAAGGAGTATCAGATGTGAAACAACATGAAGGGATTTAAGAAGCCAACTCAAAGAGTTCCTCCTACACAAGCATTCAGGCCTTGAGCAGTCCAGGCAAACAACGCATGTTACAACAAAGCTTAAACTTGTTCTTCATAATAATTTTAAAAACAACACTAGCTACCTCTTTAATTTTAAAACCAACAAAAAATATCCACCTCCCTTTCCATTTCTTATAAGGAGTCTTGAAGTTTAAATCTCCGCAGTGTGATAGATATGCTTGCTTTGATCTGCTTAGCTCTTGGAAGTCCAGGAGCTCCGGGCTGCTGGCCCCTTGCTGCCTGGGGCTCCTAGGGACAGCTCTGTCCTCCATTAGGGAATTTTTTCCCGAAAACCCCCTGTAACATTTTGCGAACTCCCATGGGTTCACGAACCCCAGTTTGGGAACCACTGCCTTAGAGGGACTGGGGGTGCACAGAGGCTGCATTAGTATCCACAGAGTGGTGCTCAGAGACCAAGATGATGGGCATCTCAGAAATACCATTGATAGGTAGAACTGCTCCATGTGTGTGACCTGGGCGATTTCCCAGGATCCCCTGAGTGCTGGTCCTCTTTACTCGGGGCAGGGAATTTAGCCCTGTGTCACCAGGCAATGTTAGATTTGCTAGGGAATCAATTTACCAGCCATTAGGGGAATCCCACTGAAATTCTGCAGGAAATAAAGGACAGTTCTCTCCTGCAGGGCATGAAGATATTGAAGCCACATGGCCTGTTAAACCCTGTTGGCAGCACACAATACTTTCCTGGGTCACAAACTTAGCAGGGGGATCATACAACCATAAGGAAGGATGGAGCAGTGGCAGTAGGCCAACAAGGCATGCTACTTCAGCCCCTTTCTGCTGCGCCAGACCCCCAGATCTGCCCCGAGATTAGATGACCTTTGTTGCTGAGAGGAAATGTAATAGGAAATGAACCTGATAAGAGATCAGCATCCCATATATGAAGGCATGTTGCCTGTGTGTCAAAGCCCAGAATATTTCACAAAACCCTACAGACCCCTCCCATGTGAACTGCGGAGCTCTTAAAGGAGCAGTGCAGGTAAAGGGAGGAACATTCTGGTGTAATAAGGTTATCTGCTTAACATGTTACTATAGGATTATTTTCTATGGGCTGATTTCCTTCCAGCCTCTGTTTGCTATGAACAGACTGGAAGGAAACTAAATTGCTATTTGAAATGTTACTCTGTGATTCAACATTCAATTCCCCCTCCTCTGTTTGCTACCCTAATTATCCTTCCATCTGGCTTCTGCTTGTTTTATAGTCTATTTGAATTATGTTGACCTGTTTCTTCATGGGTTGGAGGGTTTATTTATTTAAAATCCCTTTTTACTTATTGCAAAAGTAGCCTGTCTTTCTATCGCTGCTTAACTGGAATGGTCTTTATTATTGTTATTTATTTTTCACACCTATTTGGGTTTAGAGATAATCCTCAGACACCATCTCACCAATTCTTCCTTCAATATTTCCTAACTTTTCTCAATAGATTTCTCACTGACTGCTGACTGTAAATCAAAACCCCCTAGGCATTTTTTTTTATTAACTCTTATTTCCTAGAGTCAGAACCTTGATATGGAAATCCAGGCATCTCGTTAGAGATAAGGAAGCTCTCTCTCTCTCTCTCCAATCATTTCCTTATTTATTTCATACGAGAGATGAACCCATCAGAAAAATGTCTTCTTACAGAAATATATCCTGCATAGCAGAGACCTGGTCTTTATTTCATTTCTGAAGGTAGGGGAGGTGAGGATGAGAGGAGGACATGCAGGTGCTCATTTGCCGCAGTGATAAGCTGAGTAGCTGGGTTAGAAGGAAGGTCTAGTGGCTAGTGCAGTGGGTTGGGACTCAGGTGATCTGGATGCAATTCCCAGCTCAGCTGCAGGCTCCCTCTCTGAACTTGGACAAGTCACTTTATCGCTCTGGGCCTCAGTTCCCCAGGTATTGAACATGGGGGATTGTTGGGCATTAATCCATTTATTATTTGAGTCACCCCAATGAAGGCCATGTAAGTATCTCGATAGAGTTCCGTCCAGATTTAGTCTGGATTGACTCCAGGCTAACAGAGAGCAGAATCTAGCCCTCGAAGTAGATTCTTGGAACCAACAGTTTCAGTGGGATGTTTTGGATATGGGCCAAATTTTCAAAAGCAGGCACTTGCCTTGGGCCTGTACGCAGAGCTGTGCAGACATCATGAGCAGGGATGTGTGAAATGTTGCTTTAGATCCAGCTGGGATGGCACTCACTGATATTCTGCATTAAACCAGAAACCAGAGGCGAAGGGCTGTTCCCCTGTGCAATTCTGTCTGATTGACGCATGTCGCTAGAGCGCTGTTTCTCAGGCAAAAAGAAAAGGAGTACTTGTGGCACCTTAGAGACTAAAAAATTTATTTGAGCATAAGCTTTCGTGAGCTACAGCTCACGAAAGCTTATGCTCGAATAAATTTGTTAGTCTCTAAGGTGCCACAAGTACTCCTTTTCTTTTTGAGAATACAGACTAACACGGTTGCTACTCTGAAACCTGTTTCTCAGGTGCTGCTCCTTTAACTGTAAGAGCTGTCTTCCTGTGGGAGCTGCAGGTTCCCTTTGGCGTGTGCCTCTCGTGTGAACCTTTGGGCCAAAGTGGCTGGTTTTGAATATTTGCCCCTTGGGCATTTCCTGATTTTGTGTATTTTCCAAGGACTCTTTCCTCTGCCGAAGTGCTTTGCTTTGTTGCACCAGGATGCCACAAACAGCGTTTCTTGGCTGTAACAGGGAAGAGCAGTTGCCATAACTTTGGGTCTTTAAGGGGAGGATAAAGGTGTAGGATCTTGAATGATGGGATCAAGAGGAATAAATGGTCCATTTTCAGAATGGAGAGAGATAAATAGTGGTGTCCCCCAGGGGCCCAGTGCTGTTCAACATGTTCATAAATGATCTGGAAAAAAGGGATAAACAGTGAGGTGGCAAGGTCTGCAGATGATATAACATTATTCAAGATAATTAAGTCCAAAGGGACTGTGAAGAGTTACAAAGGGATCCCACAAAACTGGGTGACTGGGCAACAAAATGGCAGATGAAATTCAACGTTGACACATGCAAAGTAATGCACATTGGAAAACAATCCCAACTATACATACAAATGACACAGATAACTGGGCCTAAATTAGCTGTGACCACTCAAGAAAGTTCTTGGAGTCATTGTGGATCGTTCTCTGAAAACATCTGCTCAGCGTGCCGTGGCAGTCAAAACAGCTACTAGGAAAGGGATAGATAATAAGACAGAAAATATCACAATGCCTCTCTATAAATCCATGGTACCCCACACCTTGAATACTGCCTGCAGACCTGGCTGCTCCATCTCAAAAAAGATATATTAGAATTGGAAAAAGTTCAGAGAAGGGCAACAAAAATGATTAGGGGTCTGGAACAGCCTCCGTATGAGGAGAGATTAAAAAGACAGAGGCTTTTCATCTTGGAAAAGAGACAGCTAAGAGGGGATATGACTGGTGGGGAGAAAGTGAATAAGGAAATTGTATTTACTCCTTCACATAACATAAGAAGCAGGGGTCACCCAATGAAATTAATAGGCAGCAAGTTTAAAACAAACAAAAGGAAGCATTTCTTAACGCAAGGCACAGGCAACCTGTGGAACTCATTGCCAGGGGATGTTCAAAAAAGAACTAGATAAGTTCGTGTAGGATAGGTCCATCAATGGCTATTAGCCAATATGGTCAGGGATGCAACCCCATGTTCTGAGCGTCCCTATGCCCTATTTGCCAGAAGCTGGGAATGGGTGATCTGGAAGACAGGATACTGGGATAGATGGACCTTCGGTCTGACCCAGTATGGCCGTTCTTATGTTCTTAAATAGCCCTATAATACCAAGGCGATATTCCATTCTCCTTGGTAGAGATTCTCTTCTTGTTAGACTTGAACAGTATGTGCAGGGGAGGCTCACCATGGAAGGAGAGGATTTTGGGAATGTCCCCATCACATGAGACGTTTGAAAGTGGACTGGATGCATGACATTTTACTGCAGAAGGAGACCTGCCTTGGCTGCATGGGTGAAAGGAGTAGCTGGACTTAAGAATCTCTTCCATCTATGATTCTATCGCTTATCCACATGGCAGCTCATTTATTACCTTGTAAAACAGGGCATCCCTTCCTTTTCTCTCTTTAAATAGGCAAATTAGCTTTATTGACCAAATAAACTTTGTAAATGAAAACATCAAATATCTTCAATATGGATTTCTTTACGGTGGCTGATATATGATCTAATAAAAAGGTATAAAACTCTTTAATCACAATGAAAGGAGAAAGGCCATGATGCTGTTTAAAAATCCCTCTGAGGAATATTTTTTTACACCTCTGCCTAATGTATTAGCAATGTTTGCTTAGGCAGAGTGTATCAAGGAATGCCTGAAATATCACGACATAGAAATGTTCTGTTTGCCTTGCAAAGGCATTGAAAGAAGTCTGAATAGGATAGGAGTGGATCAATAAAAGGTATCCACGTACTGCCCAAAGAGCCTCATCAGACATTAGCGGAACGTGAAGAAGTTTAACATTTGTGCTGCCGAATGGCACTATGTGACTCTGTCAGGGTTCCTTCCCCACTCTGAACTCTAGGGTACAGATGTGGGGACCTGCATGAAAGACCCCCCTAAGCTTATTCTTACCAGCTTAGGTTAAAAACTTTCCCAAGGTACAAACTTTGCCTTGTCCTTGAACCGTATGCTGCCACATTTTAAAGCGTTTTAAAAAAAAGAACAGGGAAAGAGACCACTTGGAGACGTCTTCCCCCAAAATATCCCCCCCAAGCCCTAGACCCCCTTTCTTGGGGAAGGCTTGATAAGAATCCTCACCAATTGGTACAGGTGAACACAGACCCAAATACTTGGATCTTAAAAACAATGAAAAATCTATCAGGTTCTTAAAAGAAGAATTTTAATTAAAGAAAAGGTAAAAGAATCACCTCTGTAAAATCAGGATGGAAAATACTTTACAGGGTATTCAGATTCAAAACACAGAGGATCCCCCTCTGGGCAAAACCTTAAAGTTACAGAAAACAGGAATAAACCTCCCTCTTAAAACAGGGAAAATTCACATAAAACAAAAGATAAATTAATCCGCCTTGCCTGGCTTACCTATACTGGTTGCAATATTGGAGACTTGGATTAGGATGGGTTAGAAAAGATGGATTTCTGTCTGGCCTCTCTCAGTCCCAAGAGAGAACAAAAACATAAACAAAGAGCACAAACAAAAGCCTCCCCCCCACCCAAGATTTGAAAGTATCTTGTCTCCTTATGGGTCCTTTGGGTCAGGTGCCAGCCAGGTTAGCTGAGCTTCTTAACCCTTTACAGGTAAAGGATGTTGCCTCTGGCCAGGAGGGATTTTATAGCACAAGGGTGGTTACCCTTCCCTTTATATTTATGACAGACCACATGGAAACTAGGTCCCTAAATAGATCCTGAGCCCAGCTGTGCATGCCCCTGCCTACAGCAACAAGGGAGCATAGAAAGCCTGAAGGCTAGAGAAAAGGAGGACTTGTGGCACCTTAGAGACTAACAAATTTATTTGCGCATAAGGTTTTGTGAGCTACAGCTCACTTCAGCGGATGCATGCAGTGAAAAATACAGTGGGGAGATTTTATATACACAGAGAACATGAAACAATGCGTGTTACCATACACACTGTACTGAGAGTGATCAGGTAAGGTCAGCTATTACCAGCAGGAGAGAAAAAAAACCTTTTGTAGTGATCATGAAGGTGGGCCTTTTCCAGCAGTTGACAAGAACGTGTGAGGAACAGTAGGGGGGGGAGGGGAAATAAACGTGGGGAAATAGTTTTACTTTGTGTAATGACACATCCACTCCCAGTCTTTGTTGAAACCTAAGTTAATTGTGTCCAGTTTGCAAATTAATTCCAATTCAGCAGTCTCTCGTTGGAGTCTGTTTTTGAAGTTTTTTTGGTGAAGAATTGCCACTTTTAGATCTGTAATCGTGTGACCAGGGAGATTGAAGTGTTCTCCCACTGGTTTTTGAATATTATAGTTCTTGACGTCTGATTTGTGTCCATTTGTTCTTTTACTTAGAGACTGTCCAGTTTGGCCAATGTACATGGCAGAGGGGCACTGCTGGCACATGATGGCATATATCACATTGGTAGATGTGTAAGTGAAGCTCACCTTACCTGATCACTCTCATTATAATGTGTATGGTAACACCCATTGTTTCACGTTCTCTGTGCATATAAAATCTCCCCACTGTATTTTCCACTGCATGCATCTGCTGAAGTGAGCTGTAGCTCATGAAACCTTATGCTCAAATAAATTTGTTAGTCTCTAAGGTGCCACAAATCCTCCTGTTCTTTTTGCAGATCCAGACTAACATGGCTGCTACTCTGAAGGCTAGAGAGCTGCCGAGGCCTTGTGCTGGTTCTCTGCACGGGGCAAATGTCAGCATCACCCGAGGCTGACATTTGTTCTCATATGAACTGTTTGGCCAACACTGTAGGTTAACAGAGATATTGGTAGGAGTCAGGATAAGTTTTGAGTGAGTCACTAAGTGACCCGCATGGCTGATGCATTCCCAGCGAATAGCTTGTCTGCCATGTGGGACCCCCATGTGGCTAAAAGGTTTCATTCTGCAGGGCTGCCAGTCCAGCATCGTTCACCAACACATCACTCCCTCGGCAGAGACTATATTTAAAACATTGTCCTTATCAAGTCTATTGCTGATGGACCCGTCAGCTCCAATGCACGTTTTCCAACTCATACAAGACACATTAGAATTGGAACAGGTACAGAGAAGGGCAACACAAAGGATTAGGGGTGTGAAACAGCTTCCATATGAGGAGAGACTGAAAAAACTAAGACTGTTCAACATAGACAAGAGATGACTAAAGGGCAGATTTGATAAAGGTCTATAAACGCATGACTGGTACAGAGAAAATGAATAGCAAAGTGTTATTTACCCCTTCACATTAGATAAGAACCAGGAGTCACCCAATGAAATGAATAGGCAGCAGGTTTAAAATTAACACAAGGAAGTATTTCTTTACACGACACACTCTCAACCTGTGGAACTCATTGCCAGGGGATGTTGTGAAGACCAAAAGTGTAACTGGGTTAAAAAAAGAACTAGATAAGTTCAAGGAGGAGAGGTCCATCAACAGTGATTAGCCAAGATGATCAGGAATGCAATCCCACACTCTAGGTGTCCCTAAGCCTCTAGCTGCCAGAAGCTGGGCATGGACAACAGGGGATGGATCACTCGATAATTGCTCTGTTCTGTTCATTCCCTCTGGGGCATCTGGCACTGGACAATGTCAGAAGACAGGATACTGGGCTAGTGGGAACACTGGTGTGATCCAGCACTGCTATCCTTATGTTCTGTGCCACACGCAATACCAACGTGCTTGCAGATGAACTGAATTGTTGTTATGTTTCTAAAAAGAATGAGTTGACTGACCCTCCGAAGGCAGCGAATTTCCTGGAAAGCCCTTTAATAAGCAGCACTGCATTTTCTGCCTTGTAGACTTTATAATCATAGAATATCAGGGTTGGAAGGGACCTCAGGAGATCATCTAGTCCAACCCCCTGCTCAAAGCAGGACCAATCCCCAATTTTTGCCCCAAATGGCCCCCTCAGGGATTGAACTCACAACCCTGGGTTTAGCAAGCTAATGCTCAAACCACTTAGCTATCCCTCCCATATGGCAGCTGCTTTACAATAACCAAATGAACAGATAAAGCCCATTAATCTTATTTATTCAGCTGCCACGTGCTCCTGAATATCTATCTTCCCCAGATGCCGGCATGAAAAAGATAATTTCTGACACACAGAGGGGGAAATCTGTTATACAGCTCCCTGGCTTGGTTTCGTCTTCAAGGATACGCTGCAAGTGCCAGTGACAATGGAATGAGCAAACGGAGCAATGGCCTAGGAACGTGAAGGAATTTAACACTTTTGAGTTGGGAAGGTGGGGCTGGGAGGCCAGGAATCCTGGGTTCTTGTCCCAGCGATCTCACCGACTCATTTAGCTCACTAGCCTGTAGACCTCACCCATTCAGTGTGGCACTCTGTCTCTCCACTAGTGGTGGCTGTGATGTACGTAGAGGTTGATGAATCTGCTACAGCCAGGACTAACAGACATTGGCTTGTTCACTCAGGTAATAGAGGATTGTGCACAGAGATCCAGAGTTTGCTGGTTCAGTTCCTGTTGTCAGTGGTTCCAGATGTATGGCATTACACAGCCACAACATTATTATTAGGGGCCTCGTTGTAGTAGGCACTAAGATATATAAAGATCTTACTATTTAATTAGGCAAGAGAGACAAAGGTGGGAGGGGACAAAAGAGGCACAGAAAGATGAAGAGACCTGCACAAGATCACACAACAGGTCAGTGGCAGGAATAGAAGCCAGGTCTCTTGACTCCTAACCTGCTGTCTAATTCATGAGATCACACTGAATTCGGATGATCATCCCTACCTCTGCATTGAGCCAAGTAGAGCTGGTTGGAAATTTTCAAATGGAAAAATGTTTTTCAGCTGAAAAATGCTGGTTCTTCATCTAAAAAGTGAAATATTTCACAGCAATGTGTCAATTTCGATAAAATTTCATTGAGAAAAAAATCAGAAAGGTGTGTCCCAATAAGGCCAACACATTCCATTCCAACCTCTTTGGCATGGACCATTGCAATTTTCCATTTCCAAAGGACTTTTTGTTTCAATTTGGTTCATATTATAATATATATATATAAATAAAAGGTCAAAACCAGAAATAAACATTTTGATCAGCCCCTAATTATTTTTTTCCTCCCCAGATTTCAATTTGCAGGATTTTTTTCCATTCCATTTCAAAATAGAAGCAATTTAAAAATCACAGAATGTCTTGCAAAAGGGAAAATCCCATCCCTGTCCAACTGTAGGACTCAGTTTCCTTCTCTCTTGTGTTCAGGTGGCAGAGATGGGAGTAGTCGGGTTTGAAAAAGGACATCTCTTCTTCAAGAGTGTTTCACTCCCAATCCTCTGAAGTGCTTCATGGTAACACTGGGCAGGGACTGGGACAATCATACTCTCTCTCTTTTTACGTGCCTCTAGTATTTTGGAAAAACAAGGACCTTTTTGTGCACTACCTGGTGTGGATAAGCAAGGCTGAGTGGTGAGAAAAGTGACTCTGGCAGTGAGCATGACAAATGCAGCCCCAGCTTTGTGAAGGGGGAAAGAGCACCATAAAAACATTGAGAAACAGGTTAAAATAGCATCAGCTAAAATGAGATATTTCCCAGAGGTGGCCAATCTGACCAGGCTAGAAAAAGCATCCACATGACAATGTTCTTTGTTGTGCATGGTGACAGCTAAATACACATCTTTTGCTAGACATGTATGGAGGAAGAAATAGAGGGAGAGGTAGATAGAAACACCTTTATTTTTGTTCTCTAAAGTGCCAGGGTTTCTTTCCCACCCCCTGCCTTGCTATGTCATAGCACAAGGCTTGTATTTAGTTGTGACACTCAGACTATCTTTTCCAAACCTGAAGAAGAGCTCTGTGTAACTCAAAAGCTTGTCTCTCTCACCAACAGAAGTTTGTCCAAGAAAAGCTATTACCTCATCCATTTTGTCTCTCTCATATCCTGGAACGAACCCGACCACAACAACACTGCAAAGAGCACAAGGATGTCACTTACAGCAGGGGCTCTCAAACTTTCTAGACTACTGTACCCCTTTCAGGAGTCTGATTTGGTTTGCATACCCCCAAGTTTCACCTCACATAAAAATTACTTGCTTACAAAACCAGACATAAAAATACAAAAGTGTCCCAGCACACTAGTACTGAACAATGGGCTGACTTTCTCATTTTTACTATATAACTGTAAAACAAATCAATTGGAATATAAATATTGTACTTACATTTCTGTGTATAGTATATAGAGCAGTATAAACAAGTCATTGCCTGTATGAAATTTTAGTTTGTATTGACTTGGCTAGTGCTTTTTATGCAGCCTGTTGTAAAACTAGGCAAATTTCTCGATGAGTTGATGTCCCCCCTGGAAGATCCCTGAGTACTCCCAGGGGTACACGTACCCCTAGTTGAGAATCACTGACTTATAATCTGCCATGATTGTCAGTGCAGCAGGAGTCATGCTAGAGGCTGGATTGTTTTCTCCATGTTGTGAGCAAACGAGTCCAGGTCAATATAGATGGGGGCAAGTTTGTGTGTGTCCCAGGAGAGGGAAGGGACCATAGCCAGAGGATTTCAGATCTTGTCTCCATCCTCCCCTGGCTCTCCGGCATCGTTACGCATCCTTAATACACCTGCATTAGGGATGATTTACAGCCTGCTGCTGTGAGTGGAAGTCCCAGCTGAGGATTCAATCTTCAGCCTGAGCTTTCAGATGTTAATCACCCTGGCATTTGGGCTGGCAACCTCCTAGCCAATCAAGGAACAAAGAGACCTGAGGGAGCCAGGCAGGGGAATTGGAGTTGTCCCTCATTATTTAAGTCCCGGCCGCCTTCTCACTCAGAAACCCCGGATGCTTATAGACCCTCCCTCCATGGGGTGAGTGGGGAGTCTGCTCCCCAGTGCCACTGCCAGCCGGTTGGTGGTGGTGAGGAAAATCAGAGCAGGACCCAGAATGAATCAGCATCTCCTCTGGGGTGGAGGGGATGCGGGTCTCCCTCAGACAGGCTGGGATTGGTGGGGCACCAGGTTTGGGAGCAGGAGATCGGAGGCCCAAGGCTGGCTGGGCGATCAAATGTCACTTGGATTTCTTCAATTGCTTGAGGCACGAGAGGCCAGGTTGTCCCAAGAGCTCAGGTTGCTGAGTGCTCTTTTGTGGTTGTAATGGTCACCCTGGGAACTGTGGGTGTGGAGCACTTTTGGACAGACTGGCCCCACCGGCAGGCGCTGAATGGGTGGACATCTGGCCCAGAGCTGTTGGGAGAAATGTCTCACCTATGGCATGGGGGAAGCTTGCCCTGCTGCTTCCTGATCCAGGGATGAAAAGAGCCCTCTTGTCACCACAGCTGCTGCCATGCTCCTTGAGCACCTTTCACTAATTGTACTCGAAGGAACGTTGCCTGTTCAGTGCACAGATGCAGTGACACATCTGTGCTGCAGCTAGCGGGAGTTATGTGACGGTGTGGCACAGGAACAAAGGGATTGCTATACTAGTTCAGACCAATGGTCCACTCAGTCCTGTCGCCAGCCACGGCCAGTGCCAGATGCTTCAGAGGAAGATGCTGCAGGAGCACTTCTGGGATAAACTATCTTCAGGGTAAGTTTCTACCTGACCCCCTAAAGTTAGAGGTGGCCTCACATCCTGGAGCATCAGGGTTTATATCCCCTGCAACACTGCTAGACAGATGCCTGTGGAAGTGCCAATGAGGGGTGGCCACTCCCTAAGCAAGGCAGAAACTCATAACAAACAAGCACAGCCCCAATACAAACCACGTGAAGAGTATTAGATTTTAAAACCAGCAGGAACCATTAAACCATCTAGTCCAATCTCTTGTACATCACAGGACAGAGAATTTCATCCAGTTATTCAACCATTAACTTGTGATTGGTAAATCATATTTTCCAGAAAGGCATCCTGTCTTCATGGAGAATCCACCACTTGCAGTAGTTAATCACCCTCACTGTTAGAAGTTTGTGCCTTTATTTCTAACTTGAATTTGTCTGGCTTCAGCAGCCAGACATTGGATCTTGTTCTGCCTTTCTCCACTACATGAAAGAGCCCTTTAGTATCTGGTATTTTTCCCCATGAAGGCATTTATACATTGGAATTGAGGCACTTCTTGATCCTCTTTGCGCTCAGTTGAACAGACTGAGATCTTTAAATCTCTCAATGGAAGGCATTTTCTCCTGCCCCCAGATAAATTTCTGTGGCTCTTTTCTGCTCCCTCTCCAACTTTGCAACATCCTCTTTACAATGTGGACACTCAAACTGGATGCACTATTCCAGATCACAGGGCTGGCTTCAACCAAGCTCTTGCTACTCAGGGCTGAGCCTTGGCTAAACAGCTTCCCCACAGTTCACTCTCTCCCTTCTGAGTGGATGGCATCAAGAGCAGAATAATTAGCTCCATCTGAGCTGAGGCTTCCTAGTGCCTGCATTAACTCCTTTCCTACTTTGTCGGTGCATAAACCCCAGCTAAGTGCCCACACAGATGACAATGGCAGGCACTTTAGAAATGCATGCGATCATGCAAAATAACCTGGGGAGTATGTGTGACTGGGCTACGCTATGTTTTAGTACCATGGGCTAATGGCTAAGGCAGTGGATGGGGACTCAGGAGACCTAAGGTCAATTCCCACTCTGCCACTGACCTGCTATATGTCCTTGGGTATGTTACTTTACCTTCCTATGCTTCCACTTCCCTTCCAAGCTCTTTGGGGTAGTGTGTATCTCTTGCTATGAATGTGTACCATGCTGGGCACAATGGGACTCCAATGTCAGCTGGGACCACTGTCTTCTATAGAAATACAAACAACAACTGTATGCTATTTCCTTCTGTTAAAATCAATTTGCCCTAAGAAAGAGCGGATCCATATTTTATTGTAATAATAATATGCAAAAAGAAAAGGAGAACTTGTGGCACCTTAGAGACTAACACATTTATTTGAGCATAAGCTTTCTGTAGCTCACGAAAGCTTATGCTCAAATAAATTTGTTAGTCTCTAAGGTGCTACAAGTCCTCCTTTTCTTTTTGCGAATACAGACTAACATGGCTGAAACCTAATAATAATATGCTGATTTATATGGTATGTTTTGTCCAAGGATCTAAACCTGCTTCACCAAAGTAACTAAGTAGTTTTCTCCCTTTTATCAACAGGGAAACCAAGGCACAGAGAAATGACATGACAAGTCAGTGGAAGACTGTGGGACCGAACCCACAAATCCTCAGCCAATTAGATCCCTAAGCTAACCATCGGCCTCCCCACACTGCCATTTTCCTCTCGCATGAGAAGTCATAGGGACAAGTGACTTTGGTTGCAAACTGCTCCAGTACATCACCCCTCGGGAAGGTATGTCTCACATTGCTTCACATAAAAGGATTCTATTATTTGTGCTGCTGCAGGTGTGATTTAAATAACTGCATTTGCTCGCAGGCCTTCCCCTATTGGCAAAGGTACTCAAGCATTGACGCAATGAATTGCCAGCCATAAAAGTGCAATCTGAAGAGGTGACCTCCACAGCCTCTGCAGTAGCCCACTGTTAATCTGCTTAAACACAACATTTTCACTTGACTTTATGGGAACCTGGCAAGTCATTAGCCGAGGAGGGAGGGATTTGGATTTGCTGAGGAGACAATATTTTGGGAGTTTTAAAGCTCAGAGCTCCAGCCCCAGTGTCCTTAATGAGCCATTTTGATGAAAGACTCTGCACTGCCTCAGTTCTGTCAGTTTGCAAATTTCGTCTGTGCTAGAGATGCATGAAATTTGAGTGATTATCAAGTGCTGAAAGCAGGGTGCTGTGAACCAGGAACTTCTGATCCAGACTCACTTTATGATCTCACATAAATCCTTCCCCACTTTGTGCCTCAGTTTCCCTGCCCATGAAATGGGGATGTTACTCCTTTTTTGAGGATTCAATGGGAGAGGCACTGGGCCCTTGCTTGCTTTCTGCATCACCTGCGTTTCTAGGTGCATGCTAGTCAGAGCTGCATTGGTGTCTGCGCAACCTTTACTCCAGCACAGCAGTTACAAGTTGTCTTGCTCTCTGTGTTAAAGAGAGAGCAGCCTTGTTTCCCATCCCCTCTTTGTGCCTCATGAACTTCCTGCTTCTCTCCTCACGAGGGTATTCTGAGAGGTGGGTTGTTGAGCCTTCCCAGGTTTCTAAAGCTCCTGCTTAGACTAGAGGCAGGCCATTGTTGTGCAGGATAGTGAAACACTCTAAAGTGTTCAGAGTAGCAGCCGTGTTAGTCTGTATTCGCAAAAAGAAAAGGAGTACTTGTGGCACCTTAAAGACTAACAAATTTGTTAGTCTTTAAGGTGCCACAAGTACTCCTACTCTAAAGTGTTGATGTTGTTTTTATTTTGAAAGCAGCCAAATATCCGCTGCTTAAATTCCAGTGCAGGTGGAGCAGAACTGTGTAGAACATTGTCACAGTACAGGGCAGCTGTATCTGTATTTCTTCCCCCCCCCCCCCCGACCCGTCTCGATGGTCCCCCAACGGCAAGCACTCCAGGCTCCTGGCTCCCCAGCTTCACCTCTCTTGGGCAGAGACACACGTCTCTCCCACTCCTGATTGGGGGTTTTGCCAGGTGCACAGCTCCCTGCCTACACCGTGAGTTCCCCAGCAAGTCAGGCTGCCTAGGCTATCAGCAGTGTAGTTGCCCACAGTTATCCAGGCACCACACAGTCTTTTCTAAGGAAGTACATTTATTCCTAAGGTGAAAGCATTACAGAGAAAACATATTACAAATATTAAAGGAACTTACATGTATGCCACTAAGCTTACCAGAAATTGTTCTCTGACTCCAACCTCAGGCTCTGGTAGGAGTCACTCCTTCACACTCCACCCAAGGGGTTTTTCCCTGTGGTTGCAAGTTCACAACAGCTGTTAGCTCAGAAGAAGCACGGCCATGAACCCGAGAGTCACTCCTTTATCCACTTTGAGCCTTTGATCTGCAGAGACTCTAAATAGGTAATCAGCCAGACAATGGTCCCTTCCTCAGAGTGACGTTTCAAAAGACTGGGTCTTTGCATAACCAGAGGTGGCAATTTGCATTCACTTCCCCCCAAACATTTCCTAGGAACCCCACTTAATGTGTAAGACAGACAAACAAAATTATTTAAAATAGTCCTTTCCAGCTCATAACCCTTCCCAAGGTTTACACTGGCCAGGTTTCCCCTCTAGAGAATTTATAGATAAGCCCAAAATACATAAAGTTTACATTTTTAATACAACAAACACCTAAGATACTTAATTGAACGATGTTTGTCCAGGATATTGCAGGAAATTACCATATCTGTCACAAACATGTTGGTAGATACACTGACGTTGAGGGGCAAGTGTCTAGATTTTACTATATTTCATATTGAGAATGTGAAGATCTGGTCCCATGCCCTGTGCCCTCTCTGAATAGCAAGTATCAGGACTGAACTGGCCACACATACACAGGTGTGCAAGAATAAGATGCAGGTGTGACAGGGCACTGGTCTGGGAATCAGGAGATCCAGGTTAATTTCCTGCCTCTGCCACAGACTCCTTGTGTGACTTCGGGCAAGTCCCTTAACCTCAATTACACATCTGGTAAAGGGGGATAATATTTCTTATCTTGGCTATTGCTCTTCTGGGCAGGGACTGTTTCTCAAGGTGTGTATGCGTGTGCAGTGCCCAGCACAACAGGGCCCTGCTCTTGATATGGGCCTGTACTATACTGTAATACACTTCATAAATAATAATAATACTGACAGGAAGAGATTGGAATCCCGAAGTCCTGGATCCAGTTCTCAGTGGTGGTATGAACCTTCTGGGTGATCTTGGACATGGCCCAGGCTCTATGCCGTCAGTTCACTAATCCATAAAACAGGCAGGTTAATATCTACCACCCTCACGTGGACATTGACAGCTCGCATGATTTTTGGGACAGGCACGGGAGGAAAGGTGGGGGAGCTGCACTGCATGTCAGGGAGCTGTACGATTGCATAGCGCTCCAGTCTAAAACTGGAGAAAAGCCTGTTGAGAGTCTTTGGGTGAAGTTTAGAGGCAGGAGCAACCAGGAAGGCATCGTGGTGGGCATGTGCTAGACTGGGGGAGGAGGTGGACGAGGCTTTCTTCGGACAACTAACAGAAGGTTCCAGATCACAGGCCCTGGTACTAATGGGGGACTTCAATCACCCTGACATCTGCTGGGAGAGCAATACAGCGGTGCACGGACAATCCAGGAAGTTTTTGGAGAGTGATGGGGACAACTTCCTAGTGCAAGTGCGGGAGCAACCGACTAAGGGCCATGCTCCTCTTGACCTGCTGCTCACAAACTGGGAAGAATTAGTGGGGGAAGTAGAAGTGGGTGGCAATCTAGACAGCAGTGACCATGAGATGGTTGAGTTCAGGATCCTCACAAAAGGAAAAAAGGAGAGTAGCAAAATACGGACCTTGGACTTCAGAAAAGCAAACTTAGACTCCCTTAGGGAACTGATGGGCAGGATGCCCTGGGAAGCTAATATGAGGGGGCAAGGAGTCCAGGAAAGCTGGCTGTATTTTAAAGAAGCCTTATGAGGGTGCAGGAACAAACCATCCTGAAGTGCAGAAAGAATAACAAATATGGCAGGCGACCAGCTTGGCTTAGCAGTGAAATCTTCAGTGACCTTAAACTCAAAAAGGAAGCTTACAAGAAATGGAAATTTGGACAGATGACTAGGGAGGAGTATAAAAATATTGCTTGAGCATGCCGGAGTGTAATCAGGAAGGCCAAGGCACAATTGGAGTTGCAGCTAGCAAGGGATGTGAAGGGTTTCTACAGGTATGTTAGCAACAAGAAGAAGGTCAGGAAAAGTGTGGGACCCTTACTGAATGGAGGAGGCAACATAGTGACAGATGATGTGGAAAAAGCTGAAGTATTCAATGCTTTTTTTACCTCTGTTTTCACAGACAAGGTCAGCTCCCAGACTGCTACACTGGGCAACATAGCATGAGGAGGAGGTGAGCAACCCTCAGTGGTGAAAGAACCCAGGGAAGCACTATTTAGAGAAGCTGGACGTGCACAAGTCCATGGGTCCAGATCTAGTGCACCCAAGAGTGCTGAGGGAATTGGCTGATGTGATTGCAGAGCCATTGGCCATTATCTTTGAACATTCATGGCGATCAGAGGAGGACCCGGAAGAATGGAAAAAGGCAAATATAGTGCCCATATTTTAAAAAGGGAAGAAGGAAAACCCAGGGAACTACAGACCGGTCAGCCTCACTTCAGACCCTGGCAAAATCATGGAGCAGGTCCTCAAGGAATCCATTTTGAAGCACTTGGAGGAGAGGAAGGTGATCAGGAACAGTCAACATGGATTCACCAAGGGAAAGTCATGCCTGACCAACCTGTTTGCCTTCTATGATGAGATAACTGGCTCTGTGAATATTGGGAAAGCTGTGAGGTGATATATCTTGACTGTAGCAAAGTTTTTGATACGGTCTCCCACAGTATTCTTGCCAGCAAGTTAAAAAAGTATGGGTTGGATAAATGGACTATAAGGTGGTTAGAAAGCTCGCTAGATTGTCAGGCTCAACGGGTAGTGATCAACGGCTCTATGTCTAGTTGGCAGCCGGTATCAAGTGGAGTGCCCCAGGGATTGATCCTGGGGCCGGTTTTGTTCAACATCTTCATTGATGATCTAGATGATGGGATTAATTGCACCCTCAGCAAGTTCGCAGATGACACTAAGATGGGGGGAAAGGTAGATATGCTGGAGGGTAGGGATAGGATCCAGAGTGACCTAGACAAATTGGAGGTTTGGGCCAAAAGAAATCTGATGAAGTTCAACAAGGACAAGTTCAGAGTCTTGCACTTAGGAAGGAAGAATCCCATGCATGACTACAGGCTGGAGACTGACTGGCTAAGCAGCAGTTCTGCAGAAAAGAGAGCAGTATGACTGCTCAGAGCTCCGGTATGAGTCAGCAGTGTGTCCTCGTTGCCAAGAAGGCCAATGTCATATTGGGCTGTATTAGTAGGAGCATTGCCAGCAGATTGAGGGAAGTGATTATTCCTCTCTATTCGGCATTGGAGAGGCCACACCGCATCCAGTTTTGGTCCCCCCACTACAGAAGGGATGTGGACAAATTGGAGAGAGTCCAGCGGAGGGCAAAGTAAATGATTAGTGGGCTGGGGCACATGACTTACGAGGAGAGGCTGAGGGAACTGGGGTTATTTAGTCTGCAAAAGAGAAGAGTGAGGGGGAATTTGATAGCAGCCTTCAACTACCTGAAGAGGGGTTTCAAAGAGGATGGAGCTCAGCTGTTCTCAAGGGTGGCAGATGACAGAACAAGGAGCAATGGTCTCAAGTTGCAGTGGGGGAGGTAAAGGTTGGATATTAGGAAACACTATTTCATTAGGAAGGTGGTGAAGCACTGGAATAGGTTACCTAGGGAGGCGATGGAATCTCCATCCTTAGAGGTTTTTAAGGCCCAACTTGACAAAGCCTTGGCTGGGATGATTTAGTTGTTGGTCCTGCTTTGAGCAGGGGATTGGACTAGATGACCTCCTGAGGTCTCTTTCAACCCTGATATTCTATGATTCTATGACATGAGTCTCACAATATTTGATTTATTTCTTGAAGCCCCAGCTCCTGGAGTCATGTGGTTACATGCAACTCTCTCTCACATTTAGGACCAGATTCTCAGCTGATATAAATTAACGTTGCTCCGGTGAAGTAATTTTACATGAGCTGAGGATGTGGCCTATATCCATCAATACATCATGAACCAAAACTTGTAAATCACATACTGGATTATTTTAACAGAAGACTGCCAGCTCGAGGTCTATTTCCCCAAACACATCTGCAAGTGAGTAACTTTACTCTGGTGAATAGTCCCACAGAAAACAATGGGACTATCCTTAGTGAATGAAATTACTCGTGCAAAAGTGCTTGCAGAATCAGCCTGTACTGTGTCCAGAGTTCAGTGACGTTACTGATTATTCATGAGCCCTGCACACTAAATATTATGACAAAGCAGAGATTTTTAGAATGATGCATTCTGCCTCATACTGAGAAAGTGGGATGATCGGCGAGTTATCTTAAGTACCTATACACAAATGCAAGAAGCCTGGGAAACCAGCAGGCAGAGCTGGAAGTCCTGGCACAGTCAAGGAATTATGATTTGATTGGAATAACAGAGACTTGGTGGGATAACTCACATGACTGGAGTACTGTCATGGATGGATATAAACTGTTCAGGAAGGACAGGCAGGGCAGAAAAGGTGGGGGAGTTGCATTGTATGTAAGAGAGCAGTATGACTGCTCAGAGCTCCGGTATGAAACTGCAGAAAAACCTGAGTGTCTCTGGATTAAGTTTAGAAGCATGAGGAACAAGGGTGATGTCGTGGTTGGAGTCTGCTATAGACCATTGGATCAGGGGGATGAGGTGGACGAGGCTTTCTTCTGGCAACTAACAGAAGTTACTAGATCACAGGCCCTCGTTCTCATGGGAGACTTCAATCCCCCTGATATCTGCTGGGAGAGCAATACAGTGGTGCACAGACAATCCAGGAAGTTTTTGGAAAGTGTAGGGGACAATTTCCTGGTGCAAGTGCTGGAGGAACCAACTAGGGCAGAGCTTTTCTTGACCTGCTGCTCACAAACCGGGAAGAATTAGTAGGGGAAGCAAAAGTGGTTGGGAAACTGGGAGGCAGTGACCATGGCATGGTCGAGTTCAGGATCCTGACACAAGGAAGAAAGGAGAGCAGCAGAATACAGACCCTGGACTTCAGAAAAGCGCAGACTTTGACTCCCTCAGTGAACTGATGGGCAGGATGCTCTGGGAGAATAACATGAGGGAGAAAGGAGTCCAGGAGAGCTGGCTGTATTTTAAAAGAATCCATATTGAGGTTGCAGGAACAAACCATCCTGATGTGTAGAAAGAATAGTAAATATGGCAGGTGACCATTATTTAGAAAAGCTGGACATGCACAAGTCCATGGGTCCAGATCTAGTGTACCCAAGAGTGCTGAGGGAATTGGCTGATGTGATTGCAGAGCCATTGGCCATTATCTTTGAACATTCATGGCAATCAGGGAAAGTCCTGGATGACTGGAAAAAGGCTAATGTAGTACCCATCTTTTAAAAAGGGAAGAAGGAGGATCCGTGGAACTACAGGCCAGTCAGCCTCACCTCAGTCCCTGGAAAAATCATGGAGCAGGTTCTCAAGGAATCAATTCTGAAGCACTTAGAGGAAAGGAAAGTGATCAGGAACAGACATCAAGGATTCACCAAGGGCAAGTTATGCCTGACTAACCTAATTGCCTTCTATGATGAGATAACTGGCTCTGTGGATGAGGGGAAAGCAGTGGATGAGTTATTCCTTGACTTTAGCAAAGCTTTTGATACTGTCTCCCACAGTATTCTTGCCAGCAAGTTAAAGAAGTATGGGCTGGATGAAAGGACTATAAGGTGGATAGAAAGCTGGCTCGATTGTCAGGCTCAATGGGTAGTGATCAATGGCTCCATGTCTAGTTGGCAGCCGGTATCAAGAGGAGTGCCCCAAGAGTTGGTCCTGGGGCTGGTTTTGTTCAATATCTTCATTAATGATCTGGATGATGGGATTAATTGCACCCTCAGCAAGTTTCTAGATGATACTAAACTGGGAGGAGTGGTAGATACGCTGGAGGGTAGGGATAGGATACAGAGGGACCTAGAGAAATTAGAGGACTGGCCAAAAGAAATCTGATGAGGTTCAACAAGGACAAGTTCAGAGTCCTTTACTTAGGACAGAAGAATCCCATGTACTGCTACAGACTAGGTACCAAATGGCTCGGCAGCAGTTCTGCAGAAAAGGACCTGGGGATTCCAGTGGATGAGAAGCTGGATATGAGTCAACAGTGTGCCCTTGTTGCCAAGAAGGCCAATGGCATTTTGGGCTGTATAAGTAGGGACATTGCCAGCAGATCGAGGGACATGATCACTCCCCTCTATTCGTCATTGATGAGGCCTCATCTGGAGTACTGTGTCCGGTTTTGGGTCCCACACTACAAGAAGGATATGGAAAAATTGGAAAGAGTCCAGCGGAGGGCAACAAAAATGATTAGGGAGCTGGAGCACATGACTTATGAGGAAAGGCTGAAGGAACTGGGATTGTTTAGTCTGCGGAAGAGAAGAATGAGGGGGGATTTGATAGCTGCTTTCAACTACCTGAAAGGGGGTTCCATAGAGGATGGATCTAGACTGTTCTTATTGGTACCAGATGACAGAACAAGGAGTAATGGTCTCAAGTTGCAGTAAGGGAGGTGTAGGTTGGATGTTTTTCACTAGGCGGGTGGTGAAGCACTGGAATGGGTTACCTAGGGAGGTGGAGGAATCTCCATCCTTAGAGGTTTTTAAGGCCAGGCTTGACAAAGCCTTGGCTGGGATGATTTAGTTGGGGATTGGTCCTGCTTTGAGCAGGGGGTTGGACTAGATGACCTCCTTTGGTCCCTTCTAACCCTGATATTCTATGCTTTTATGGAAGTAATTTCTTACTTTTCTTTTTCCTGGTTGGGAAAGATGCAAGGATTTTTTTAGGTCTGGAAAAAAAACAGTACTTTCCCTTCGTCACAAGCAGCCCTTAATTGTTGGATCAACAGCTCTGTGTCCTTTAAGTATAATTTTTTTTTAAAAAAGTTTCCTTTTCTCCATTGCTCTGCACCTTGGGCCATCTTTTATGCCCCTTTAAAGCAGGACTCATGCACAGAGAGGGAAGGGCTTTGATTTTTTAGTAAATGAAACGATAGTCGTTATCCCTTTGGATAATAATGCTGTGAGAGTCATAGAGGAAGGAATGAAGGAGAAAAAGATATGCGTTAGAAAGAGGTGTAGTCAGCGCACCACACTGAACCCTGACTAATATTCTCCTGTATTATAATTCAGGCTAAGATTATATCATGGAAGTCATGGATTCTATGACTTCCAGAGACCTCTGTGACATTTTCTGCTTCAGCCCTGGGTGGCAGGGGGGACCCTGCAGGTCTCAGCCACCATGCATGGTGGGGGGACCCTGCTGCTCCCAGCTACTGGTCCCAGAGCTCTGAGCCTCCATGGGCAGTGGGTGCTGGGTCCCCCCCACAGCAGGGCTCTGGCTCTCAGCCCCCGTTAGCCCCATTTTGTCACAGTCATTTTTAGTAAAAGTCAGGGACAGGTCATGGGCTTCTGTGAATATTTGTTTATTGCCCATGACCTGTCCCTGACTTTTACTAAAAATAACCATGACAAAATCTTAACCTTAATTATAATCCTGTCTCTGACTCCCTCTGTGTCCTTGGTCAAGTCACTTAACCTCTCTGCCTCAGTTTCTCAACTCTCAGAACCGACCCAATCAAAGATTTGAGGAGCTGCAACCATTAAAACAAACAATAGTACATCACAGATTGAGTTCAGTCTTTCCATAATGCACTAAGAAATATGCAAACTAGATTCCAGCTCACCTCCAAGAACTCAGAGTCCCCAAAAAGAGCTGGAGGATTTGAACAGAAAAGCTGAGAGACCTTAATAGGCTGGAGATTTACAGGTTATTAATTGTCTTAAGGAGAAAAAAAATCTGATAGAAGTTCTGGGAACCTTTCAAGAAATTCCTAGCTGAGTTGCTTGATAGAAGTGCTCTAAAAATAGCCCTTTGCAGACCCAGCACAATCTGTCAGTCAGCTCAGTGTCTGTCACTTTCTAAGCAGAAGAATCTCTTATTCTCAGGACAGAAACAGAAGAAAATAGGTTTAGAGTAGCAGCTGTGTTAGTCTGTATCTGCAAAAAGAACAGGAATACTTGTTGCATCTTAGAGATAGATGCTCTAATAAATTTGTTAGTCTCTAAGGTGCCACAAGTACTCCTGTTCTTTTAGAAGAAAATAGGACATTTCTGTTCTACTCTGGTTTATTCCTGGCAATAATAATGTAGCAATTTCCAATTTGCACTGAGAGTGGAAGAAAGCATATCCCAGCAGGTCTTTTTGGATACGAAAAGCTGCCACAAAGAGCTCAGCTACTACCACAGTGATAGGTTGGCTTATGGGCCTGATCCAGAGGCTAGAGAAAGGATCTCATTGACTTCCATGGGCCTGGGATCAGGGCATAACATCCTGATCATGGAAAGTGCTTCATTTTAAGCATGTGGATAGACTTGCTGACTTCAGTGGGACTAATCCTGTGTTTAAAATTTAGCATGTGCTCGAGGTTATTCATGGTCCAAAAAAACTAGAGTGAATGATTATCCCGGGAAATACTTCGTCCCAGTGTATGAGACGGAGGTGCAGGAACACGACCCTTTTCCTGGTCTACCAGTACTGGCTTCATGCTGTGTGAAGCTAGGTGCAGCTGCTACCCTCCATCTTCGCCGCCTGCATTAGCCATCATTTTCAGGGTTCATATTGGATCTGTCCACCTCGCATAATGCCCAAGGTGATATTTCGGACAAGCCTTCATTGCTGATGGCATAACTCCAATAAGCAATCCCCTACTTCAGATGTTACACTCCCTCCACCATGATGAGGCACAGGTCGGACTTGAGGGGCGGGGTCCACCTGCGGCTCCAATCTCTTTGAACAATGAAACTGTCAAATCAGTTTCCAGCTTTTGCTATCTGGGTTCTATACTTACGAGCGCCTCCAATTCTCACACGGCGGTTCTCCACCGGATTGGCATCGCAGCATCTGCCATGGACTGTTTAAATGGATATGGAATCAACATCTTCTTAGTATGCTGTCAAGGCTGATTCCCCACTCTCACACTTTGAGTGCAGAAGGTTGGGGCCCGCAAGGATTCTAAAAGTTAATACTGGCCACTCCAGGCTGGTATTAAGCTCCCAAGGTCACAGCTTCTTTCTGACCATGGATGGGTAGATGCTGTCGCCACCCAAGTGCAAAAAACATCAACCCCTTTAGAGAACCCAGGAAGGAGCACTTGGGAATTCCTTCCTGTGGGGTATCCTCAAGCTCTTTCACCCCCCCCCCCGGGGAAGAGCTGAGAAAGAAAACAAAGGAAATCAGCTGTTGCCACCAGCTAATTAAACAACATATGCACAAACTTCTTAGGACACAGAAACCCCCACCCCCCATCCTGTTCTTAAAAAGGGTAAATTTTATTAAAAACAAAAGGAAAGAAAATACATCTGGAACTTAGGCTATTGCTAGAATTAAAAAGAGCAAATATAATAATTAAGCATCACGAGTGGTTTTATTGAGATCCAGCTTAAAGATTACAAGCAAAACAAAAGCATTTGGGGGTTAGCACAGAGAAATCCACAAGGCAATAAGAAATAAAAGAAATAACCCTAATCGTGTCTTCCTAGACATTCCCTGATTTACTTACATATCTGGGGTTCAAATAAGTAGTTCTAGGTATGATCTGATGATTTTCCATACCTGACATAAAGCTTCTTACAGCATTGCTGCTCTGTGTCTCCTCTCCCCAGAGAACAACAGCCAGACAGACAAAGGGAAAGTTTTTTCACAATTTTAAAAAGTTCTAGCCTTCCCATTGGCTCTTTTGGTCAGGTGCCCACTCATTCCCCTTTACCTATGCATGCAGTCAGACTTTTTAACCTTTACAGGTAAAGCAAGTAGAGAACAGCTACCAAGAGGGCTTCTATAGCTAACTGGCTGGCTAGGTGTCCACAAAAGGGAACTATCCCCCCTCTCATTTATCACATATGACAACCAAGTTCAGGATTTATTCGAGCTGTATTCTTCCCATACTGTTGTACGGCTGCGAAACATGGACACCACGCTGCACAGACTGGACAAGCTGGAGGCTTTCCACACAGAATGTCAACATCGTATACTGGGCATGAAGTGAAATGGCTTCATCTGTAATGCAGATGTTTATGGTGGTTTGGGGGCCATTGTCCACAGGCTGCATCATTGTCCACAGACTTTTCGGACAAAGTTGCCATAAGACGTTCCAGTGAAGACCGTTCTCTGGGTGGTTTGTAACATCCGGGATAAAATTTCACCAACTGAGGGGTGGAGGTGGTCCATAGACTGACCCTCTACTTACATGGGTTCATCAAGTCTGTGGACTCTCAGGCCATCGAGCCTCTGTGGTTGCACAGGAATGGGCCAAATGGCAAACGATCGCTATGACTGACTGTCTGGCTAAGTGTTGAATAATAATAATAATAATAAGATGTATTCAAGGGCTATCCTGGACTGTCCAACCCCTGACTCTGGGCTCAGTGGTCCTTACCCCCTTGCCTCAGGGCTTCATGACCTCTCAAATTCCCCAGATTCCATGGGCCTCTCAAGATTCACCCTTCTTTCAGGGCAAGGGCTGCCCTCTGGAGTCCTCCAGCAAATCTCAAATGCAGATACAGATCTCAACCACTTCTGCCCTCCTCAAGCTCCAACTTTCATCCCTCTTTTCATCCCTCCCATCATTCCCTCTGATTCTCAGACATATGCTACCCTGGGGTGCCTCCCTGAAGGCCAGGGTCCTGCCCTTCTGTCAGGATTCACCGCCAGAGCTTACTCCACTCCAGAGGCTTCTTCATCTCTCTTCTTGCTTCTTTCCAGAGCTCTCTATTCAGTTGATCCAACAGCCAACTCTCCCCCTGGGTTTCCTGCTCAGCCCTGCCAGTAGCTCTAGTCCCAGAGCGAGACTGCAGAGTCCCTTCCCCCTTCTACTCTGGGCTTCCCCCCTTTATAGGAACCACCCAGCTCCTCCCCCCGGTGGAGCTCACCTTTAGCTGGGCCTGGCCCACCGTCAAGATGCAATCAGGTGCCCTAACCAGTTAACTCTTTCAGAGGCAAGCCTATACACCCCATCGCAGGAAGCTACTCATTATCTTTGAAAATCAGGCCCTAAAGATGGGCTTCACAAAGGTATTTAGGTACCTAATGCCCAGTGAAATCAACTGGAGCTAGGCACCCAAATTCCTTTGTGAATCCCACTCAAAGCACCTAGCCAAGGGAGGACAGGACGGTGCTCAGACACTGCGGTGATGGGCAGCATAGAAAAACTGGAGCTAAGCATAGAATCTGACCATCTGTAAGTATTTTAGGGATGTGCACCACAAGGAGGGAGAGGAGTTGTTCTGGGTGGTCCCAGGGCTTATAAATAGGAACAATAGGACCAGATTAAACAAAGGAAAATGTAACGGTGTCAGGAACAGTTCGCTAACAGTGTGATGTGCCAACATGGGGCCAGATTCTGCAAAGGGAACTTGTTGAGGCCCCATCATTTGAGAAAGGGGATGGAAAAAAAGCATGGTGGGACTGGACCAGTGAGTGAGGGGATGTGAAAAACCAGATCAGAACGAGGGAAGAGACAAATTAGAATGGAAGAATTAGCATGGCCGACTGCTGTCTCCAGGGGACAGTTCTCGTGGACAGGGAGATGGCAGGCGTTGTCTTTTATCCCTGACCCCCAGCACACACTTCCCTTTTAGCTCCCCTTTCAGAGTTGCATTCTGAAATCGAATCTCATCTGGAAGCCAGCACGGCTGCACATTACAATGTGGTCTGAGATTCTGCCTTCCCCAAGGGCAGTTTGCAAGGCTTTCAGCTCCCCTGGGCTCAGTTCCCCATTGCCGTGTGGCTCATGCAGTCATAGCCCATGTGGAACGTGGGTTGAACATGCTACTGGATCAGAAGGGCAGCGCTCTTCACTCACTTAGCACTGGTGTGACTGGCAACACAAGCAGCAGGGTAATGGGGGATCAGGCTCCACTGGTTGCTGGTCCCTACATTAACCACATGTCAAAGGAAAGCCCTGGGAATGAGCTGATCCATCTCTTTTACTCTTATGTATGCTCTCTGTTGTAGGGGCCTGATCAGGGCTCAGGCACTATAGGCTTATGCTAGGGCTCTGGTTCCTGGGTCACATGATTGCGTCCGAATTGCAGATTTCATGCAAAAAAGAAGCTTCTAGCCTAGTTTTTATGAGGAAAACCTCAGACATGTGACTGGAGTGTAACCAATATGGTGATGCCTGCCTGAGTCTGCAGACTGCCTGAAACAACAGCTCTGAGAGAGGGAGCTTCCCCAGTTCATTTCAATGGGATGGGCAGGCCAAGACCACTGTTTTGGTAGGGGTCTACTCACACACCACAGCCAAGGGCCATATTTGTGGCAGGAAGTGAAGTGCGGGAGGCCCAGTGCACGCCAATAAAGCAAATACACCCCAGCCATTGTGGTATGTACAGGGGTCCCTGTGTTGTTATTGCTCCCAGCCTGCCCAAAGAGGAGTACTGGCAGGCCCACACTAGCCTGCAGATGGCTCTGGTGTGGGCGGCCCCTGTCACCACCACTCCAGGTGGAGTGAGGTCATGGTATGAGAGTGGGGCCCCATTGCAGTGTGTGCCGAGGACACCAGGTTGCCTTGTCAGAGTTGGCAACAACAAGGGCCGGGTTCAGTATCTAGGGGTTCCATTCCAATAACACAATGCAAAACGGCTCGAGCCCCCACCCAGTAACCTGGGACAAATATATATCACCCCCGCTGGGTGCCTCTAAGAGGCAATACTTCCCCTCTCGCAAGCACATAGTCTGAGTGTAACAAAAAAACTTTTAATAACAGAGGGAAACGATGTGGCATTATGTTGGGGAAACACCTCCAACAGGATTCATAACACAACGCATGAGCAAAAAAAACCCACACCAAGCAAATTGGGGCGTGTTGTTTCCCTTTGGTTCTTGAGTCCAGCAACTCAAAATCACCCAAAGTCCCAAAAGTCCAATGCCCCAAAAGTCTCTGTCCCTGGTCAGGGCAGCCCCAGAGTTTGAAAGTTTATCTGCAGAGTTTTACCTCCAAACCTGGGTGGAGATGGGGGGAGAAGGGGTTAAGGGGCACCTTACGTGGTCCAAAGCTGATTGGCCCACCTCTCCATGGGGCTCCGCTCTGCCAGCCGTCCCCATGAGCTGCTCCAGGCATCCGACAAACTGCTCTGCTCCACCAGCCGCTCTGCTCAGCGTCCTGCAAACTGCAATGCTCTGCCAGCCGTCCCCCAAACAGCTCTGCTCCACCAGCTGCTCTGCTCGCCGTCCCAGAAATGGCTCTGCCATATATCTTCAGGCTCCCCCACTACACAACGCTCAGTGATTTCAGCTCTTACTAGCAGCTAACATCCAGGTGTTGAACAACTTGGGATTTGGCTAGTTTCCTAGGTGGCCACTGGGGAGAAGAGAGGGTTTCTGGGTTCTGCTAAGCACGATGGAGCAGAAGCTCTTGGGAAAAGTTCATAGGGCCCCCTCACAGCTGTTAAATCTTTTTCAGAGTCACTGCTTTCCAAGATACCACCCCCCATTTTGTAGGCATGGCCTGCATTCCTTGTTTATCCCCCTTTGCCTCCACCTGTTGACGTTCATTGTCGACTTAGATGAACTTAGATCTGGGGTCTGATCCCAGTAGAATGATACTCACAGCACAGTCAGCCCTTTCAGTCCCTAAACCCCTGCCAAACAATAAGTCCAGGCTCACCCGAAGCACAGTTTTGACCCCCAAAAGGAAGTGGCAGAGACTCTCAGAAGTCCACTAGGGACTGTGCTGTCGTTACGTGGAAGGCAATCAGAGACTACGGTGATGGGCAGCAGTATGACACCTTAAGATAGAAAGGTAGGTGCTACTGCAATAAATCAATAATAAATATCAACATTTCTCGGAACTCTTTCGCTGTTGATGAGACCAGAATAAAGGGGATCTGAATCTGAACCAAACCTGGTTTAGCAAAACCCAGCTGAGATGTAGCAACACCAAAACTTGCCCCAGACCCAGCACCCACCCATATTATTTTTGGTGCCCATCTCCACTGATGACCATCATACCATGAAGGGCATAGAGCACACTGTGTTTTTGAACCATCATTTATTTATACCAATCCGTAAAAGCTCCATGGAGACTTGTTCCTCTGGCAATACCACCAAGTGTGTCAAGAACAACCATCATGTTTATATTAAATTAGACAAAGCTGTAAGCCCCCGAGAGCAAATGGAGGAACCACAGTAACCCGCCTCCCCATCCCCTCCCTATTGTTTGTTGCTCCTGATTCACTATGTCATATTAGAGATCAAGATAGTAAATGGAATGGCGCAGGGACCATGTGTTTGTGCCGCACCTAGAACCATGACTGGGGCTCCTAGACTCTACCACAATAGAAATAAATAATAAATAATGATAACAGAAAATAGTAAACAATGGCCAGCATAAAGTTAGGCTCTTAACTCCTCAGTAAGGCACCTAAGTGAAGTGGCCTGCTACTGAAAAGTGCTGAAGACCTGCAAATCCCATTGATGTGTATGGGGTTTGTGAATGTCCAGCACCTCTGAAGACCAGATCACTTGTATTTAGGTACCTACACTCAGCTTCAGGACCCTAACATTAGGCACCAAGGGTTGAAAAGTTTGGCCAATCACAAAAGATGGACATTCTCCTCTCCTCAACCTTCCTGCCAAGCAGCCGCTGTTGTCTTAAACCAGTCATAACTTGATCAGCCTGGCAATGAAATCCCCACATTTGACCCACTAATGGGGGGAGCTGTGTTTTAATTCCTAGTTACCCTCTGGCCGGTGAGCGCTTGGCCTCCAGGATGAAAAGAACAAAGAAACCCCAAAACTCAGCAGAGTGTTGAGGGTTTTTTAAGTACATAAACGCTTCCCATTAGATCCAATGGGCAGTGGTGGGATCCTTGCCGCATTTATTCTCTCACTGGAACAACATAGCAACCCCAGCAGGACTTTTCCTTTGAGAGGCTTGTTGCTAGCAAGGCATTTCTGAGGCCTTCTCTAAACACAAATGTTGCATCTGTCTATCCAGTTACATTGCTCTGACTAGACCGACGGTGTGTGTTCCCACTGCCCCAGTCACATCAACTAAGGGGACATGTGTCCACCACTGCGCTGTTCTGCATTGCAAGGTGGGGGAGCATCCAGGGTATATTTCATTGCGTCCAGGCTTACAGCATTCTGGGTAGTTTTCAGGAGATATTTCATAGATTCATAGATACTAAGGTCAGAAGGGACCATTCTGATCATCTAGTCCGACCTCCTGCACAACGCAGGCCATAGAATCTCACCCACCCGCTCCTACGAAAAACCTCACCTACGTCTGAGCTATTGAAGTCCTCAAATCATGGTTTAAAGACTTCAAGGAGCAGAGAATCCTCCCTCAAGTGACCCGTGCCCCATGCTACAGAGGAAGGCGAAAAACCTCCAGGGCCTCTTCCTATCTACCCTGGAGGAAAATTCCTTCCTGACCCCAAATATGGCGATCAGCTAAACCCTGAGCATATGGGCAAGATTCACCAGCCAGATACTACAGAAAATTCTTTCCGGGGTAACTCAGATCCCATCCATCTAATATCCCGTCTCAGGGGATTAGGCCTATTTACCCTGAAAATTTAAAGATCAATTAATTACCAAAATCACATCATACCATCTCCTCCATAAACTTATTGAGTAGAATCTTAAAGCCAGATAGGTCTTTTGCCCCCACTGCTTCCCTTGGAAGGCTATTCCAAAACTTCACTCCTCTGATGGTTAGAAACCTTCGTCTAATTTCAAGTCTAAACTTCTTGGTGGCCAGTTTATACCCATTTGTTCTTGTGTCCACATTGGTGCGGAGTTTAAATAATTTCTCTCCCTCTCCTGTATTTATCCCTCTGATATATTTATAGAGAGCAATCATATCTCCCCTCAGCCTTCTTTTAGTTAGGCTAAACAAGCCAAGCTCCTTAAGTCTCCTTTCATAAGACAAGTTTTCCATTCCTCGGATCATCCTAGTAGCCCTTCTCTGTACCTGCTCCAATTTGAATTCATCCTTTTTAAACATGGGAGACCAGAATTGCACACAGTATTCTAGGTGAGGTCTCACTAGTGCCTTGTATGATGGTACTAAAACCTCCTTATCCCTACTGGAAATACGTCTCCTGATGCATCCCAAAACCGCATTAGCTTTTTTCACAGCCATATCACATTGGCAGCTCATAGTCATCCTACGATCAACCAATACTGCAAGGTCCTTCTCCTCTTCCGTTACTTCTAATTGATGCGTCCCCAACTTATAACTAAAATTCTTGTTATTAATCCCTAAATGCATAACGAAAAGGAGGACTTGTGGAACCTTAGAGACTAACAAATTTATTTGAGCATGAGCTTTCGTGAGCTACAGCTCACTTCATCGGATACATTGGGTGGAAATGAAGTGAGCTGTAGCTCACAAAAGCTTATGCTCAAATAAATTTGTTAGTCTCTAAGGTGCCACAAGTACTCCTTTTCTTTTTGCGAATACAGACTAACACGGCTGCTACTCTAAATGCTTAACCTTACACTTCTCACTATTAAATTTCATCCTATTACTATTACTCCAGTTTACAAGGTCATCCAGATCCTCCTATATAATATCCCGATCCTTCTCTCAATTGGCACTTCCTCCCAGCTTTGTATCATCTGCAAACTTTATTAGCACACTCCCACTTTTTGTGCCCAGGTCAGTAATAAAAAGATTAAATAAGATTGGTCCCAAAACTGATCCCTGAGGAACTCCACTGGTAACCTCCCTCCAGCCTGACAGTTCGCCTTTCAGTAGGACCCTTTGTAGTCTCCCCTTTAACCAATTCCTTATCCACCTTTTGATGTTCATATTGATCCCCATCTTTCCAATTTAACTAATAATTCCCCATGTGGCATGATATCAAACACCTTACTGAAATCTAGGTAAATTAGATCCACTGAGTTTCCTTTGTCTAAAAAATCTGTTACTTTCTCAAAGAAGGAGATCAGCTTGGTTTGACACTATCTAACTTTTGTAAACCCATGTTGTATTTTGTCCCATTTACCATTGACTTCAGTGTCCTTAACTAATTTCTCCTTAAAATTTTTTTCCAGGACCTTGCATACTACAGATGTCAAACTAACTAGCCTGTAGTTACCTGGATCATTTTTTTCCCCCTTTCTTAAAAGTAGGAACTATATTAACAATTCTCCAATCATTCGGTACAACTCCTGAGTTTACAAATTCATTAAAAATTCTTGCTAATGGGCTTGCAATTTCAGGTGCCAATTCCTTTAATATTCTTGGATGAAGATTAACTGGGCCCCCTGATTTAGTCCCATTAAGCTGTTTGAGTTTCGTTTCTACCTCAGATATGATAATATCTACCTCCATATCCTCATTTCCATTTGTCATGCTACCATTATCCCCAAGATCCTCTTTAGCCTTATTAAAGACTGAGGCAAAGTATTTGTTTAGATATTGGGCCATGCCTAGATTATCTTTAACTTCCACTCCATCCTCAGTGTTTAGCAGCCCCACTTCTTCTTTCTTTGTTTTCTTCTTATTTATATGGATATAGAACCTTTTACTATTGGTTTTAATTCCCTTTGCAAGGTCCAACTCTACTCGACTTTTAGCCTGTCTCACTTTATCCCTACATGTTCTGACCTCAATAAGGTAGCTTTCCTTGCTGATCCCTCCCATCTTCCACTCCCTGTATGCTTTCTGCTTCTTCTTAATCACTTCTCTGAGATGCTTGCTCATCCAGCTTGGTCTACAACTCCTGCCTATGAATTTTTTCCCCTTTCTTGGGATACAGGCTTCCGATAGCTTCTGCAGCTTTGATTTAAAGTAATCCCAGGCCTCCTCTACCTTTAGATCCATAAGTTCTTCAGTCTAATCCACTTCCCTAACTAATTTCCTTAATTTTTGAAAGTCAGCCTTTTTGAAATCAAAAACCCTAGTTGCAGATTTATTTTTGTTAATCCTTCCATTTAGTTTGAACTGAATTAGCTCATGATCACTTAAACCAAGATTATCCCTACAGCCATTTCTTCTATGAGGTCCTAACTACTCACCAAAACCAAATCTAAAATGGCATACCCTCTAGTCAGTTCAGCAACTACTTGATGAAGGAATCCATCAGCTATTGCATCTAGGAAAATCTGAGCCCTATTATTATTACTAGCACTGGTCCTCCAGTCTATATCTGGGAAGTTAAAGTCTCCCATGATCATGCAGTTTCCATTAGTAGTTACTTATTTAAAAACATTAAAAAGGGCTCTATCCATATCCAAATTAGATCCCGGCGGTCTATAGCACACCCCAAGCACTATCCCAGGGGAGGCTCTACTAGTTATCTTCCCCAATGTAATTTTTGCCCAGACGGACTCTGTCTTATCCATTGCATCACTTCTTATTTCTTTACATTCTACCTCATCATTGATATACAATGCTGCTACTCCACCACCTTTACCTTTATTTCTGTCTTTCCTAAACAGCACATACCCTTCAATACCTGTAGTCCAGTCATGACTACTATTCCACCATGTTTCTGTTATCCCTATAATATCTGGTTTCACTTCCTGCACCAGTAGCTCTAGTTCCTCCATTTTGTTACCTAGGCTCCTCGCATTGGTGTACAAACATCTTAATTTTTGCTGTTTGGCCTCGTTCACATATTGTACCCTATTAGGCACAGTCATTCTACAGCCAGTATAACCTATTACACTGGTAGCCACACTGCCCTCGCTCCTTATATACATTCTCCTACCCACAGCTGTATCCTTTCTTACTTCGTCCTCTTCCCTCTCAATGCTAAAATCTGGCGTGGAGATTACCTGGACATCTCCCAACCATCTCCCCCAAATTCCTAGTTTAAAGCTCTCTTTATCAGTTGTGCCAGCCTCCATCCTAGAAGTCTATTTCCTTCCCTACTCAGATGAAATCCATCCCGAGAGAACTGTCCTCTGTCTGTGAACACCTCCCAGTGGCCATACATCCCAAAGCCCTCCTTATAGCACCACTGCCTAAGCCATTTGTTGACAGTCATAATCTTGTCACACCTTTGTTGCCCTTCTCTAGGAACAGGCAGAATCCCACTAAAGATCACCTGAGCCTCGATTTCCTTAAGCGTCTTCCCCAGCCTAGCATAATCTCCCTTAATACTTTCCAACGAGAATCTAGCTGTATCATTTGTTCCCACATGAAGGATAATTAGGGGATTCTTTCCCGCTTCCTTTAGGATCCTTTTCAACCTCAGGTCCACATCCCGTATCTTAGCACCTGGAAGACAGCACAACCTTCTATTCTAGATCAGCTCTAGTTACAGGCCTATCTATTCTTCTCAATAAAGATTCCCCAATCACATAGACCTGCCTTTTCCTGATGACAGTGCTATTCTCCAGTCTCTCCCCTGTTCCCTCTGGCTGCAAGTTCTTTCCATTCCTATTTTCCCTTATAATCCTCTTCAACCCATCCTGTATCCTCCTGGGGCTCAAATTTGGTGTAGTCTCCCTTGACTCTTCCCCTTTTCCTATAGGACTAGCCTCTCTTCTCTTCTTCCTTGCCCTTCCACCTTCAGCGACTACCTGCTGAGCCCCTTCTTCATTTTCCAACTCTGCAAACCTGTTCCTAAGCTCTATTTCTCCTTCACTAGCCCGTCTTTTCCTCTGCCTGGTTCTTTTAGTCACATGCTTCCACTGACCACTTTCCTCACCCAGTCTCCCCTCAAAATTCCCCAGCCCTGCTTCCATCTGTGAGTCTGAGCTTTTCCCTTCAGATACCTCATATCTTTGCTCCATCATCTGCTCAAACCCCTTCCTAAACTCAACCAGACTTTCCACCTGCATCTCCAAACCTCGGATCTTTTCCTCCATCAGCTCTATCAGACGGCATTTCATGCAGACAAAACTCTTACCAGGTCCCCCCTCCAGGATCATGTACATACCACAGCTTCCACACCCGGTCATCCTCATTGTGTCTTCCACTACATGAGTCACTCCCACTGCTGCCTCCGTATCTGTCATCGCCTTCCCACCTAAATCCTGTAAATCTGGGAAACACAAGCCACACCAAAGCACCAGCACCCACAGCAAAAACAAACCCCGAACAAGCACCACAATACAAACTCCCCTGTTTAGAGCTCTGTTTGCTAGCTCCTGTGCCACTGGCTGGCTACCTTTATAGGACCCCTAGTCAGAGAAGCCCCGCCCCCTAACCAGGGCTCAGCTTCTCTCCCAGCACAAAGCCCCTACAAGCCTCTACACACACAAATACAAAACCAAGTACAAACACCTTCTCCTCCAACAGAACTCCCACTCAAACTCCCCTGTTTACAGCTCTGTTTGCTGTAAACACATTTCCTGGAGGCCAGAGGAAATGAGGGGCCATTTAAATGTTTTAATGCACAGTTGTATTTTTCTGCAAAGGGGACACAGGCAGCACTGCTGGGAATGTCAGAGAAAGAGACCCAGGGAAGCCCCAAAGCAGCTGTCACACCCATAGAGTAAAAAGAAAAGGAGTACCCGTGGCACCTTAGAGACTAACAAATTAGCTGTAGCTCACGAAAGCTTATGCTCTAATAAATTTGTTAGTCTCTAAGGTGCCACGGCTACTCCTTTTCTTTTTGCGAATACAGACTAACACGGCTGCTACTCTGAAACCCATAGAGTAGAGTCACATGGGGAACGTTCTGGCCGTGTTTGACTCAGAGCTGGGAGAGGGCGCTTTACTCTTAACAGGCTGTAGCCTCATGTCACTCAAACTGTGCAACCCTGAGGGATCTTCCCGGGTGATCCAACAGGGGAAATAAACACTAAGAACCCTGATGGTGAATTACTCTCACTTTCAAAGAATAACCCATCCCACCCCCCTACTCATCGCAGTGTTTTCACTGCCTCCCACCAGAGAACATTCCTGGCAAAGGACTTCAGGAGCCAAATGCCAGCTGTGGGGAGGGGACCACGCAGCCACACAAGTGGGCGAGACTGTCTGGAGAGGGGAGGTGACCAGCATGGTGATTGAAAGCCCCGCCCTTAATCAAGCTCTGGGGTCAGGCTCCCCTGTTGAGCCCAGCCTGCATTTTAAAGCTCCCTGTCCTGGCTGGAAATGCAAGGATGCCATGGAGGTGCCCTGGGCCACCCGTTTTGGAGAGGCTAGTGCCACTATCTGTGCTAGCCCTCTAGCCTTGTGCTCAGGGGAGGATTAAGGCTGCCAGGGTCTGCCCTCTGCCTAGGAGTGAAGGGATGGGGAGGGAAGACACTAGCCCTCTTCTCTTGCCCCTTATGCAAACATGCAGGGCCAGGCAGAATCTGGACTATAGCCCAAGAACTTCCCATAATAGTCCGTGCCCCCTTAGAGGCTTTATAAGTCACCAATGTGTTGCCACAAAAGCCACTTGGGACTTCACAGATGGGGAAAAAATTCCATCATTTTTCTCTACAAACACAGGTCCTCTACCTCTTGAACTAAAGGAGAATCCCCTTTAGCAATTAGCCATATAGGGCCTTGACACACAGCTGAGCAGTTCTGATTCTAACCAGTAGAGGGCAGTCTCTGTCTCTCTCTCTCACATACACCAGCTGGTTAATTATAACGAGACTTGGCATGATCAGATTTGTATTGTAAATATTGGTAAATGTTGCTATCACCAAACACACAAACTAATGGAAAAAAATCTTACCATCAATAATAATTGAAATTTACAGGTAGGCAGAGTAAGAAAAATGTCACTTTAGAATTTATTAGAGTTTAATTTAAGGATGTGTACATTGCATATTTTGACATGTGTTGACAATTTGTGTTTTAATGGTTATAAAGCTTTAACTTTTGATATCTCAATGTCTACTGTCACTAAATAATTATTATCTGACCCCCCTAACTTCTTGCAATAGTGAAAATTTAAATTGATAAAAATGGAAAAATGCTTACGAGCCATAATTTTGTGCAATTGTGAAAATGCATAAAAATAAAAATAAAATGCTTAAAAATAAACTGTGATATTATCCATTGAAAGTATTAAAAAAATAAGAATTGAATTCTGCCTAGCTTATTTACAACAGAAACTGCATTGATCAAAATGCCCAGTTCTCTTAGCAATGCATTGCTGGACACATATTTAATAGATTTTTGAGGTTTCTGTGGGATTTTACAGTAGAAAATTGAAAAGCTTTTCATGGCTGAGGCTCCATAATCAGAGTAACAAGAGCTCCGAGGTACACATGAAGGGGCCAGTGAACATCCCAGCATGCAATTACCAGTAAGGCTATTGTTGGCTGAGTTTTGTTTTTCCTCATCCTGAATGCCATTCTACTTCCAAAGACGGCTTACTGGTGAGGAGCGGAGTTAGCATTACATGCGAGAGACGCAAGCGGGAGGCAGTATAAATGCAAAGCGAGTTAAGTGAGATGCTGTTATATTTAATGTGTGCTTGCAAGCTTAAAAGGCCAAGAAGGAATACTGATGGGAGAATACATTGTGGTCCTGAGTCCTCATTGCCCTGAGCCTACTGAAGTGGTTCAGACCAGTGCTAAGTGTCAAACGCTTTTGAACCTGATTTGGCAACATTTACACTTACCTCACACTAGGGTAAATGATGACCTGAGATGCTGGGGAATGGAGAATTAAGCCCTGTAGCTTTCTTTTATTCTGTGTATTAATCTTGTCCAGGTCCAAAGCCCAGTGGACTCAATGGGGATCTTCTATGTGGTTTGGATCAGGTATCTATACACTTTTAAAAACTCAGCTCCAATATTAACTCCTTCTGAGGTGGGGCAGGAATTTGTAAATGGGGTGGGTGGGATATGGGGGAATTTATATGGAACAAAGGGGTGAAATTCACTTACTGGTTTAGATACTCATTAGTTTACACATTAGTGATAAATGTAGTTAAAAACACATGGCCATTAAGCAAAGTCTCATTAATCACTTGCTCTGCCAGCAGGAAGCCCATACGGCCTCTATCCGCACCGAGGACAGATCGGTATTGCATAGTCTGGTCGCCATTCATAATAATTTGATAAGAAAGAGAAAAGCACATTTAACTCACTTAACAGCAATGAGCTGGGAATTATAGAATTCACTGCTCCTCCCCCCCCCCACTGACAGAGAGAAAAGGAGTACTTGTGGCACCTTAGGAGGTGAAGGCATTTCGCCTTACAACATCCCTGGGAAGTGGGGCAGGAGCACTAGCCCCTCTTCATTGATAGGGACCTGAGGGAGCTGGGAGATTACGTATCTTGCCTAAGGACACACAGGTAGATGCATCCGATGAAGTGAGCTGTAGCTCACGAAAGCTTATGCTCTAATAAATTTGTTAGTCTCTAAGGTGCCACAAGTCCTCCTTTTCTTTTTGCGAATACAGACTAACACGGCTGCTACTCTGAAACAGGTAGAGCCAGGAACTGAACCTAGATTTCCTGAGGCCCAACCCACTGCTTAACTTCCAGATCATCTTAGAATCATAGAACCATAGGGTTAGAAGGGACCACAAGGGTCAGCTAGTCTAACCCCCTGCCAAGATGCAGGATTTTGTTGTGTCTAAAGTATCCAAGACAGATGGCTCTCCAGCCTCCCTTTGAAAACCTCCTCCTGAAAACCTCCAGTAAAGGAGCTTCCATGATTTCCCTAGGCGTCTCTGCCATTGTCCTACTGTTCTTACAGGTAGGACTTTTTTCTGAGATTTAGTCTAAATTTGCTATGCTGTAGTCTGAACCCATTGCCTCTTGTCCTGCCCTCTGTGGCAAGACAGAACAACTTTTCTCCATCTTTCATATGGCAGCTTTTCAAGTATTTGAGGAACTCTACCATGTTCCCCTGTAATCTCCTCTTTTACAAACTAAACATACCCAGTTTCTTCAGCCTTTGCTCAGATGGCTTTCATTCCATCCCTTGGATCATCTTTGTCGCTCACCTTTGGATCCTTTCCAGTTTCTCTACATCTTTTCTAAACACTGGCAACCAAAACTGGACACCATCCTCCAGCTGAGGCCTAACCAGTGCCCAGTAGAGCAGTACTATCACCTCCCATCATAGGCGTTGACTTCGCCCACCTCCTGCCCTGGCCCCACCCCGTACCACCCTTTCCCCACCCCCATTCCACCCTTTCCCCTTCCCCAGTACCACCCCGCCTTTTCCCACCCATCCCTGCCCCCTTCCTGCTCACATTCCACCCCCTTCCCCTAAGTCTCCACCCCTGCCCTGCCTCTTCTCTGCCTCCTCCCCTGAGCACGTCGTGTCCCCACTCCTCCCCCTCCTTCTCGGAGCGTCCTAAGCACCACCAAACAGCTGTTAGGTGGTGGGGGGGTACAGGAAGCACTAGGAGGGAGGGGGAGGAGCAGGGATGTGGTGTGCTGCGGGGGGGGAGGAGGAGGGGGGAACTTGGTTGCTGGTGAGTGCAGAGCACCTGCTAATTTGTCCCTGTGGGTGTTCCACCGGAGCATCCACAGAGTCAGCATCTGTGCCTCCCTTGACTTGCATGCTATGCTGCTGTTAATGCAACCCAAAATTGCATTTGCTTTTTTTGTAAAATCATCGCATTGTTGACTTATGTTGAGGTTGTGGTCCACCATAACTCTCAGATCCTTCTCAGCAGTGCTGCTGGTAATCCAGTTTCCCCCAGTCTGTATTTGTGCATTTGGTTTTTCTTCCCTAAGTGTAGTCCTTATATTTATCTTTGCTGAATTTCATTGTGTTGTCTATAGCGCAGTTCTCCAGTTTATCAAGGTCCCTTAGAACTTTAGCTCTGCTCTCCAAAGCGTTTGCAACTGCCCATGGCTTTGTGTCATCCGCAAATTTCATCAGTGTGCTCTCTATTCCTACATCCAGGTTATTAATAAAGAGGTTAAATAACACCAGATTCAGAACAGATCCCTGTGGAACCCCACTTGAGACCTTCTTCCAATCTGACATCATTCCATTTATAGTTACTCTTAGTTTGTGGTTTTTTTAACCCATTATGTATCCACTTAATGGTAGTTCTGCTGAGCCTGCATTTCTCCAGTTTACTTAGTAGAATGTCTTGTGGGTCTGTGTCAAAAGCTTTGCTAACGTCCCGGTATATTATGTCCGCCACTTTTCCCCTATCCACCAAACCAGTTACCTTGCGAAAGAAGGAAATCGAGCTGGTCCTTTCCCCCTTAAGGATGGTCTTGGCACCTTTCTTATTCTCAAAGATTTTGTAACAAATCCATAACTCTATGGCCCCTAAGGATTCATAATCATTACTATGCTTCTCACCATGGATGCTCAGAATTTCCTGGAGATGGCAGGGATAGAAATCAGATCTCCCTCCTTCTTTTTGAGCGGAAGGAGACATCCGATGAAGTGAGCTGTAGCTAACGACAGCTTATGCTCAAATAAATTTGTTAGTCTCTAAGGTGCCACAAGTCCTCCTTTTCTTTTTGCGAATACGACTAACACGGCTGCTACTCTGAAACATCTCCCTTCAATGTCAGTGATATAGGACCTATGACACAAAGCCAAATAGGTCTAGTACTACCCACCCGAAGTCAGTGATACACATACAAACCCACAGCCAGCACATTACAGTATATCCCTTGCTCAGTGGGGTTAGCTTGCAGCAGCTGGGAAGGCTAGAGAGTGGAAAAATGAACGATGTCCCCTCCTCTTACTTCTTCCTACTTCATTACATCTCAAGGAATAAGTGAGAGTGGAGGACACATCTTTAACCCACCACTGCAATGCAAACCCCCCAGCAGAACCCTCTCTGCTCTTCCCGCCATTTCAGAGAGGTGGCTTAGCAGTGCAAGACTTTGATTTCACTTGCTAGAACCACAGGTTTTGTATTCTGTTCTGTACAGATTCTTGTACTGGGCTGTAGCAGAGTTGCCATGCAATTGTGCCCTTTTATGGCTGAATGTGACTTTGCAGCAGCTGTTTCCCTCTAGTGTTCTGCCTATTCCAGCTGTAGTAGTGGCCTGACCCTCCAGCCAGGTCATGTTTTGTCTCCACCTCTTCTGGGGTCCTTTGACAAATCCAACAGAAATATAAAGATGATTAAATCTGCAGCCCTGAGTCGGGCTCAGCTGGCCACCACTCTCCCTTGGAAGCGAGCCTCAGCTGTAACATAATGTCCTCACATCTATTGTCAGCCTTCTCTGCCTCCTTCCACCCCATAGTCTAAGCTGACTTGCTGGGGCCCTCCCTGCACCCCCAAAGTGGGACTCTGTGTCTACAGAGCATGGAGTGCTTTGGGAGAAAGGTCCCATAGGGATATAAACTCTCTCATGACTCCAACCCCAGGCTCTGGGTGTCCCTAAACCTCTGATTGCCAGAAGCTGGGACTGGATGACAGCGAATGGATCCCTCAATAATTGCCCTGTTCTGTTCATTCCCTCTGGGGCACCTGGCATCGGCCACTGTTGAAAGACAGGACGCTGGGCGAGATGGACCTCTGGTCTGACCCTGTGTCACCATTCTTATGTACTTCTTGCCCCAGATACCTTCTGCATATGTTGTGTGCAAGCACTGTGTACACTCCTCATCCCTTGAGGCTATAGGAGTCCATAGCTGGGCCTGCCAGGTCCCAGTTCTCTGGGAGCTTGTGATTAATGCTCGAGGACTCAGGGGACAGGATTCAACCCCAGTTCAACTCCTTTGTGCTGCCTTTCTTATGGCCAGACAATTCGCTGAGCAAGGCCGATCTCTTCCAGTTCTTCACTCATTTATCACAAGCAAATAGACTACCACCAATCCCTGTTTTATTGGTATTACAGTTAAATGTAGCAGTCCTGAGATCAAGGGCCCCATTATGCTAGGCACTGTACATACACAGAGTCGGGAAGAGACCCTGCTCCAAAGAGTTTACCATCTAAACAGACAAGACAAAAGAGAAGAAAGGTGGGGGGAAGAGAGAGGGAAGAAGGGACTTGCCCAAGGTCACACAGCGGGTCAGTGGCAGAGCTAGGAATGGAACCCAGGTTTCCTGACTCCCAGTTGGTGCCCGCACCACTGGATCACAGCTGCAATACCTAACTCTCAGGGCCGAGTGGGAAACACACAGAGCGATTTGCCCTGCTACCTGGAGAAAGTGAGCAGAGGGCCAAATGCCACTCTTCCTTTCTTTTTGGTATTCAGCGCCAGGGCAGGAATAAATCAGGATGCCTTTAATATTCCTGTGGATCAAATATTTAACTCGAAAAGAACCGAACTGTAATTCAGCATGAATGAATGCCCACTTGTCGTACCACGTGCTGCACCTGCTGAGCCTGGGCAGACACCTGCCTCCATGGTTTTGTTTGTTTTCTTGGTAATAAACCCCCTCACCTCTTTTGCATTTGCAAAGGAAGATTTAAACAGCATCCACCCTTCTCTGGGCAGGTAGAGTCATCAGAGACAGGACAAGCAAAGATGTTCTTGGAGCCTGGGGCTGGTTTGGATGTCAGCCCAGGCTTCTTTGGAATGTGAGCCGGCTTTGCTGAAAGGTTCATGAACTCTGGAGAGCTGGATCCAAGCTTCCTTATAAGAGAAAAAGTTTCTCGTGGCTACGCCAATGGCAGACTTGGGTGCAAGTCTCAACCATCACTGCGCCGGTCCCATTGAAGTCAATGAGAATCTTGCTTTAGACTTCAATGAGGCCAGGATCTCATGGGGCTATTGATTAGTTTTTTATTTCGGGGGAGGGAAACAGGGAAACTTCATTTGTTATCCTCCAATTTATCTCCCCCACTACCACCACCCTTGGGCTGCCAAGTCATGGGCACCTTGAGCTTTGCTGTGGCACTAGTATTGCACTTGAGTCAGCTGGAGATGATGAGGGCTTATACTGAACGCAGTGCAGGACGTCTTCCCTTCTCCTCTCCATTTAGGGCTAGGTATGCTTTGTCTGCAGCTCTCCTCTTGGTTCCAGTGGTGGCTTCTGGCTCCTTCTCCCTAACAACCTTTCCACGCTTCCGGTTCTGCCCACTGATCCTGAAATCTCCAGCATAAGGTTGTGTTCCCGTTACCCATCTGATTTAACTCAGTAGCTAAGGACTATCACACTGAGCCACTGAACTGTTTCTAATTGCCTCCAGTTGACTAGGTGTTAGTAACAAACATCACCCCAGTAATACTAATCTATCAGGACACTCCACCACCGATGCTGTTTGGGGATTCTGCTGTGGAAGGGTCTGGCTGTTTAGGAACCTAGGTGCTGGAACTGGGGTTTTCAAAAAATCTTAAAGGAAAGCTCCTCAGCTGGTGTCAATTGTCATAGTCCCATTGGCTTAAAAATGACTCAGAACACAAGCCCCAATGTCTTTCAGTGGGATTTGGGCTCCTAAGGTTTAGGTGCTTTGGAAAATCTGATTCTTAGGCAGTGTTTGTGCGGGTGGTTTTCCTATTCATTCTTCTAAAAGGGTTAAAATATTCTGAGTAAAATTCATCCCTCAGATCCTTACTGCAGATTGCTAGCTGTGTGGGTTAGAGATTAGGATTCAGTCCTGAGTGGAGAAAATGGATTGGAGCCTATGAATGCAGCTAAATGAATCACAATATTCCCACAACCTTGTTCTTGCCTGGAGAAACAGATCCTACCGGACCCTTTGTTTCCATTGACCCCTGGCAGGAGTACTGTATATAAATAATGGCCTGATATAGAGAGGTACTAAGTCCCATTGGGTTTAATGGCAGTTGCAGATAACAAGAATCTTTCAGGGTCAGACACAGCATCCCCAAGGTCACACTCTGGTGGCATCTTATGGATTTCAAGTATCCATTCAGATTACCTTAAGGGGCTTCTTGGCCACTGGGTGATGGATGGGTTCTGTGTCTTTCAGCTTATGGCATACTGGTATATTGGCAGTTCTGTAAATAGCCAAAGCTCAGTATGCTGGATTGTAGGGTTAGTTAGTGTCTATGACAGGTGAACCAGTGATTAATGTTATGTATGACCTGTGTGAAATATGGAGGGCTTTTGTTTTTAATATAGCTTTCTACTGAGTTCATAGCCATATACAAGTCAAACTAATAGTACACATTGCCAAGATACATTCAACTTGAGCATTAGTCTTGGACTTCTAATTTTCATTTACTGCTCTTCTGTATTTGCCAAATGGAGCAGAAATAAAGTTCTTAAAGCTAGTTTTGAGAATAGGAAGTTCAGCACACCTTTTCCACCACATGCAATATTCTTTGGAGCTGGTCATTATGGCCCTGATACAAAAAAGCACATGCTTAAGGCTAAGTACCATGCTTAAGTGTGGTGCTGAAACAGGGCCTGTCAGAGTGGAGCAGCACAGATTTCCAAGCTCAACTGTTGGATGTTTCCCCACTAGGAATGATATTTTAACAAGCTTTTGTGCTTTTGCATTCACTGTTTTGATATTATCTATTCCCAAGTTTACCCTTTCTTGGGAGAACATAATAGTTCTCATTCCAGTCATAGTTTTGGTAAGATTTATAATTTTCTGCTAATATTGATGTATTTTTGGGCAATACAAAATTATAAGTTCCAAGTTCCCTGGACCACAAATTTGCAGGGAGACAATAGACTCTAAATAACAATTCATATTGAGTTTCCATCAGGCTGCAGGCAATAGCACTGCTGCTGTCCATTATTATCACATACCATTCTTTTTTATTTTAGATATCAAAGGCTCTTTCATGTACGTGTCTACCTTATTATGTTAATTAGATTATATACTGAGGAGATGCATAAGAGTCTTGCTGAACTGGTGCCTTAGTTAGGGAGCCATTTACCAGAATACCACTTCTTTGGGTTGAGTCCAAGCATCCATTTATATCTTAAAATTGGGGCTATTGACCATAATATCCAAGACAGCTAATTAAAACTAACCATTCAACCCAGTGAAAGGCATTGTGTGAATCCAGAGATAACAAGGCAAGTTCCTGTTTCTTTGAGCGTGCCAAGTGAATGCTCAGTGGTTTGAGCACTGGCCTGCTAAACCCAGGGTTGTGAGTTCAATCCTTGAGGGGGCCATTTAGGGATCTGGGGCAAAAATTGGGGATTGGTCCTGCTTTAGCAGGGGGTTGGACTAGATGATCTCCTGAGGTCCCTTCCAACCCTGATATTCTATGATCTGCAAACTTTTATCAGTAATGATTTTTTCCCCAGGTCATTGGTAAAGATGTTAAATAGCAGAGGGTCAAGAACTGATCCCTTTAGCATCCCACTGGAAACATACCTGCTTGATGACAATTCGCCATTTACAATTACATTTTGAGACCTATCAGTTAGCCAGTTTTTATCCATTTAATGTGTGCCATGTTAATTTTTTATCATTCTAGTTTTTTAGTCAAAATGTTGCACAATGTGAAGTCAAATGCCTTACAGAAGTTTAAGTATATTATGTCAACACTATTACCTTTATGAGCCAAATTTGTAATCTCATCAAAAAAGATAAAAGTTAGTTTGACAATATCTACTTTCCATAAACCCATGTTGAGTTTTGTTAATTACAGTACTCTCTCTTAATTCTTCACTAATCAAGTCATGAATCAGCCACTCCATTATCTTGCCTGGGATCGATGTAAGGTTGACAGGCTTATAATTATCAGGATCATCCTGTTTACTGTTTTTAAAAATTGGAACAACACTAGCTGTCATCCAGTCCTCTGGAAGTTTCCCCTGTGATCCAAGATTTATTGAAAAGCAACATTAAAGGTCCAGCAAGCTCCTGAGCCAGCTCTTTAAAAACTCATGGATGCACGAGAGAAAGGTGGAGGGAGAGAGAGAGAGAGAGAGAGAGAGAGAGAGAGAGAGAGACTGAGTAACTTTGTCAGTGGAGAGAGAACAAAAGGAAAAAATAAAGGGGGATAAGGGGAGCATAAATGCTATATAATATATATAACTATATATTTCTTGAAGAATCTCAATAAAAGGAGCATCTCTGCCTCTTTTGCCTGCCCTTCAGATAGAAATAGAGAGAGTAATTTTATATCCCAGCCCTAACTGTGTTCTGTTCTAGCCTTTTCCCTTCAGTTCCTCTTTTACCGGAATAAAGAGCATCTTTCTTCTCTGAAGCCCTGATTGAGGAAAGTCTGATGCAATCTACTGCTCAGTGTGTTATTTCTCTGTAGATTCTCTTCTCTGTAGATTCAGCATGTCTATTACAGCCCACAGCTACAGAACCTGGGTCTTTAGCTCAGGCTGTAGAAAGAAGCTCATGCTTTTAGCTCTGGGTCCCTTGTTCAGTCCTTGGTGTTGGTCAAGCGGATGGGTGTCATGTTAACACAATAAGGCCCTACTGCAATACAAATAATAATAGAAGCATTCTTTTTCAGGAAAGCTCTTCAGCATGTCTTTAATTAGTGCGTACGCCCCTTTTAAGTCAGGGACGGCCATGTAAGGACTTGAGCATATGCCTAAGTGCTTGTCTCAATCTCAGGGCCTGAGTGGACAGCACAGACATCTAGGAAGAACATTATTCTTTTCCCATTGTAGATCAGTGCAGCCACATCCCTGGCTAATTTTAAGACCTTTTCTTTATCCTGAAATTATATTATCCTTGCTCTTGTTGCTCTGTCAGCCCGGGGCTTTGGAAGGGGTCAGAGGGGAATTTTCAAGATCTGGCTCAGCATCCTGTATGGCAGAGATTTCCTTGAGGAATTTATGAAGCAATGCACATCTCCTCCTCTGCCCCACAGAGACCCACTAACCTCAAGTTGATAAATAGAAGGTGGGAGTAAATAAGCTGCAAGGATCTCCAGTGTTCAGAGAGGGGCTGTGAGAAGGCATACAGGTCAGGACAAGCCCTAAGCTATGGCTGGAGTGCCGGTCAGGCTGCACTGGCATTCACTATACTCTGTTTCTGCTGCAGACAATTAGCTCCATAGTACTTTTCCAGACACAGATAAGTGGTAATAGTTCATCATGCATTGCCTGCCTGCTGTCTGTCTATCTACCACACCTGTCAGCTAGGCATTGATCTAGCAAAGATATATCCGGCACATGATGGAGTTTGCAGTTCTTTCAGGATCCCCGGCAGGTGGCTTGCGAGAGGAACAAATGGACGTGCCTTGTTCAGGAGGTTTATGTGAGGTTTCCCAGCCAAGCAGAAGAGGGCAGCAAAGCACAAGGATAGAGATGACCAGCTCCTTGCAGATCTTGACAGAGAGCATTGAACAAGGTCAGAAAGTGTCCATTCATGCAGAGTCATCGCGTGCTGTGTGTGGCTGAGGATGCTATTTGCACTCCCGCCCAGAGACGTCGATCCCGGCAATTAGCTAATGAAGGCTTCTCAGAGCAAGCTGCTAGCAGAGAGAGTTATGCTGGGCTAGAGAAGGGATCTGTTAATGATTTTGGGGCTCTGTCCTGAGAGCTGGCTCTGCACTCTGAGGCCCAGATCCTGCACAATGGCCAAGCTTTACTTGGTGCAAATCCATGGGGGGTGAAGTGGGATTTAAGTCACCAGTGTAGCTCCTCAACTGTGGGGCCTTTGTGTGCTGGACCAGCCCATACAGCAAGACAGAGCAACTCAAGCTCGATCTTGCACTAGCTGCCAATGGCCACGAGGGGCTGTTAGTGGTCAAGTATGCCCAGGGCAGAGGAGAGCCAGCTCAATTTTCCCAGCCACACTCCCTGCATCAGGGGCGCCAGACCACTGGAAGACACCCCTATGCAAGAGCAATCACCGGGGGGCTACTTAAGCTGAGGTTACCGCCAATGTTCCCTCAACATTTTCTTTGTACAGAGAGAGCTACAAATGCCACTGAGAACAACATTTTTGTCCTTGGGCAAGTGCTAGGGTTGCCCACCCTCCCGGTTTCGCCGGGAGTCTCGCGGAATCAGGCTCTATCTCTCAGAGGCTACTGAAGCCAAACTGGGAGATTTTAGGTTGCTAAAAGTCCAGTGGCGCAGCGGGGCTAAGGCAGGCTCCCTGTGGCCCTGAGGTGGGGTCGGGTGGGGGCTTCAGGAAGTCTCCGCACACTGCAGAGACGTGCCAGCCATTTCCGGGAATGGCGCAGGACCAGGATAGGCAGGGAGCCTGCCTTAGCCCCTCTGCTCTGCCGATTGGGAGCTGCCTGAGGTAAGCGCTGCCCGGCCAGAGCCCACACCCCTCACCCCCTCCCATCCCTCAACCTCTGCCCCAGCTCTGAGCCCCCTCCTGCACCCAAACGTCCTCCCAGGGCCTGCACCCCACACCCCCTCCCATACCCCAATCTCTGCCCCAGCCATGAGCCCCCTCCTGCATCCAAAATTCCTCCCACACCCCTCACCTCCTCCTGTGCCCCAACCCCCTGCCCCAGCCCTGAGCCCCTTCCCAGAGCCAGCACTCAAACCCCCTCCCGTACCCCAACCTCTGCCCCAGCCCTGAGCTCCCTCCTGCATACAAACTTCCTCCCAGAGCCTGCACCCCTCACCCCCTCCTGCACCCCAATCCCCTGCCCCAGCCTAGTGAAAGTGAGTGAAGATGGAGGAGAGCGAGCGATGGAGGGAGGGGGGATGGAGTGACCAGGGCAGGGCCTTGGGGATCAAGAACATAGGACTGGAAGGGATTTCCTGGGTTATCCAGTCCAGCCCCATGCTATAGCAGCAACCCCATCATATAAACCCAGTCCTAAACTTATCAAGCTCCATTCAAACATTATCAACATTAAATGAGAAAGCTGAAATGATTAATTTTGACATTTTTCCACTGGAAATTGCACTGAAATCTACATGCTCCTGCAGAATGGTTCCACTAAAGCTGCATTTTCTGATTGAAAATTGTTCTCTTGAATTTTTCTTGACCAGTTCTAATTGTAATGAACCAGAATAATGACTTGTGTGTGGCAACCTGAACTGAGCCATCTTCATGAATGAAACCAGGGCAGGCGTCCCAAATCCGCCCTCTGTGGCATGCATTTGAGCTCTTGAAATTGAGGATACACATCTTCCCAACTGCACCTTCCCTAGCCTAGGTAGGATCTGGTAATAATACACCTAAATCATTCTGTGATTAAATGGAATCATTAGAATTCCCCCCCCCCCCTTGTCACCTCATATTAATCACAACTACAGTCTGAAATTGCCAGTATGCAACTGCTAAGCAGGGCTTTTATTGTATGTCTTTCCTCATGCTGGCATGTGGATCATCAAGATTTGTTCCTGGTGATTTAAAGGAGGAACATGATCAGGTTTTGTTAAAGTCAGATGTGTAACTGAAGCACCTTGGTCTTTGTTTCATGCGTTAAAATTGTGTTCCTTAAATATTAATTTGATATTCAGCTGACATGATCTTCTCTCATGCTTGCAGATGAGTGAAGGACTAAGTTTAAATGGCAATTATTCAAGTGCTATTATTAGTAGTAGTAGTATTAATTATTCAATATCTTCTATATTACAGTAATGCCTAGAGGCCCCAACAAAGATCAAAGCCTTGTGCTATGTGCACACACAGAGTGAGAGATGCTCCTTCCCTGAAGACCTTACCATCTAGTTAGACAAGACGGACTGAGGGTGAATGTGAAGATTATTATCCCCACCAGACAGATGGGGAACTGAGGCATAGAGAGGTTAAGGACAAAAGTGATGATTAATTTTGGATGCCTCGAGAAAGTGGTGAACACCCACCTGAAGATTAAACGTTTTGGAGGTGTTTCAAATAGGTCACCCCAAAATAATGTCAGGGCACCCAAAAGTCACTTTTGAAAAGCTCAGCTCCTCTAGTGACTTGCCTCTGAGGTCTCACAAAGCCTTTAGCAGAGATAGGTAGTGACTACCTACCCACATCTTCTGAGTTACACGGCAGTGCTGTAACCACAAGACCATCGGTCCTCATGACTGAAGTCCTTTAGAAGTTTAGCTAATTGTATGAACTTACCATCTAAACGCCATCAACTGTACCCAGACATAGATGCAAGCCTAAAAAAGGAAACCAGGGTTTAAAAATCTGGGGTCTAAATCCTGTCCCCAGTGAAGTCAACAGGAGTATGGTTATTGACATCAATGTGACCAGGATTTCATCCCTGGCCCCTATTCTTGGGAGCCCAGATCAACTATCCTGAGGCAGACAAATCTCATTCAATGTTCTGTGGAATGGAGAGGCACGGGAGCTGGGTGTCTGGTGGGCAATCTGGAGCACCGAGCCTAGAATACTTGGTCCTTTGTAAACCCAACAGTGATGACTCTCTCAGTCATAGCTCCATTTAGTGCTGGTTTGGATGGTCTTCATTTAATTGAACTTCTTAGTTAGCTGATGGGGTCCTGTCCCAGGCAGCTGGTTGTGGGAGACACGAAAATACTGGCTGAGCCTTGGTAACCATCCCTGGTTACCGACTTGCCATGTGATACGTTTATATCTCTGCTTACTTTTGTAGGATGACAATTGGTGTGTTGCTAATACAGCAAAGAAACAAGGAATCACCGCTGATATTATTTTGCTTTACATGGAAAAATGTCAAGAACAACTTGTGTGCAACTTGTTCAAAACATAGCAAAATACACAAATGTTCCAAAATTTCTGCTAAAGGAAAGTCTAGGTACATTAAGTTCACGTTGCTCCAGCATGCTGTAGGGAGACAGATTCTCTGGTTTTATGGGTCTGTGTTTATCATACATAGCAGTGCAGTGTAATGCAAAAAGGGTCTCTCAGCACTTGTACTGTGGATCAGCACACACATGACTAACTGCAGTATTCCCAGCTCTAGGAAACCTTCTGTTCTAGCTGGCAAGAACTGAATGGGAAGGTTCTTTTCAGTCAGGCCAATCGAGCAGGTTTCTTTACTGGATGTTGTTCCTAAATTGTGCTTTTGCTGTGTGGTTTGGTCACTGGACTAGGAGTCAGGAAACCTGGGTTGTACACCCAGCTCCGCCACTGGCATGCTGTGTGACTTCAGGCAAGTCACTTCACCTCTCCGGGCCTCTCTTTCCCTTCTCACCGTTTGTCCATCTTGTCTATTTAGTTTGTAAGCTTCTTGGGATGGGCACTTCCTCCTACTGTGTGTTTGTAGAGCACCTAGAACAATAGGGCCCCTATCTCAGGTGGGGCCTCTGGGCACTACTATATTATGGATAGGAAATAATCAGATTATATCTGCATTAGAGAGCCCAAGAGCAAGCCAGCCAGATGTAGCCCAGGCTCTACTATTCCCTGCCTCTTCCACTTAACCCTAGCTCGGTGAGGCTAATTACTCAATTACAGTCATATTTCTTAGGTGTTTTTTTGCACGGGTGCAGTTAGGGCCTGCCTACTCCAAAGCCCATTGGAGTCAATGGGAGTCTCCATGGACTTCTATGGTCTGTGGATCAGATCCTACAGAAGAAAATAGTGGAAAGCTTGAATTTCATGCTTTTCACTGAGATTTTAACTTTTCATGGCAAGCAGTCATTGAGGGGAGCCCTGAGGACTGTGGAAAGAACACAGCCTTAATCAGTTGCCCCATTTTACAGATAGGGACGCCAGGGAGCAGGGAGGCGAAGCAGCTGGTGCAAGGTCACGAGTGACATGCGTGGCAGGGGCTAGCATAGAATGCAGCCCTGTGCCTGAGCCCCAGAACCATGCTTCTTCCCCAGTCAGATTGAATAGCTGGGCACGGCCTTGCTGACTCATCTGAGGTTACGGACAGATAGAAAATCAGCTCATCACAAAATTAGATAGTCACAGAGCAGTGCCTGGTCCCATTTCACGTATGTATTGTATGACACCCTGTGAGCATGAGGTACAGAGCCTGAAACGCTCCCTCTGAAGTCAATGGCATATGTTCTATTGACTTCAGTGGGGCAGGATTGCATGCTGGTGGGGCAGCAAGCCAGTCAGTGCATCACATAACTCTCAACAGCCACAGGATATAGCCTCTTTGCTTCAGGGGCTGAGTTTAAGTTCCTGGGGTCACCTGCAGGACCTGCAGCTTATGTATTCCATGGAGGACTCACCCCCAGTCCCTCTGCCTAGGAGTCAAGGCAATTCTCTGTACTCCCACCTGCTGGGCTTTGCTCCTACAGACCATTTTCCAGCCTTCCTAGCCTGCTCTCTGCAGGGCTGCACTCCCAGCCCATCTGCGTGGAAGCTAAGGAGAACCTCTCCCCTCCCTCTTGTCACTAGCCCCCTCCCTGAACACAAGCCTCCCTTTTTATCCCAGCAAGCCTGGCTCTGGAGTCACAGTCTTCCACCATGTGACCCTGGGAATGTGGGAGGAGCCTGGCACAGGGCGCAACTGAGCTCCACCCTCCTTAAAAGGCCAGTTCACTCTTACAAGGTTCGAGCCAACAGTGTAGCCACTGAGCAATGACTGGACGAGAGGGTATAAAGTTTAGGAACAGTGAATCTTGAAAAGGATCCAATGAAGTGAGCTGTAGCTCACGAAAGCTTATGCTCAGATAAATTTGTTAGTCTCTAAGGTGCCACAAGTCCTCCTTTTCTTTTTGCGAATACAGACTAACACGGCTGCTACTCTGAAACTTGAAAAGGATAGAGGCTCCATTCCTTGGTGCTTCCCTCCTTGGTAGTACCCATCACAGCTGTGCTTCATGTCATAGCTCTTCTCCTTGCTGGTTGCTCTCCACTCTGTTAGAAACCAGGGCCCCTTCCAGCATATCCACTGTGTAGCCTTTGATTAATTTAGAGTGTAAAATGCACAAGTCACTCATAGCAGGTTCTTTTACCCGAGTGTCTCTGTAAATTTACTATAGGAGATGAGGTTGGTGAATCACACATAGGGACATGAAGACTTAATTTGTACTTAAATACATACAAGTAAATAGAAATCACAGCAAAGCAATATAAGTATAGCAAAACAATCCCCTGCATTATGCATATGCACAAACTTATGGAGACCATGACAAACGTCAGAGGAGGAGACGACAGAAGGAAAAGTAAGTAGAGAAGCACTGTAAGTGGAAAAGACGTTCCAAGTGTTTACCATCCTGTCACCCTGATGTCCCAACTAGGAGCTGGTCTGCCCATCTTCATAATCCTTTTTTCCTTACATCCTCCACACATCTGGGACCACATTTGATTTAGGTCTGAGCCGCCTGCCCACGTTTGTCTGGGGAACCATAGTTAAGGGACTATGCATAGCTATTTGTGACACACCTTTCCCAATATTTCCAACATGTTAAAGCAGTTACCAAAAATCCCTTACAAACCTGTTATTTCAAGCTTAAGCTGCCCTTTTGGTGTTTACTACAACATACATAGGGCTAACTCTTATAACCTTGATCAAGCACTTGGGTTAACTGTCATATATTTGCAAAGTCTATCACAAATATTTTTTACATCTGTTTTTTCTGTTTGTGTAATGCTGACAGACCCCGATCATCTACAGGCGGGATTGAACCTGGGACCTTGGGTGCTAAATGCATAAGTCTCTACTGCATGAGCTAAAAGCCACGTGGCTCTTAGCTAAGGCTGTAGTAGACTCATTAATCTCTAAGTGGTCTCGGTGCCACTAGCGGGGACAGAGCACCACACCCAGGAGGTGTGTGGGTTGCACTTGCATTACAGCTTTAATTATTTTTATCCTCGATACCTTTAAGCATTTTAACTTTCCCTAGATAGTTTGATTTTGAGCATAGCTCTTCCAAGATGAGGTCAGGGGCCAAGGGCCAACCACTGGGCCTGTGGGAGGAATCAATGATCAGGAGTTTGTACTGACAAAGCAAAAACTACTTTATTCCCCACAATCATCTTCTGTTTTTGTTTTTGGGGATGTTTTTTATCTTAATCAAAAAACAAAGAACCACAACAAAAGCTGAAAAGGCCATTTTTTGTACGTTTGCCCCTTTCCCGAGGTGCACAAATCTCAGCGGTTCACCTTGAGTTGCTCACCCGGTGGGAATCTGAGAGATACGTGAGGCAGATGGAGGAGGGTACATGGGGACCAGATGCTGGATAAGCAAATTGAAGGGTCCTGAGAGAGCTTTGTCTAGAATACAAAATTCACCCACCGTGAGACTAGACGCAGTGGCTCTTGGCTGCAGCTGACGTGATCTCAGGCTTAAGGAAGATCTTTAAGCTTTGGCTTGTGCTGCTTACAGAGCCCGCTGGCAGACATCTCCCCAGGCAATCCCCTTCTTTTAGGTGTTCAGAATCATCCTACAAAATTTTATATACCATCCCTGCCACAGAATTCTATAGGATGGTTGGAAACCCCCCCCCCGCCCCCCGCTAATGAAGAGAGCTCACACCCTATTAGATTATATAGGGCTTTAGAGTAATTTCTCAAGACCCTTTTTATTTCATCCCCATATAATGCTCTAGGACTGCCCTAAGAATAGTAGGGGAACTGGTACATTGAATAATGTAGCCGTTACCAGCCCTGAAGAATTGGCACTGCCCCTGCTGTACAAGTACAGATTGAAGGTATGGACTCACTTTAACCCAGTCTACTTTGAGAATTTGCTCCAATTCCAGCAGTCGACAGCCAGTTCCTAACGCATGTAGTGTTACTGAAACACAGTGGATCTTGTTCTGGTGTCAAACTGGAAGTGGGGCAATTTCCCAATGGAGAGATATAGACATACTCAGCTCCTGGCTAGTCCTTCTGGACTTGAATGCATCACTTCCTGAAGCCTACACCGTGAAGGAACAGGAAGTGGAGACCTGGCAGACAGAAGATGATTGGGCAGAACCCTGGTATGAGCGCTCGTTGTTTTGATGACAGACCTATTGTTGATTTATTCTGAAACTAACCCCGGTGGAACCCAGTGAAATAGGATTCCAGGTTGCAGGACTGTCTCACAAGCTTTCCTCATTCCACTGAATTGAGAGTGTCTTTGATGCCGCATTGCTTCCCTCATGCCCGGGGTGGGGCGGGGCATTCTGCCTGGCCTTATAACTCGTGCAGCCTTTCCCCCCCCCCCGGTGCAGAGTGGGAATCGGACATGGTCACATAGTTCACATGCACTTTGCAAGAGTATAAATGATATTGCAAGGTAGTGGAGAGTCACTTAGAAGAAAACCCTCCCCTGTCATTGATATGGCGGTCCATGGTGGAAGAAGACCAGAGCAGTTTGTCTTCCCTGGGGGAGGGGAAGGAAGAATCCTCCCTTGTGACTCCATTTTCTTTATTTGCCTTGCCTGTTTGGGCTGAATTGTTTGAATTACACCATGAGGAGGGTTCTGGGCCTGGTGTGAGCACCTCTGGAATCGGAGTCATTTTCTCTCCCCTGGATTTCTGCCACCTGTCAGTAGGGCAGTGTGTCACTACATACAGCTGCATCAACCAAGACACTCTGCCACGGATGCCAGCCATAATTGCCCAGCAGTCCAGTTTTCCCTCAAGCAGCTTTGGCCTCTCTTCCATGATAGCCTATTTTGCATGAGAGGAGCTTCCTGTACAAATCTTCCTTCCAATTTCTCTTTCAAAACCACTTCTACCACACTGCCTACAAAACACCCCACAAAGGCTGGTCTTCTTCGTCTTGTGTCCTCCTCACAAACTAGATGATTTTCCAGCACTGTGCACAAGCAATGGCTCTTTCCATCACTGCAGCGAGGTCCGCCTTCGTACAGGTCTCCCCAAGGAGTCAGCAGACGAGCGGGTGCTCCGTGGCCCGCACTTCACTGCACTCGCATGTATTTGTGTCATTAGAGTCGTCCATTTGATCATGTTAGTCTTTGATCTCCCATTTTGCATACGCAAGCGGTTTAGGCATCGCCACATTGACCAGTCTATGCTGGTGCCTCCAGGAAGGTCCTCCTGGGGTTCCAGATCTGTTTCAGTGCATCCATCTGTGTGTAGCCTTTCATCCCATAACCTCAGTCAGGTTGCAGACAAAGGCCGGTGAGCTGTTATGCTGATCAGAATCACCTTGTCACTTCTGTGGGCTCCCTCCCTCTGTGTGTTGTGCCCCCTGTTGCCTCTTATCAGACTTAGATTGCAAGACCTTTGGGGCAAGAGCCATCTTTTAGTTTTGTGTCTGTCTAGTGCTTAGTACAATAGACCCTTTGTGTCTAGGTGCTACTTTATTAACAGCAGCAATAATAAAAAACTATTGGAACCCTTTGAGCTAAAGTACAGTCATGGACGCAGAGAGCAAGCATTCTGTATGCTGTGGTTTAGATCAATCAGCAGCTATACAACCTTTCTTGAACCAGCCATAAAATGCACTGATGTTTCTGCGAAGAAGCCCCAAAGCTGGATGTCACTGAATCAATTCCCCTTCTCTCTTTTTTGTGATGGGAAGAAAGAGCCTTATAAAAACCCCCACTAACCTGCTGCTGTTCTAACAAATGAATGCCAGTGTAGTGGTTTCTGCAGAGGCTAGTGGATCGATGCAGAAAGCAGAGTTCATTTAACTAACCAGAATAAAATAAGAAGTTTATTCCTTTAAATAAAAAATCGTTCAGGCCTTGCAGCCAATAGCTGTAGTTCAAGAGGGGCTGAATCCACGCTAGAGTCTGAGGAGAAAAGAGAAGCTTCTCAAGAAAAAAAAAATAGCAACAACTCAAAATTCCTTTCTCTCAGGGCAATGACAATAAATCAGTTTTAGGAGATACAATATTGTTCAAACTCCCCTAGTATTTCACAATCAATGAATGATGTCCTAAGAGAAATAGTTAAACCATTATCTCTTTCCTAACACTCTTTTTGACTGCATTCTGGCTTTGTCACATTCATGACCCAAGCAGTCTTAATTTCTAATCTCACCATTACCAGAATTTATACTGAGATGACTAATTAAGGTGTCTGCCACATGTAATTGCACCACTGGATACCTCATATTCTCACATTCTGTTTTCAAGTGTCTTATATCATCATTTTGATCCAGGATTCCAGAACAAGATGAAAATGAGTAAATGTCTCTTTGTGTTACTTGAGTTTTCTGCTTGGCTGGAGAATAGACTTGGATGGTCTCAATGTATCTTTGCTCCACCTGTTAATTAACTGTAGTAATGATGATGCTTTGCATTTTTCTAGAAGTTTTCCTCTTCAAAGCATGTTGCAAACATCAAAGATCAGATTATGGCTGTGCAGGTGACAAGAGGCTTGTCACAGGACAGCCAGCAAAAGAGATAATAGAAAATATAATTTACCAAATACCATTACCAATAAATAAATACCATTTATTTTATCTTGCCCCACAAAGCAATAAAAAGTACACAGTCTCAGAAGTTGTTCCAGACACTTCCCTGAGGCATCAGCCTCAAAGTCATTCCACAGAAAACAATCATAAAATAAAATATAAGAAGAATAGGGTAGTTGCAAGTTCCCCCAGGAAAGAGTGCCTAGATAGACTGGAGCCCTACTGAATGCTCCCTAGTCTGTTTATATTTATACACCCATTTCCCATCAACCCTTGCCAGAAGCTAGGACTATAAATATGGCTGCCATGATGGACTACAGTTCCCAGACTGCCCTGGATCTCAGAGCGAGACCAAGTGGTAACTACCAAGAGCCAGCCTTGTCCCTCACTGCTGAGGAAAGAGGGGAATTCTAGCCCACCATGCTCTTGATGATCCAGGCTAGAGTCTGATATCAACTCCAGGCTGCTTCCCTGAGACCATTTCCTCCTTCTCAATCAGACAAGGATGGAACAGGGTGGTACTGGCCCAGGAGAATTCCCTTCATTGTAGAATGAGGAGTGGGACAAAGAGAAAAGGTCTGGATTTGGAAGGGACCTGGTTTGTTTTTTCCCCAGAAGCTCAGCAGTGCAAGCTAGACCATGTTGCTACAGGATCAGCAATGTAACGCTGGCCTCTCAGCATGCTCAGTGTCGGTCTCTTACTGACAACTCTGCCTGTTTTCTGCATCATTTATTACTAACATCAAAGAGCCTGTATGCCCTGTTATAGACCCTCCCCCTAATCCTCTTTGTGCCCTGGCATAGGAAACAGCCACAACCACAGTCCCTGTGCTCTAAGTGCAAGGGGTAGAGTCAAGTCACTGCACTTTGTGAGTGGAGGAGCAATGCACCCAGACTGAATTGTACTGGCTTGTAACAACAGGAGGGAGTTTTGGGGGGTGGGAAAGACTAGTGTAGAAAAGACCTGCATCTGAAGCTACTTATTACTTGCCAAGTTGTGAAGAGATCTCACGCTGAACTCTGCAAAGTGGTTGCAAGACTATTTTTTAATGTTTTATTTTAAGGAGGAAGAAAAAAAAATCTTTAAAAGTTACATGAAAAGAAGTGCTTTTAAGGAAATCCTGCTGCATGCCAGCATGCCCCATCAAGGCAAAGTCACTCTATTGTGTTGGGGGTCATTTATGGGCATGGGGAGTGGGGCTGCAGCCTGGATCACAGCTTCCAACCAAAAATAAGGAGGCTTCAAGGAATGGGCGAGTTCACTGAGTGAAGATTTCTTTTTTTAAACTTTCCTCCTGGCAAGTCTTTGGTAAATCCCCTCTAGTCATCGCAGAATGGATCCCTACCTGGCCCAGAGCAGTTTTCTTGAGTGTCCCAAACCTGTCTGAGTGGTAGGCTCAGCCCAAGGCAGTGGGTGCAATTTCACCCTTCTGTAATATGTCCAGATGGTCTGGGCAAATTGGGGATTTGGTAATGAAGCAATGATGTATTGTGGCAGAAAGATTTTCTTTCCCAACTCTTCTGTGGTACAGGCTTCCAAGAGGGTCCCTTTAGATGACAACAAGCCTCTGTGGGAACAGCACACTGTTTGGGGTTATGTGCCCTGTTTCTTTAATACTGTAGCTGGAAGTCTGGCTTGGAGGAACTGGGAAGAGTCTAGGTAGAAGCTCTACAGTGAAGCAAAGAATGAGAGACAGACTGAGTAGGTTTTAGGTTGATGCTTATGGTATATTGAGAGCTATGTTAAAATTATAGATGTCACTTTAAATTATCAGAGGGTTTCCTGGTCCTGCTTGCAGGCTAGGGGGCTATAAAGAAGCCTGCAATCTGGGTCTTTCAGTGGGCAGTCTGCAAAGAGCCAGCCTAGAGCAAGGCAGGTTGAGTTGTGCCTCACTGCCTTGTGAGCAGCCTGCTTTGTCTCTCTCTGGTTTTGGTTCTTGTTTGTCAAGGTTTAGCATTTTAAGAAATACAGTAGTGTTATGTTGCAGCCCTCCAAAAAGAATATTTTGTGTTTTTAATCACACTTGTCTGTTTGTGTGCCATTAACATAACAGTACTATTTTCCTTAGTCTAATGAAGTTCTTGGTTCAGGGTTAGAAGAAAGTGACTCTGTCTGTGATTCTTTACTAATAACACATGATTCCACCATGCCATCCACCACCACCAATCGTCATAGTTCACAGCCTTTAGATATATCTTTCAGATACCCTGAGCTGCCTATGGCACATACTACGTGTTACTGAACACCTCAGGGCTTTACTCCAATTCAATATTCCTTGCGACTATTCGCAAGGATTCAGTATTCCTTAGCAGCTCAGTATATTTTTCTGCTTACTTTTCATGGAAGATGCTCAGATACCATGGTGACGGGCAAACTTTATAAAAACATACTCAGATAGCTAACTAGCGGGTGACTCACTCCTCTACGGCAGTTCAATACGGTTCATGAGCAAATAAGTCAGTCCTCTGATGCCTTTCAATACTCTGTGAAATACTCTGAACCAGTAAATTCTCCACCACAGTTCAGACCTATACTGCACCTCAGACCTCCATGCACCCAAGCAGCCCCACACTCCATACGACTGCCCATCTCAGTATTCTGTTCACATAATCAGCCAAATACTCCATGCCAACGCAGTCTGCCAAACATGGGGCTACTCACAACACATCGGGAGCCAGATGCTCAGTAACAGACAGGGGTAATTTTTCATCAGGAAGAAACTAGGCCCAATAAAGTGGGTTTCAATTCCTAGCAAGAGATGTTTTGCTTGGTACTTCCTTCCCTATTCTTTGCTTTGGGATATTCCAAGTTCTTCCTGAAACATGTGTTTTATGAAAAAATCATAGATATGCCAACAAGAAAAATGACCCATCTACATCTAGGTGACAGAAACCCTTTTCCCCCAAGTAGAAGAGAAGGTTGCTTGGCAAAGACCCCAGATGTCATTCTGAATATAGAGTCGCTAATGAGAAAAGCCGTTTGGACCAGAGAGATGCCAAACTACCCCGAGATAAACTGCCAGCTTGGGGAAAATGTAGATGTTAAAAAAAATAAAGAAAATGTTCCACCAATTTAGTGTTAGTGAGAACAGTTAGATTGACAGCTCTGGACACAGGACACAGACATCGGCTGTGTAAGCTTCCCCTATGCTGCTCGGCAACTCAACCCTCTGCAAGAGGAACTTTGTGTAGATATTCATTGTTCATGGACGTTCAGTCCTTGGCCTCGCTACCAAGACAGCCAGCCAGGGGGTAATCATGGTGTCTTTAGTGATGATGTCAAGTATCCAGTAGGAACTGGATGGAGACAACCAACTCATTTCACACAGGCCTCTGAACAGCCATCGTATGGTGACATGCACAAGTCTCCTGTGTGTACTGACAAAAAACCCTTCATGATTCTGGCCCCACCCTGTCTACTCAATACCTCATCTTACTGAGGCATTGACAGCTACTGCTGCTGTGCCAGTGACTTCAGCCTTCATCATTTGCCAGTCCATTTCTCCCTCCAACCCCACTGTGTGATCTCATCCATGCCACTCCTTAATGGTAAACACTCTGCAAAGCCACTGCCTTACCCTCTTTTAAATTCCTCCTCCATACTAATCAGCACCATGAGAATTCATCAAGACCATACTCAAAGAACAGTTATCTGGTTCTCTGTCAAACTCGGGGATGTATCTAGTGGGGTCCCACAAGTGTCAATCCTGGGTCTGATACTATTCAATATTTTCATTAACGACTTGGATGATGGAGTAGAGAGTCTGCTTATAAAATCTGCAGATGACACCAAGTTGATAGGGGTTGCAAGGACAGGCTTAGAGTTCTAAATGACCCCGACAAATTGGAGGATTGGTCTGAAATCAACAAGATGAAATTTAATAAAGACAAGTGCAAAGTACTTCATTTAGGAAAGAAAATTCAAATGCACAACTACAGACTGGGGAGTAATGGGCAAGGTAATAATACTGCTGAAAAAGGATCTGGGGGTTGCAGTGGATCACACATTGAACATGAGTCCATAATGTGGTGCAGTTGTGAAAAATGCTCGTATCACTGTGGGGGTGTATTAACAGGCATGTCAGAGGTAAGATACAGGAGGTAATTGTTCCACTCTATTCAGCACTGGTGAGGCCTCAGCTTCAGGACTGTGTCCAAATCTGGGTACCAGTCTTTAGAAAAGATGTGAACAAATTGGAGAGAGGCCAGAGGAGGGGAACAAAAATAATGAAAGTCTAGAAAACCTGATCTATAAGAAAGGTTTAAAAATTGGGCACATTTAGCCATGAGGACAGGAAGACTGAGCTTGATAACAATTTTCAAATCTGTTCAGGGCTGTTATAAAGAGGACGGTGATCCATTGTTCTCTATGTCCATTGCAGGTAGGACAAGAAGTAATAGGTTTAATCTGCAGCAAGGGAGATTTAGGTTAGATATTAACAAAATCTTCCTAACTCTAAGGGGAGTGAAGCTCTGGAGTTGTCTTTCAGGGGAGGTGGTGGAATCCCTATCACTGGAGAGTTTTAAAAACAGGTTGGACAAATACCTGTCAGGGATAGTCTAGGCTTACTTGGGTCTGCCTCAATGTAGGGGGCTGGACTTGATGACTTCTTGAGGTCCCTACATTTCTATGATTCTATGTCTACAACCACAACCAGCTGACGATGGCTAGCAAGGTGGTGAGCTGTAACTACTGTCCCATAATTTGTTCACCTTATTCCATTTCATCATTTGTTTATCTCCTCTACCTGTTGGACCAGATCCTAAACTGGTGTGATTTGGCATAGCTTCAACAAAGGATCTGGTTTTGTCATAGCTTAGATTGTGAGATCTTTGGGGCAGAGACTATCTTTATACTGTGTGTCTTTACAGCATTACAGTGGGGTCCTGATCCTTGATCGGTGCCCCAGGGCACTATTGCACTGCAAATAAAGAACAAGAATGGAATAATGAGAATAAGTAGAACTGGTCGAGAATTTTCTGGCAAAATTATTTTTCAATGGAAAATGCAATTTCCACAAAATTTTGCTGAAAATTTCCATTTTTCATCAGGAAAACCAAAACAAAATATTTTGTTTCTGGTCAGTGTAATCGTGCCTCAGTGGGTTACAACTGAGAAAGTCAAATTCAGGACAAACTGCTGAGAAATAGCGCAGATGCACCCCAAGACTGGTGGCTAATCCCATATAGGATAAACCAAACCAGTTACAAAAGTAAACTTCTGTTTCACCACACTGGCTAACAAGAAGTCATAAATTCCTTAGGCATTCCAGTCCTTGTATTACCACTGAAAACACTGGATTTAAAGGTGAGTGGTTCTTTACAACCAGTCTCATCAAATAAAAGGTTCTTCTGATCCCAAAGGACCAGCCACACACCCAGGTCAATATATAACTTAGATGTTACCCAAAAATCACGCTGATGCCAATCCTTTAGTATGTAAAATCTAAAGGTTTATTCATAAAAAGAAGGAAAGAAAGGTGAGAGTTAAAATTGGTTAAAGGAATCAAATACATATAGTAATTGCAAAGTTCTTGGTTCAGGCTTGTAGCAGTGATGGAATAAACTGCTGGCTTGATAAATCCCTGGTTGCTGCCATATCATTGGAAGGACCTCAGTCCATTGGTTAGACTGCTCCCATTAGGTATTGTCCATAGTCCAGAAGTTTGGGCAGGAAAGATGCAAAATGAAGGTGTTTCTAGGGTCTTTTATATCTTTTGCCATGTGGAGAAAATCCAATTGTTCTTACTGTGGAAAAGTACAGAAACAAGATGGTGATTGGAGTCACATGGACAAGTCACATGTCCCAGCATTTCGCCTAGTCACAGCAGGAAGTTCCATTAAGTATAATAGGTGTCTCCCATGGTTCATGGTCAGTCAAGAGTTTCTTGATGAGCCACTTAATTCGAATAGTCCCTCCAAGAGGTGCTGGCTAACTATCTTGTGGGCGTTACCCCACATGCAAACATTTGAAATCCAGGTATAGAGCCAATACTCATGACTTCAAATACAACCATGATACATGCATACAGATAGCATAACCATAACCAGCAAATCATAACCATTTCATAGACATCTTACACGCCACATTTTCTACAAGATTTGTTGCAAATATATAACAATGGTTGCAACAATGATTTAGATGGTCATGTTTTAATCAGATAACGTCACAGTCAGTTCAACTGAAATCAAAATATTTTGATTGGTTGAACTGACTTGAAATGTTTACTTTTGAGTCTGTTCAATTGTAAACTGCATTTCCCTGGGGCACCACACTGCACCAGTGAAGGTCTAGTCTGGGCTGCTGATGCTTCCTGTGATGATTTGGGGGAGGAGGTTAGGGAGTTGGTCTATGTACAACATGGATTCTAGCTCATTTTATGAACTCAATGTATCATTGAAAGCCATCAGTGGATACGGACTCAGCCTCAGAGCACTGGAGGACAATGGGCTGGCTGAAACCTAAGGGAACTAGTTCAACCAAGTAGGTCGGAATGGAGTGGGATTGGAGCAATGGAATTTCCCAGGAAGAGAAGAGGGAACATTGTGACTGCAGGACCAGAGAAGGCTGGAGGAAGCAGACTGTAAAGATGAGACAATGACTGCGTTGAAAGGGAAGCATGACCTAGAGGACTGGAGTCCTGGAGAGGGTTCATGGAACCCCAAAAGGATACCAACCCAAATCCCCCAAAATGCTCAAAGTGGTTAGGAAACTGAGGCAGGGATTCACATGCAGGTATTTCTTATTTTGTCTTGTGTGACAGGGTCCACTCACCGCGAGTGGTGCCTCCTCCTGGTCATCCTGGGGATTACCTCTGCCAGGTGTTGCACCCTCATCTGGGGTGTTTTCATCAGTCCTGTCTTGCCCTGTGGCCCCCTCTTGCTCCAGGAACTGCAGTCTACTCTTCGGGACTTGGCCCTCTGGCCAGGTCACTCCATGGTTTCCCCTTCTGGGGGTATGCAACAAAGTCTTTCCTGGACAAACCATCCCAGGCAGTCCACTGTCCTCTGCCTGGTCTGTGCCACATCCCAGTGGGCCACTTTCCCCGCTTTGGGTTCGCCAGCCTTCCAATTCCCTTCTCTCAGGAAGTAACTATGGACTATCCTCCAGCCCCTAACATACCTCCCTTCTCCCAGGGAGTGACTATAGACTGCTTCCCTGCAGCCTCTTTCTGTTGCCAGCTTTCTGGCTTCATACAGACCCCTTCTCTTCCTGTCCAGTTGAGCCTAATCAATTCCCTGTTCCCTGGCTCCTCCTCCAGGTGCAGCCTATAGAGTTAATTGGCCCACCTGGCCATCTTAAACCCTTCCAGTCCTGTGTGCGGTACACACCCCATCATACCTAGATCATTATATTTCAGTTGTGCTTTCTAAAGTAAAGTCTGTGTCTATTTGCTTCCATTACCTGGTATCCCCAAAGGGGTAAACTATAAGCCAGGGGGTACACAGGATTGTAATTTTGGGAAGGGTATGTTTAAGCTATAGAGGAGCCTGGGAGAGCCAGCATTAGTCTCAAGGTCCAGGCAGTTGGACTGGAGGTCCCAGCTTTCAGAAGAGGATACTAGATGGAGGATGTTTCAGGTCAATGAAACTGATATGAAATGTTCTGCCATTTCCAAACTGAAAATTGTCAGAACGCTGTTCTGCCAAAAGTGCAGCTATTTCAACTTTTTGTCCCGGTTTGGGATGGAAGCTGTTTATCAGGCTGAGTTTATTTGTTTTTGCAGTGAGAAAAGGTCTGTCTCCTGTATGGCAAGCCCTGTCAAAAGAGACCAAGTGGCACTGTAGCAGAATCTGCTGTGTGGGGAATGGGGTTAGACTAGATGACCGGCAACTACCCTGCCCAGCGCTAAGGGTCAGATCAACAGGCATTGCACACAGGTCTTGAAGGTCTACAGGGCTCTTCAGCACTAGTAAGTTCCAGTCTGCCACCCAGTGACCAGCCACCTGTTGTCAGAATAGGAGCAGAACTCTGACAGAGGATCCCAGCCCTGACTCCAAATGGCAGAATGCTGCAGGTCCTGATTGGTTCACAGCTTCTATATAAACTCAGCACAGGAAGAGGGAGTTGTCCATGCAACTGGGTTCTCCCTAATTTGGGCTGCTTCGCCTGTGATACCTGCTCCTATTGTCTGCTGCTGATCTCCTGGTAACTTGCCCTGGAGACTAGGGACTCCTGGCTCAGCATCTAAACCTGAAGAGGCTCAGATGGGGATGGCTACCCAGGCAGAACCTTCCATTTAAGTTACATCTGAACTCTCCTCAAAATACCAAGACTGTGCTGATCTTTTTGAAAAGAAGAATGTGGAAATTCTTTCTCTGCACTGGGACTATGACTGCCAAATAGAGTTGCAGCTAGGAGCAAAAATTCCCTTAGGATGAATTTATACCATGTCAGAACTTGAGCTGACAGAAGTCTGAGAGTAGCTCCAGGAGAACTTGGCCCAAGGGTTTAGCCGCAAATCAAGCTTACTGGCTGGCACACCAGTACTTTTTGTCAAGAAGAAAGACAGCAGTCTTTGACTCTGTGTTGATTACCATGCATTAAATCAGATAACTATCAGGAATTATTACCTGCTACCCCATAAAAACATAATAATGGCCATACTGGGTCAGACCAAAAGTCAGTCTAGCTCAGTATCCTGTCTTCCAACAGTGGCCAATACCCCAGAGGGAATGAACAGAACAGGTAATCATCAAGTGATCCATTCCCTGTTGCCCATTCCCAGCTTCTGGTAAACAGAGTCTAGGGACACCATTCCCGCCTGTCCTGGCTAATAGCCATTGATGGACCTATCCTCCATGAATTTATCTAGTTCTTTTTTGAACCCTGTTATAGTCTTGGCCTTCACAACATCCTCTGGCAAGGAGTTCCACAGGTTGACTGTGCATTGTGTGAAAAAATACTTGCTTTTGTTTGTTTTAAACCTATTGCCTATTAATTTCATTTGGGGACCCCTAGTTCTTGTGTTATGAGGAGGAGTAAATAACACTTACTTATTTACTTTCTCCACACCAGTCATGATTTTATAGACCTCTATCATATCCTGCCTTAGTCATCTTTTTTCAAGCTGAAAAGTCCCAGTCTTATTAATCTCTCCTCATATGGCAGCTGTTCCATACCCTTAATAATTTTTGTTGCCCTTTTCTGTATCTTTTCCAATTCCAATATAGCTTTTTTGAGATGGGGTGACCACATCTGCATGCAGTATTAAAGATGTCAGTGTACCATGGATTTATATAGAGGCAATATGATATTTTTTGTCTTATTATCTATCCCTTTCTTAATGATTCCCAACATCCCGTTTGCTTTTTTGACTGCTACTACACATTGAGTGGATTTTTTAGAGAACTGTCCACAATGACTCCATATTCCTGGGGGAATTCTGCACCAAAAAATTAAAAATTCTGCCACAAACAATTAAAAATTCTGTACACAATATTTTCAAATTCTGCAAAATTCTGCATATTTTATTTGTCAAAATAACACAATATAATCACACCAGTTTCAATTATTATTGTTCATTTATTTCAAAATACCTGTCAGCAAGTATGTGTGTAACAAAACAGACAACAAAAAAGATTCAGAAAATGTTTTTTGACAAATAGGTTCCTTACTAGGCATATTTTAGAGAATATATGAGAACTCTGAGTAATAATTCATTTAAACTACAATACAGAACTGTATTTACTGCATCCCTCAGAAGCAGTACAAAGGCTTGAGGGAGTAAGGGGTAACAGAGGAACGGAGGGAGAGGGAAATAATTGCCGGGAAGGAGTCTGGGTGTGAACTTGGAGGGTTGTTGGGCATGAGAGGGAAAAGTATGGAACGTTTGGTTTTTTTTTGCAGGGGGTGGGAAGGGCCTGTTAAGGAGCTTACCCCATGCAGACCCTGGCTGACCCATAGCCTCTCCCATTCAGTCAGGCACATCTTCCCTGTCCCCATGTGTCCCTGCACCCCCATGTGTCCTTGCACTCCTATCCACGTATTCTTCCACTCCACTCAGACACTCATTCTCCCCATCCCCATGTGTCCCTCCACACCCACTCAGACAACCCCATTCCTATGTGGCCCTGCACCCCTTCCCCCATTCCCAATTGTCTCTGTGCTCCTGTTCAGCCGCTCCCTTGTTCCTATTGTTCCTGAACCCCCTCTCCCATCCCCATGTGTCTCTGTGCCCCCACTCAGCCACCTCCCTTCCTCCTGTAGCTCTGTACCCTCTCCCCCTCTGCCCATGTGGCCCTGCAGCTCCACTCCCATTCAGCCCCTGCCCCAATCTGTCCTCCCCCACTAGCTCTTCTGATTCTCAGCAGCCCCATGATGTCTGTCTCCCCATAGCCCGTCTCCTGACCTGGTCCAGCAGGCACTGTGAAGAAGGCAGGCTCTTTCTCTTCCCTAGCTGGCTGGGAGCAGCTGCTGTGTTCTACATCAGAGCACCCTCTGGTGAGCAAATCGTAGAACTGCAGAAGTTATTTTCTGCTGCGAGCTGCTTCTGTATTCTAGCGCCTCACCGCCCTCTGGTGGGCAAAAGGCAGAACTGCAGCAACATTCTGGCAGAAGCTTTTTTCTGTACAAAAAATTACAAATATGTGGAACTTATTAATTATGCACACATGCAGTGGCACAGAATTCCACCAGGAATAACTCCCAGATCTCTTTCTTGAGTGGTAACAGCTAATTTAGACCCCATCATTTTGTAGTTGGGATTATATTTTCCAATGTGCATTACTTTGCATTTATCAACATTGAATTTCATCTGCTATTTTGTTGCCCAGTCACACAGTTTTGAGAGATACTTTTGTAGCTCTTTGTGGTCTGTTTTGGACTTAACTATCTTGAGTGGTTTTGTATCATCTGCAAATTTTACCACTTCACCATTTACCCCTTTTTCCAGATCGTTTATTAATATGTTAAATAGGGACTGGTCCCAGTACAGACCTCTGGAGGACACCATTTCCCTCTCTCCATTCTGAAAACTGACCATTTATTCTTATCCTTTGTTTCCTATCTTTTAACCAGTTACCAATCCATGAGAGGACCTTCCCTCTTCTCCTATGACACAGCTTACTTTGCTTAAGAGCCTTTGGTGAGGGACCTTGCCAAAGACTGTCAAAGATTCCTGGGGTTTGCCAATTTTTATATATGATTTATCCTGAACTTTTCAAAAGAAATTGAGCCCCTCACCACTCTCCTCCAGAAAAATGCACAATTCCATTGGTCTCCTGAGGCCCAGCATGCATTCAGTCAGCTGAAACTCACCTTAACTACAGCACCCATATTGGCTAATCCCAATGTCACACAAGCTTTTATTGTAGAAGCTGACACCTTCACTAGAGTGATCAGGGCTGCCCTCTCTCAGCGACATGGTCCCAAACAAATGTTACAACTCGTGCGCTTATTACTCAAGGTCTCTCACCCACCTCAGGACTAAACTACAAAATACTTGATAAGGAACTCCCGGTGATAAAAACTGCCTTTGCAAAATGGCAGCACTATCTGGGAAGAAGATTGTCACCTGGTCCAAATATTCACTGAATGTAAAAACCTGGAATATCTGTGTAAGGAGAATGCCTTACACCAACAGCAGCTTCGATGGGCCCTATTTTTTCTCACAATTCAATTTCATTATTACCTACCACTCCAGATCCAAAAATGGCAAGGCAGACGTCCTGTCCCGAAGATACAGTACGAATCTATGAGGCCCCATCCAAGAGCCAACCTTCATTTTCAAATTCCATAATTTTCTCAATGCAGCTAGTCACCAGGATATATTCAGATTGATATGTTCTGCCTCAGGAATTCTGCCTGACAAACAAACTATTATCCATGAGCAGCTGCATGACTCCTGGGAAAGGATCACAAATGTAAGAGCCCATATCTTTGTCCTCCCTGGACCTACAAGAGCTGCAGTCCTGCAACTATGCCACGATTTTCCCCTAGCAGGACATTTGGGGTGCTAGACCCAATGACTAATGTCCCATTGTCATGACATGTGGGACTTGAACCCAGGTCCACAGGAGCAGCTATGCTTCTACCCTCCACTTGGCAGCCTGCTGACCCATGAAGTCCAACCCCAGTTTGAGGCTTCACCCCTGACATTCTATTGGGAGAGTCCCAGAGCAGCTGATTGGCCTATTCGTCCTACTTAAGGCAGTAACCGGAAGCTATCTGAACAACTGGGATCCGCCATACTCTGGACTTGTTTACCTCCTTCTCCCCCTGGCTTGACTTCCCCGAGTCATGACCTAGCTTAGCTCCTGACCTCTAACTTGTGGTTCTGATCTCTTGTTTGTCTCCTGCTTCTGATCTCCTGGTATCCTGACCCATCTGACTCTCAACTTCTGACTGTGGACTCCAGCTCTGCCCCCTAGGTCTGGCTGCCCCCGATCTGGCCTTGACACCCACTCCTATTGGTGGCCCCAGATGCACCTGACAATACAGTCATTAATTGCCTCTTGCAATGTTTGTGCCCACACCAAGATACCATGCCACAAGATCTGTGGTCTCCTCTAGCCCTTGGACACCCCATCTTGACCCTGGGCAGCCATCGCTGTATTGTTGAATTATCAGAGTCCAACAATTTTACAAGAATTTTGGCAGTAGCGGACCACTTTACCAAAATGGCCTAATTTATCCCTTGCATAGGCATCCCCTCTTCTGAAGAGACAGCCCAGCTATGCATTAGCTATGTAGCCCATCACTTCCTGAATGCATCACCTCCAACTGGGGGGCTCAGTTCACAGCCCAGTTCTGGCACGAGGCCTTACACGTGCTGGGAGTCAGCACGTGACTTTCCTTCACTTATCATCCGCAGTCCAGTGGCCAAATGGAAAGGGCCAACCAAATTCCTGAACAGCATCTGCTGTGCTACATCAATCACCGCCAGGATGAATGGTCTTCACTTCTCCCCTATGCAGAATTTGCCTCCAACAACACAGATAATGCATCTCTGTGTAAAGCCCTTTTTTCACCAACTATGGGTACCACTCCCAATTCCTCCTACAATTACATGTGTCCTCGCCCAACCCAGATGCCTCAGATCTGATACAACAGTTTCATCAGCCCCCGGAGGATGGGACAGGACACCTAGACAAAACAAGAGCAGAATATAAATGGCATATGAACCAGCATCAACAGCAAGGCCCCATCTACTCTGTGAGATAAAAGGTACAGCTCTTCATGGAGCGTATCCACATAGGCAGACCTGCTCGTAAGCTGAAGTTTTCATTCCTTGGTGCTTTCAAGATCCTGCAGCCGATTAAACCAGTCGCCTTTGAACTTCAACTATGCTGCTCTCTGAAGATGCACCTGGTATTTCATGTATCACTTTTGAAACCCTACGCAGAAAACCCTGTCTGCCACAGGACCCAGCCATCCTCTTCCCTGCTAGAGGTACAGGGCCAGGAGGAATACATGGTTCATGAAATCTGGACTCTAAACGTAAACATGGCAGGATCGGATACCTTGTTGACTTGGAAGGGTATGGTCCTGAGGAGTGCCCCTGGGAACCTGCAGAAAATGTACATGCCCCTGCAGTTGTACAAACTTTCCCTGGAAACCACTCTAAAAAGCTTGGTCCCACATGGCCCTGAGGGTGCCCCTTGGGGAGCGGGGTGATATCAGGGACCCTGGGTCTTGAAAATTGGTCTATCGGGCTCTTCAGCACTAGTAAGCTTTACCTGCCACCGCGTGACCTGCTATCTGTTGTCAGAATAGGAGCTGGACACGGACAGAGGACTCAGATGACGTTAGCTAAGCTTACAGAAGCACTCTTCTGTCAGCATAGTTGTGTCTATGCTGGGGATTTTGCCAGCAGAACGATGCTGATTAGAGCTGCATGATTTTTCCCCCCACACTCCTACCCAACTGAACTATGCCAGCTTGACTGAGTTAGCAGTTTGAGTTAAAGCCTAAAGAGGCTCTTGGGTTGAATTTGTACTGCTAATATGAGTTAAAAGCTGAGTAGCCCTGTCTTCACTGCTCTTGTAATGCAAGTTAGCTAATGTGGGTTAAGAACAGTATAGACATACCCTACATCAGTAGCACAGCATGAGGGTGAGGGTACTTTCTGCTGGCCATGCTGTATATTGCATAAGAAATAAAATTCTCACCCCTGAAGGTTAGTAAAAACTCCCTGGCATTTACCACAAGTGCAGGAATATCAACCCTGGTGTCCTGGCCAAATTCCAGTCACTCTCCCCAGTCAGAAATGGTCCTTAAAGTGTCAGTTGGATAGTATTTCCCCGTCCTTATGTGTATTCTTGCACTGTTAAACAGCTGTCACATTCCCTTCCCCAGAGGTGGCTGCACTTCAATGGCTGAAGTGATTTCAGTATGGATGAAATTTGGGATCCTTATGTAAGAAAAGGTGCTACCTAAATATCAGTCATTACTCTCCCTTTCCACATAAAATGCACCCACCACAGTAGTGTTGAGACAGCATATACGGAATGAAGATTAGCAGCATTGCTGTCCATAGATCTTCTATATACAGTCCAGCCTTCCTTTGCTTTATGTTGGGGTTGTCTTTTTCCAGGAGAGAAGCTGGATGGCCATTACAGAAGGTAGGGCTTGAATGAGCATGGCACTATGGTCAGACATGGGTTAAATCTGATATGCAGTGTCAGGGAGTTCCACAGTCAACCGGTTCTTTGTAGAGTTTCACCCACAACATCCTTGTTGATCGTAGCTGTTGCAGTGGGGTCAGTAAAAAATACATGGTCCCAGAGAAAGCTGGGCCTACCCCACTCAGGACTTTAAATGTGAGGTGCAGACTCATGGATCCAGAATTGAATGGGGGAACCAGCACAGAGTCAAAAGCAGCAATGTGCAATGTTCTCATCAGACCTCCCGACCAGGAAGGCAGGCTGCTTCTGCTACAAACCTGTCAAAGAGTCTGCATGAGCCTCAAAGTCAGGCCCAGGAGGTGACAGTGCAGATCACCCCGTCCTCCGTCCACATGGAGGAACTGACAGGTTACTGTAGCCAAAAAGCTGTAGTGGTGGCCACAGAGAGGCTGTGAAGCCAACCTGTGACTTTAAAGAAGGCAGGGTGGAAGATTCCTTCCTTCCCAGTGTGCTGCCCAGCTAAGCAGGCTGGGTGCTAGAGATGGTGGCTTGGGGCCAACATGTATATTTCCTGGCTATTAAAGAAGTGATTTAGTCTTCATGGAAGGCACTGGGTTGGCTGCCCTGGATACTGATGGTCATTAGCAGCAATGCAACCTTCCTCCACTGTGCCCTTCTATAGGGCTTCCATGCTGCTCAACATTGACCCCCACTGGAGTGTTAGGAGATTGGCCAACGGGCCCATTTGGTTTTTGGCTTCTCTGCTGAGACTGCCCGCACAAGGGCCAGCTAGTGACACTAAGTAAGAGGGGCAGCTCTTGTGCGGTGGATGCCTGATCTCTAGCACACTCCTTTGTCTCACTCCTGAGGTGAGCCTGGCCTCCTGCAGCATGGCCCCTCCTCTGGCAAACCCTATCAGACCCGTATGTAAAAAAATGATGCAGTGTTTCAGAGTCTCCTGGGTAAGTAAACTGACATGGCGTATGTGTAATATTAATCTGCCGGTGTTAGCATTTGAAATACGGCACTGCGTGTTCACCATTTTATTAAATATTAACCAAGCTGAACGCTCACTGGCAGAAATCTTTTCTTAAAAAATTATTCTTCCTTTTAACTTCCATGTGAAATGGGGAAATTTGGAGTTGAGCAAGACATTTCTTTTTATGACAATACTATTACTGGCAGTCCTCAAAGGTGGAATCAAGGGCATTATTAAATGTAATTTACTTTTTCTCATTACCGTTCAGAATTGGAGATAGTGTGGAGTGAAATGGGCATTCGCTGGTGGAATCGGCTAGGGTAAATCTGTCTCTCATCAGTTGCGTCTGCCCTGGAAAGGTTTTCTAATGCACTGTCCCGAAATAAAAAGAATAAATACACCAGATAGCTTTGCAACTGTGTTGTTTTGTCCTTTCTCTTTAAACCTACTCCTTTTGCACCCCTGCTCTCTGCCTTACCGGAGGATTCCTCTTTTCAAAGATCCTATCTAAATACCTGTGATAAAACATCAAAATGGATTCTATTAATAAATAAGATGGATTTGTTTATTTGTATTATGCTTGCGCCAAGGGGTGCCAGTCAGGAGCGGTGCTCCATTGTGGTGGGCACTATGTAAACATACCATAAAAGAGAGACTTTGTCCTAAGAAATTTCTCCAAATTGCCAGTTCATATCTATCCTGGGACACCATTAAAAGGACTGTCAAGTATCAGGGGGTAGCCGTGTTAGTTTGTATCCACACAAACGACAAGGAATCCAGTGGCACCTTAAAGACTAACAGATTAATTTCATGGGTTAAGAACCCACTTCTTCAGGTGCAACTGAAGAACCCAAATAAATCTGTTAGTCTTTAAGGTGCCACCAGACTCCTTGTTGTTATAAGGACTGCCACATTCGGCACCAGGTGCATTTAAGTGGGGGTGGAAGTGATCTCTGTTAACGTGGCTGTCACGACACTAGTTAAAATTAAAATGTCCATTTTAAGCCTGTTTTCACACATTTAGGTTGAAATGTTCCTTGTTTGGTCTCTGCTCAAAGAGGATTTTGTTGTTGTTGAAATAAAACATACCAACCCACAAACCCACACGACTAATTAATCAAAGACACAGAGAGAGGCATGTAGGATAAAGCTCAGGGCAAATAACCCCAGCACCGCGAGTAGAGAGGACTGGGTGCAGCATGAACTAATCCTCCCCCTAGGAGTGTACACAGACTGCACTTAAATTCTGTGCATGGGAACCTAAAGATACAATGTAGTAGAGAATATAAGAGTGTGTAACCTTGAAATGTTTTAAAGTGAAAACCTCAATAATCTCAATTCTATGCTGCACATCCCATGGAAGCAATGCTGATAAATTTTTTTTTAAGTTTCAGCGGGACCTGTGCTCCTAACTTATTTAGATGCTTCTGAAAATCCCACCCCAAGTGCTATTTTATCTTGAGTGAGCTTGCTTTCTTACTTTACCCAACAACCAGGTTTCTTAGGACTCCTGTCTCTGAGCTAAAAGAAAAGGAGTACTTGTTTTGAATTGAGAACACTTCAATCTCTCTGGTCACTCGATTACAGACCTAAGAGTGGCTATCCTTCAACAAAAAAGCTTCAGAAACAGACTCCAACGAGAGACTGCTGAATTGGAATTAATTTGCAAACTGGATACAATAACTTAGGCTTGAATAGAGACTGGGAATGGATGAGTCATTACACAAAGTAAAACTATTTCCCCATGTTATTTCTCCCCCCCACCCCACCCCACCCCACACTGTTCCTCAGATATTCTTGTTAACTGCTGGAAATAGCCTACCTTGCTTGTCACCATGAAAGGTTTTCCTCCTCCTCCCCCCCCCCCCGCTGCTGGTGATGGCTTATCTTAAGTGATCACTCTCCTTACAGTGTGTATGATAAACCCATTGTTTCATGTTCTCTGTGTGTGTATATCAATCTCCCCTCTGTTTTTTCCACCAAATGCATCCAATGAAGTGAGCTGTAGCTCACGAAAGCTTATGCTCTAATAAATTTGTTAGTCTCTAAGGTGCCACAAGTACTCCTTTTCTTTTTTGCGAATACAGACTAACACGGCTGCTACTCTGAAACCTGTCTCTGAGCTATAATGAGTCACTTGTCACCTGCTAGTGGAAAGAGCCCTGAGTGGGATGAGACAAACTGATAAATGAATTACCGGGGAAAAAGTGACACAATCAGAACTTGCTTCCTTCTGCCCTGTAGCATGTGGGACAAGAAACTCTTGCTGCTTTTCAGAAGCTCCCTCAAAAACCCCTATCTATTAAAGGAAGAGTCTCATTGAAAGAATCCAGATTCTCTGCACTGGCATTGTGCAATGCAGGCATCTTAAGCAAAAGTATTATCAGACCCTTATTTAGTTTGCAAAGCTGAAGCAGGGCGTCATGGCTAAAGCCAAGCAGCTAGCACTGGACCAGTTAAAGGACTAATGGGGTCATGATGCACTGCTAGGGGCATGGAAGAGAAAGAGGCTGGTCTTTGATTGAGACACAGGACTAAGATTCCATGAGTCTGAATTCAGTTCCTGGGTCTGGCACAGACTTCCTGTGTGACCTTGGGCAAGTCACTTGGCCTGACTGTGCCTCGGTTCCCTGCCTCTAAAATGAGGATAATGATGCTTCCGTTCTTGTCTAGTCTGCAGTGTGGGGCATGGGTCAGTTGCTGGTTTGAACTAGAGTAAATGGTGGATTCTCTGTAATCTGAAGTCTTTAACTCATGATTTGAGGACTTCAGTAACTCAGCCAGAGGTTAGGGGTCTATTACAGGAATGGGTGGGTGGGGTTGTGTGGCCTGCAATGTGCAGGAGGTCTGACTAGATGATCCTGATGGTTTCTTCTGACCTCAAAGTCTAAGTCTATGAGTCTATTTAGATTGTAAACTTTACAGGGCAGGGATTGTCTCTTACTGTATATTTGTGCAGTGCGCTGATCAGCAGGGGACAGTGTCAGTCTCATGCCCCTGCTTTTCTCACTCTCTCTGTGTCTAAAGGAGTCATCTGGGCCAGAGAGCAAGCATGAGAATCACTCCAGACCCTGGTGGTTATAATCCTCACTCAGGATGTGGGAGGCCCTTGGTCCAATGACTCTTAATTATTTATCCACAGTGCAACAGCTGCAACATGTGAGATGGAGGGAGTTTCACATCAGAATACCCCATAGCTCAGTAACTAGGGCACTCACTGAGGAGGCATTAGAACCCAGTTCAAATCCCTTTGGGTGCAGGGGGGATTTCACATCCCAGGTGAGCACCCTAACCCCTAGGCTAAATGTTACGAGAGGTCCACCTCCTGCCCCCAGGGTTATTTTGTGTGAAACTCACCCGAGGAGCCTGATCCGGTAGATGGCCTCTGAGCATGCCTACGGATTGGGCCCCACACATGACCCAGGCACCTATCTTTCCCTAGTTTGTGCATCACTACAGGGCTTAGGTCAGAGATAGGCAGCTGGACACCTAGAGGGAGGCTGAGGTGTGCAGACCCAGAGGCTAAACCCTAGGCACCCAGGGAACTTTTACTGTAAAAACTCAGGTACTAGTGAGTTTTGGTGCCTGCAAGGTTTGCCCGGGGTTGGGGGTGGTGTTGTGCATCGCCATGGTGTTAAAACCTAGGTGCCTAAAAGAGGGACTACCTCCTACCTCCTTTTGTGAATTCAGGCCTAAATGGGCATAGAAATGGAACTGTCCTTACGAGTGATCTCTCCAGCTGAGGCAGGAAATATTGTCAGAGGACAGGCTGGGGAGGAACATTGCAGCACTGCTGCCCATGCTAATCCTACCCTGTGGATAAAGAGAGAAGTTTCTCATGGAGGGACGTCAATCCCATACCTCTCTTAAGAATTAATTTCCCTTATCATCTTTGAAAGGAATGAACCTGCAGTGCATAAAATCATCAGCCACTATATGAAGTGTATCGATTCGTCAAATGAATATTTAACCCTCTTGTTGCACAGAGGTTTGCGTAGAGGAGCTGGAGGTGTGACAGCTTCACTCATCTGGACTCCATTAATGTTCTTTCTCTGGTTGGATTTTCAGTCTGGAGGTGGAAAGAGCAGTGTTAATATTTTCGATAGCAGAGCTTCTCCCATTGGTGTCCCTGAGGATTGGGTTACATCTCTCACCATCGCTTGACACCATGTGCCCCTTTATAGATTTTTGGACCACAAGGTACCATAATAATCATCTAGTCTGACCTCCTTCATAACGCAGGGCATAGAATGTCTCCCAGGGATTCCTGTATTAAGCCCAACAATTTGTGGTGGAACTAGAGCATGCATGTCTTTTAGAAAGATGTCCAGTCTCTATTTCAAACCTTGAATGTTGGAGGATCCACCATATCCCTTGGTAATATCTCCCACTGGCTAATTACCCTCCGTTAAAAATTTCCATCTCATTTTCAGCGTGAACTTTATTGCCTTCAACTTCCAGCCAACATGATCTTGTTATGTCTTTGTCGGCAGGATGAAGCAGCCCTCTGGTATCAGATAACTTCTCCCTGTGCAGGTACTTATAAACTGTTCTAAAGTCTCCTCCTTCAGTGAGGCATCTCAGGAAGAAATTTGGGTGGATCCCGTCATTCCTCTTGTTCAGTGTGCACGTATTGCTCCCTGGAGGGGTTGCAAGGAGTTCAGGGGCCAGCCATGTGGTTTACAACCTCTACAGAACAGGTCCTCAGCTGGTGAAAAGCAGCATGGCTCTGTGGAAGCCAATGGAACTTGTGCCAACTTACATCAGCCGAGGAGCTGGTCTGGGGACTGCGGTGTCACCAGTGTGCAGACTGACCAATCAAGGAAGACTATTTTTCTTTCATGAAGTGAGCCCATGTAATAAACAGGCTCCCTTTTAGTAGAGAACTTTTAGAAAGCAGCTAATATGCTGGGAAAAGACATCACCTGCCTGATGTACCTCTTTCTCCCTGTCTTGCTGTAACTCGAAGGCTGGGAAATTACAGTGCTGACAGACTGGTCAGTAGGAATATAAAGATCAAAAGGAGAAAATTTTGCAGTCCTTTTCCACTCCTCCCCTGAATTCACTGCTACCTTGCAGATAATGAAGAGTTCCAATTATCCTGGTAGGCAGCATACCTTGTACAAGAAGAGGAAGCGTGACATTGGTTCAGAGTGAAGCAGCCTATTAGCTTAGCGATCAGCTCATTAAAGCTGAATCAAATGAGCAGCTTCCTTCAAATGGCTTGGCATCAGGTAGGAATGTAATTGAACAAGAGCAATAATGTACTTATTGATCCCTCAAGGTCTTGAGTTTTCCTTGAAGACAAAGAAAGTAATAACCGGCTCAGAACAATAATGCCCATGCATTATGCAAACTGGGGTGCTTCTGCTTATGCAGTACAAGCTAAAGGTGACCGATTTCACTCTGTAAGTGCAAGCCACAGTTTCAAACCTCTCTGCTTATATGCCCCCCATTAGTATTATTATTTATTTGTGTCGCGGTAGCATCTAGAGACCCGCCTCAGGGATCCAGGCCACATAGGCACAATGCACACATAGGGAAAAGCCAGTTCCTGGTCCAAAGAGCTCCCAGTCGAAGTGTATGACGAGAACGAGGTGGAGACAACAAGCAGACAGTGTGGGGGAAGCACAAGGTAAGAGTGAGACAAATAAGCTTTGTGTAACAGGCAGCTATTGCAATACTCCAGCTGCCTAGTCACTGTTCAAAGTTATGCAGACCTCACTACAGTATCTGGTTTGAAGCTATTCCACCTGAAAAACAAAAGCTGATTCCAGGACTTTGCAGCATTGCCTTTGAATGATAGTTTAATGATAGATAGTATAGTAAACACCATAAATATTAACAACACTTTGTGTTTATTTAGCACCTTCCATCTAAAGATGCTAATGGACTTTCTGAACATTAAAGTGCCACAGCCATATTCCTCGGTGACAAATGTCATTGTGGAAGGAGGACCATTGCTTTTTGTCCTCTGCTTGCCACATCCTAACTGGTTGCTGTGACTATAATTTTGTGTCACAGAGGATTAGGGCATCAGGTGAGGAACAGGTGGCATGAGAAGATGAGTGCCCAAGAAACACAGATCCTTTACGGAGATGGAAAAGACATATTGGTTCATAGATTTTAAGGTCAGAAAAAAACCCCATCATGATCATCTAGACTGACCTCTTGCATAACAGCCTCTTGCATAATCCTTCACCCCCTTTTCTCTATCTCTCTCTGTCTCTGATTTACACTGCTACCTACCACCATAGCATCTGAGCACTTTCCAGATCAAATCAACAGCAGCAATGAAGTCCTGAGTAGGCTTCATGGACATCTCTTGCCAATGCAGTATACTTTCAAGTGCTTTGTCCAGTCAAACCTGAAGTGTCTCGGGTGAAGTGGTTTCCAATAGTTCCTCTGAGAGACACTTTCTGCCATTTCCCACCATGGCCCTCAGGGGTGACCCAGTCTAATACAGATTCGGTAATGAAGGGCCAAAATCCATTTAATGTGTATGTAAAATCTTAACCACAGCCTCTGTTAAGAACTTTTCACATAGGCCCGAATTCCACAACTTGGTCTGGGACCTGGGACCTAGCTAACAATGAACAATACTAGCTAAGAAAAATTGAATAAACAGGAGACAACCTTGCTTCGTTACTAGATAAGCGGAGTCAGCAGAACTCCAGATGGGGAGTGGTAATTGGTGTCCTTATCATAAGTTACAGACACACAAAGCACTGAGAAGGGCCTCAGAATCCACTCCCCAATGCAGGAAGGAGATAGAGAACACCCTCCCCAAATACCAACCTAGAGTTCAGGGAGAGGCCCAACATGTCAGTATGAGATATGACATCCTCCCCCTTCACAGATTTATCCCCCTTCATAGATGCCAGTGCTAGCTCTCAGAAATACAGTGGTGTACCCTAAAAACAATTTCTATTGCCATGTACTTTTCAATGTCTTTGGCTTTAACCCCCAGGAACATACTTGTTGGACAACCAAAAGAGCTACCTCACTCCTATGGACCCCAAATCAGGATTCAACATATACATTTTAATACGAATAGTTTGAGGGAAAACACCTGTGTATTAGCGGTATGTTAACCTGAAGCCATGGGCAGAGCCATTATGTAATCTTTTAGACTATTGGCTTATTGTGCTGACCTTGTCTTGCTGCCAGAACCTTTCCAGGGGCTTGGGACCTCTCACCCCATCGCTTCCCTCTGCCCATGAGCACCTGATATCATTTATTGTAATCAATTGTTCTGCAGTGTCTCTTAGCCTAATAAGCCAAGTGACACTCCACCAGCACTGTGCACAATAAACCCTCGTGCTTGACTCTACACGGTGACCATTTCTGTTCCTTCAGCTAACAATAGCTGTCAACCTGCAAACATTATAGAAATAAGATAAGAATCTGAGTTTATTCATGGAGTGGAACCTAGCCCTAAATTTGTAGGGACATCAGCAGATTTCTGGCACTGGCCACTGTTGGAAGACAGGATACTGGGCTAGATGGACCTTTGGTCTGTCCCAGTGTGGCTGTACTGATGTCGCTCAGCAGGTGTAAATCAGTCAGCCACAAGACGTTGGTTCAGCCAACTAGTTGTTCGACTGATGTGTGGTTGCAAATCCCGTCACTGGTGACTGGGCTCCAATGGAGGAATTCTGTATCCTGGGTTACGAAGGAGGTTGGACTGCATGAGCACAGTGACCCCTTCTGGCCATAAAATGTATGAACTGTGAGCCATGGCGGTTAAGTAGAGTGTCACCAATGCTCTCCTGAGAACCACGCCCTCACAAACTAATTGGGACAAGTCTACTAAGCAGTGGCTTGCACTTATATCCCTTTCAGAAGGTTAACTAAAGCTCTCTAGTGACAGCCCACACATAGCAGCTTGATGTGGTAATGCTTCCCAAGTTAAAAATAAATTATCTTCAGGCAACTGAAACAATCTCTAGGCAGCTTTTCCAGCAGTAGTTAGGATGTTGAGTTTTTTTCTAACAGTGCCTGATATTGACATTTCAATTTATGCTAATTTATTCCATTTGCAAAACCCAAATAAATTACTCAGGAGGGACTCAAGAAAGGGTGAGAGTGAAGAAATTAAAATGATCAAGTTGATGTCTGCGCTAAGATAGCACTTGTGACACAATGTATTTGCAATCACTCTAGTATGCATCAAATCTGTATGATGCTTAATTAGTTTTCCAACAAGTGGTATGAATTCCAACAAGTGGTATGAAAATGTTTGGACCTTTGTTTACCACCAACCAGCCTCCTTGTGTCCTCACAATAAATAATCATAGAACTGGGACCATCTGGAAACCTGAAAGAAGGATATTTTTCAAGTCTTGATAAAGAAGATCTTTTGATCAACCAAGAAGGTACCACAAGTTTCTGTCTTCTCCCTCTTATTTCACATAGGAAGCATTTTTCAAGGTGTTTTCAGATTGGCAGTTCACTCCATTGACTCTTCTTTTCTATAGTGTTAAAAAGACACTCTCTTAAAGGGACCGGATGGCTTAAGGAATTGGTAATGGCATAGAGATGTAATGCTAATCTGGCCCAGGCTGACCGAAGTCTTTTCATTGACTTCAATAGCCTTTGAATTGAGCTCATATTGACAAAAAGCCATTACAATATACTTAATTGTTTATAAGTGAAATTCACCCTGGACTAGGCCCTTTGCACCACTTAAGCACTGAATCTAGAGCTGAAGTGAGACGTAAGTGGCACATAAGACTGGTGACAAATATCAGGGGATAGCCGTGTTAGTCTGTATCCACAAAAACAACAAGGAGTCTGGTGGCACCTTAAAGACTAACAGTTTTATTTGAGCATAAGCTTTCATGGGTTTCTGCAGCTTTTTTGTTCAAGTATAGCTACTTTCAAATCTGTTATAGAATGTCCAGGAATCTTTGAACAAAAAATCTTCAGAAACAGACTTCAAAGAGAAACAGCAGAAATAAAATTCATTTGCAAATTTAACACCATAATTTGGTCTTGAATAGGGACTGGGAGTGGCTGGCTCATTACAAAAGCAGTTTTGCCTCTCCTGGAATTGACACCTCCTCATCTATAATTGGGAGTGGACTACATCCACCCTGATCGAATTGGCCCTGTCAACACTGGTTCTCCACTTGTGAGGTAACTCCCTTCTCTTCATGTGTCAGTATATTTATGTCTGCATCTGTAACTTTCACTCCATGCATCTGAAGAAGTGAGGTTTTTACTCACGAAAGCTTATGCTCAAATAAATCTGTTAGTCTTTAAGGTGCCATAAGACTAGTGCTAACCCAATGTGAAATAACTGATTTAACCCAATTCTTAGCGGACAGTTGTTTACGTTGTATAAATCACCACCGTCCTCGGCTCCCTTTGCAGCAAGGCTCAGAAGAGAGGCCAAAAACTGAGCATGGAGACTAATATACTCTAGTTCAATCAGAAGTCACAGGCTTGATGCAGGAAATCCTGGGGGAAATTCTCTGGCTTCTATTAAGCAAAAGGGTCTGATTACATGAAAATAATGGTCCCTTCTGTCCTTATAAATCTATGATTCTCTGAACTCCCTGCTCACTGCTACAGGTGGCTGGCCCAGTGAGCCATGTTTCTGAGGCAAGATGGGGGAAGATTGTGTAAGTCACATTAGGAAAGGCAGGTCAGTGTCCCCCTCTCGGGCCGGGTCTACCTCAGAGGTTTTTGAATCAGTTGCAGCTTCCAACTTATAGACTTAGGCCTGAATGCACAAAAGGAATCAGCCAGCATCACAGCACCTAACTTTTAGTCACCTGGCAAATCCCCATGATTCACAAAATCTGAGTTAGGCACCTAAGCTCCTATAGAATATGTGGGGAGAGATGGGCACCTGAGACTGTTATTTGCCAAAGTCTGCTAAGCAGGGAGCTGACTAAGCTAGTCAATGGGAGATACTAATGATTGGGGTGTGTCCCAAGCCCCAGCTCTGTCTTTGATACAGGTACCTAAGGAGTTGCCTATATCTGACTGGGATTCTCAGCTACAAACCCTCTCTTGGTGGTAGACACCTACGCTGTCAGCAGGAAACCAGATGGGGAGGCAGAGAGGAGGATTTATTTCTTCACGTTTAGCTCAGTGGTTAGGGTGCTTACCTGGGATGTAGGAGACCCACAATCAATTCCCTCTGCTCCCACCACTCCTTAATTATTTATCCAGAGTGCAACAGGAGAGGCTGAGGGATCTCCTATCAGAATATCCTATAAATCAGTGGTTAGAGTACTCTTATGAGAGGGGGCAGAGCCTTGTTCAAATTCCTTCTCCCCCTCTGCTAGGACGGGGACTTAAACTGGGCGATCTCCCACCTCGTAGGTGAATACCCTCACCACTTGGCTACAAGTTATGAGGGCAGGCGTCCGCCCCTACCTCAGAGCACGCCTACCAGATCAGGTCCTGCATGCGACTTAGGCAGAAGTATCCTGTCTTCCCTGGGTTTTGACTTGGTCTGGAGTTTAAGCAGGAGATAGGTGCCTGGGTAGGTATGGGGAGGCAGCAATGTGCATGCTCAGAGGCAGAAACATAGGCAGTTAGGGAGCTTTACAGCAAAATTTTAGGTGCCAAGCGTGCTAAGGCGCCTACAGGATTTAGCAGGAGATTTGTGCATTGCAGTGGCCGTGAAACTGAGATGTAGGTGCCCAAAAGAGGGACTTAGGCACCTAACTCCTTTTGTGCATTTAGCCCCTGGTCCTTCACCTGAAGAAGTTGAGGTTCATATACTTTTAATTCTGAAGGTCCTGGATTCAACCCTTGCAGATGACACAAATGGAGCTGACTATCCCTGCACACTTCTGCCTGCTCAGTACATACACAGGAGGCTACAATTCTCCAGACCAGCCAAGCCAACACTGGTCAACAGCCGTAATTTTACTCTTGGGTACTTTAATGTAAAAAGTGATTAACTTGCCTGCCAGATGCACCCTTCTCACCATGGCTGGAAACCTCCTTTTTAAAAAGCCTTTGTCCTTTAAAGAAGAGCCCTTATCAAAGATGACACAGTCACATAAGTTGCCCATAGGTGAAAACACAGTGCTGTGTGAATGAAATATTTGTGTATCCATTTGTATTCACAAAGTTTTACGATGCTCAAGTGCATTAATTCAATAGGCCGGTTCAATCAATGGTGTAGAGTGAAAGACAATGCCCTAAGAAAGCCTTGATATCTTACTGAAGGATTTCATATAGATATTATTTTTCAGCAAAATTATACTGCCAGTGGACTACAAAATGTAAAGATCTATGGAAACAGAAAATTACACTCAGTTAATGGTTCACGTTTGGCTTAAATCTAATTAGCGAAGTCAGAATTATTATTATTTAGTCATCTGCTTGATATCAGCAAGAGTGTTGCCTGAGTAAGAAAGACATCCGTTGAGTGCAATGAGTCCTGAGTGAGGATTTGGCCCATTATTGTTATTTATTGTGTCTTCAGTACCATACATGTAAATAATGCTATACTGAGTGGACCCTGGCCAGACAAGCTGTAGTGCAATGTATTCTTTACTAGGCATCTAACTGATCAAGGAGAAAGCACAATGCCCAGATGTGCAGTTGTAGGGATGAGTGTTCAAACAGGGGCTTGGCAAGTTCTCCGCACATCAGATTTCCAGAGCACATTGTATTATTTATTTGTATTGCTGTAGAACTTAGGAGCCGTAGTCCTGGACAGGGCCCCACTGTGCTAGGCGCTGTATAAACACAGAACAAAAGGATGGTCCCTGCTCCAAAGAGCTTACAATCTAAGCAGTGTTAGCATAGGTTTTTGACCTTCTCCTTCCATGATTTTGATGTCTGCTGCACCTGCTGGACTTCACAGGCAGTGGGGTGAGGTAATACAGTAGTTGGCTCTCTTTTCTCCCCATTGCCCCATCATAGGGTTAAGTGGTGCTGCACCTTTTTTGGATGTGGCAGAGGACATAGGTCCTGACACAGTAATTCAGTGGGGCATGTTTTCTTATTACTTGCATACTTTTGAATCATTGCTGCAGTGTTTTGCCAAATTAATGTTGTAGTCCTTCTGCCTTTAATAAAAGTGTTCTTTTGTTATACTCAGTGCTTGTGACTGGGGAAGTATTGCCTAGTGGCGATGCTTAGTTTTCGCAGATTTCTGGGTGGGCCCTTGAGCCACTTCTGGTTTGTAACATTAGGAGGAACCCCTAGATATTGAAGCTGGCTAACACCATCTGGCAGAAGGGTTACGCTTGCAGTGTTTTTACACCTTTGACTTCAGTGGAGTTACTTCCAATTTACACTCCCATGCACCAGAGTAGAATCAGTTTGGGCCCATGGGTTGCAAAGCTTGTCAAGCACTTTGAGGCCTTTGCATGGAAACTGTTATATAAATGTGCATGCCTACCGAGTGGTTGAATGTAGCAGCTTATTATCTCCCCGCCCCCCGAGGTATTTAGCTGTATGCTAAATGTATGCATCATGAAAGTGAAATCAACAATCAAAAATAAACAATCAGTTGATTTCATCACCAGTGTTTGGGGGCATGAAGAAGAGAGCTGGGGCCTTGATGTTATTTATAAATGCGAAACTGTTTACTGGTTACTGCTGAGCTTTGTGTCCTGATGTCAACACAGTTTCGTAATGGTCATTCCTATTTTAATCCATCTCCCTGGAACAAAAAAATGCCAGTGCCATGGAGCTCTGGAACACAGGTTCAGCACACTGCTGACCAAGAAACAGGGCCAGAATTTTAATTGGAAGGTCTAATGAAGCCGGTTAGCTGTTCTGCTGAACAGTCTGTGCTCTGTATCTCTCTTTTCAGACCTGAACAGGGTGTTGCTAAAGTCACCAACTTGGCCTCTCACTTGCTCTGATTTTGTCATTCTTGTGCAGAGTATTTCAGGGACTCCGTTCAGACTGGAGTCTGTGTAATTTTCACGTGATGAAAGAGCTTTCATTCTTCAGCATGCTGGGGGCCCTCCCTTTTTCAAATCTGAGTTCTTCTATATTCTTTTAGCTCTTTCAAGCCTGAAGGATTTTTTTCTTCTCTCCCAATGTGAAGTGTAAAAAAGAACCATTACTGCTCATGGCTGCATTACTACGTTTTGTGTGGTCGCTCCTGGTATTTGGAAGGTCTTATTTATCTTTTGATGGCTTTTTGCCACTCAGAGAGACAAACTTGGTTGACAGTTCTTACTCTAAGGCTGCTAAAATTATTCTTTTAGCTGCTAGCATTACTTATCCTAAAGCTTTCTTTCAATCTGGTCTCCATAATTAGATGAAGCTGTCAGTGAAATGCATCTGTAGAACAAATGTTAAAGGGATGCAAGTGCCAAATGTGTTTCTATAGTTTTCTGGTTCTTTTAAAAAAGTTTTCATTGTGTCATATAGTCTTTAGAATCCTGAAAATAAAATGCCTTTCCCTATTAATTTGCCATCCTTTTTCATCTGACAAACAGATTTCTTTTTTATCTCTGTATTTTCAATACAGTGGCAGTCAATTTCATATTATTTACTTCTGCTTTGCAGATCAGAATTACCAATGGTAATGTTCTAAATAAACTGGAACCAATCAGAGGTTTGAAGTTATCTAGTCTTGTTGTTACATATTATGGATTGCGATTGCATCTTAAAGGGACACTGGCAACTCTAATTTTCCCCACAATGGATAGTTTGTAAAAATGAGCATTTGCAAAATCCAAGGATAATAGAAGTATTCCCATGATTGCTATGGAAACAGTTACCTTTAAACAGATTAACATTCACCATCTAGTGTTTGCTACTGAAACACTGCAGAACTGAGAACCTGAAAGTGAAATAGAACGTAAACAAAAGTGAAACTACCTTTTATTGACTTTCAATGTCTAAGCTGAGAGGAACGAAGAAAGTAAACAGTGAAAAGTGAACTAGATTAAAAAAAATATTTCATTTATAAGCATCAAAATAGTTTACAGCGATGCTATTCTCATAAATTTTGTCATAATTTTCATAACTTGTGCTCTTTTTCTTAAACTCTTAGCTCCTGGTATCATGTGATTATGTGAACATTTCTGCCTCTTTTGTTTTAAGTATATTTCCTACCTTTAGGGTTGCTGAGAAAATGTGAACCTTGTAGGCTGCAGTGCCGGAAGGAACATAAGAACACAGGATTGGAAAGGTCTGTTGTGATAACTGGGGCTATAAATTTACCCTAATTGTGAACTCAGCTATAAGAAGTGAATGTTAGATGTCACAATAACCTATGTTAATGCAAATGTCAATGGGAAAAGATGTGAAAGTGAGACAGACCAAATTAGTCCAAACAAAGAGGCCGACTGATATAACTCAAGCACTGTGTTAAGATTATGCCTAATAAACGAGAACAGTGCAAGACTGAAAATTAATGGACAAAAATGGTAGGTCAATTATTAGGCCTACTTGGTGGACAAAATAATGAAGGGGTGGGCTATTCCACCCATCACTCTCTTTTTGAGGTTCTTAAAGGAAGAGATTTTGGGAGAACAAATGGCTACTGGAGCAAGCTTCACCATCATGCCTGCCACCCTCACCATCACTTGGAACTCTGGACCTTCTTCATCCTAATCCTGAAAGATGTCTTGACCAGGCCAGGCCAGAGGGAGGGACCCAGATGACACCACCATCTCAACCAGCTCCAGTTGAATGCCGAACTTGACCAGGGATGTGAGACTTTTTTTCTCTCTCTCTCTCTCTCTCTCTCTCTCTCTCCCCCTCCCTCTCCCTGCCCTCCATGCGTCCTTTCTTCCTTACCTTATTTCTTCTCTTTCCTATCTCTCTGCTTTTTCCTTTTGTTTAATAAGAGTCTGGCTTAGCTGGCCAAGACTGCGTAGTCTGCAGCACTGCTGGGAGCCTGTGACGAGAGATGCAACTAAAAGCAACACCTTCAATAGCCTGATGCTGGTACAAGTTTGTCAGGTCTCAGAGTGGCTGATCATACTGTGTGCCATGCTTGTGTTTTCCTGGCAGTGAGGTTGTGAGTGAAAATCAACACCCGAGACAGAAGCTGCATTTCCTATCATTGCTGTTCTCTTCTCTTCCATCTTCTCTTGTCTGTTAGTCGTGTTTTGTCTTGTAGGAAATGGGATCAGAATCTAACCATCTAACAACAGCAACAACAGCTCCAGCCCATCTTAACCAACTTCTTCTCTTTTCTCCTAAAAGAATGGTTATTACCATCTTTGATGCCATCTAACCGACTGACAAACCAGGGGTTTTTGTCTTCTAAAAACTCTCTCCAGCTAAAGGGAAAGGGAACAAGTGATGTTGTTAAAATGAACACCCAATTTAAATACTTTACATTTCAGATGCTTTACTGCTTTCTCTTCTTTTTCTGAATCTTTAATAAAAGGTTGAAAGGATTTTTAATGGTGTGTTTGCCATTTTACTACGCAGGCTGAGGTCTCTGTATGCCAAACCCTAACTTTGTTTAACACATTTTAATGTTGGGCAGTGACTGGGTTATGTTTGTACCTTTGACTCTTTGGGCCTCTATATTCCATCTCAATTAATATAACAGGGTCTTCTAGGTCATTGAATCCAGACCCCTGCTGTCGCAGCTAATAAAAAGAACCTAAACATTATTATTTTCAAAAATCTCACCATTTTAAAGCCAGATTTTGGGGGGCCCGACTGATGACTTTTTTAATACTTGGGGTTGGCAATACTGGGAAAGTCATTTATTGACATACAGCTGATTCCCCTTTAAGGTCAGTGGCTGACTATCAGCTATCAAAGGATCAGATCTATTTCTGAGTCCTGTGTATACCAGGTGGAGAGTCTGATCCTGAAAAATCCTTACAAGCATGAATATTCCTGACAAACATGAGTAGTTATATGGACTTCAGTGGGAGTTCTGCACGTAAAGGGATTGCAGGATCAGGACATAAATACCGTTGCAGAACCAACCGGAATAGCAAAAAGATCACAAAAACATTGATTTTGTATATGTGCTACAAAAATCATAGCTGTCATTACTGATAGTTTAATAGCTTATTTTGACAACAGAACAATGTATTTGATGGTTAGAATCTAAAGAGACTTTCCCTACCAAATCATAACCATTTTACATCTGGACATATTTGAGGCTTTTAACCAATTGTCCCTTTAAAGAGAAAGGTTTACTGAGGATGAACTTTATTTCTATGCTCCTGCATGTCTGCACCAGAGTTTGGTAAGGTTCTCACCATGGGGGGTCAGGAGGAAATTTTCCCTGAGGGCAGGTTATCCTATATTTGCTAAGGCAGAGTTTTTTACACCTTCCTCTGAGGCTGCTGGTATGGGTCATTGTCAGAGGCAGATACTGGACTACATGGACCGCAGGTCTGATCCAGTGTGGTGGATTCCTATTATAGTCTGGTAAACTGGTTCAAATAAACATTGGGGCTGATCCAGATCTTACTCCAAACTATCTAAAGTTCAGCTGCAGGTCAGGTTACAGCCTTTTGCGCTATCACTACTGAGGTCCTCCAGATCTATGAAGGTCCTCCAGCAAACAGTGAGGACCTGATATTCTGAACATAAAAAACAAACAAGAAATAAAATTAGAAGGGGAGTAAAAAAAGGTTGAGACAGTTTTTATACAAGATTATGAAGCAGTAAAGGCAAAATTATGGGACAACCCTTAGTTGGTGTAATTTGCCCCTTTGGAGCTACCATGATTTAAACCAGCTGAGAATCTACCTCAGGTTTTTTTGTCCTTGTTGCCATTGACTTTAAACATGAATTGCAAGGCAAAAGAAAGCCATACTGGAGCAGTGGAGCAGAATGGCACAAGGTAACTACAGCCTAGATCTTTGCAGCTCTAATTGGCCTGACTTTGTTGAGATTGTGACATGAGAAGGAGCCCCACGTGTCCGTCCATCCATCCCTGTGAGGAACTTCACAAAATTCAAAGGCTAAAAGAACAGCGGGGGGGGGGGGGAGAAATCTGCCTGATAACGTGGGATTGCACCTGCCTTGTCAAACCACTGCTGCCTGACAAGACAGAGATGCGAATCGGAGCAGATCTTGTTGCTTTCTCTTTGGAATATGGTTTGATGATTTTACCCTTTTGATGCATCCACATAGCCATCCATCTGTTCTCCTGCCCATGTAGGGGACATGCGTTTGTTATGTACTTTTTCATCAGCAGCTAAACTTGTGGACTTGATTTCATGTCTGTTAGAGACGCAGCCAGCCTGGCTTATTCGTGTGTACTTGCTGCTGTTTTGTGAAATGTGAACGAAGGGCTAGTGCTGGTCCGATTGCACATTGTGACTAATTTGTCCAGCAGGGTGCGGTTCTCTTTCAGCGCACAAAGTGTTTGATTTTTACCGGTATAGGGCCTCTGTCCTCTACCGACATAAGCAGATGAGTCACCCCGTTGAACTCTGTCTAAACCGGCCCAATCTGATTCCTCCCCAGCATAAGGGTAAACACAGAATAAGTCTGAATGAGTGAAAGAAATGAAAATGCAATGCAAATCTGACCAGGCCACCTCCACCTGGCACCATTTTTGCGTGCTGCTGCAGTTCCCTAGGTTGAAAACAGCCCGGATGGTCAGGATGGGAAGGCAGAGCTCGATTTCTTGGCTAGTCAGGAATTGGTGAGGTCATGGCAAGACAGTACTAAGTAGCAGGGTACCCCCGATTGATTGATTATTTATTTGTTTGTTTGTATTGCAGTAGCACCTAGGAGCCACAGTGACGGACCAGGACCCCATTGTGCTAGGTGCTGTACAGGCAAAGCTGTTCCCTGACCCAAGGAGATTACAATCTAAGTATAATACAAGAGAGAAGAGATGGATACAGACATGTTAGATGGGAAAGTACAAGGAAGCAAGGAGAGGTCAGCATGATAAGGAGTGGTCTGTGGCCTAACCCCTGTCAAGCTTTTGGTATGCATCGCAGGAAAAGGAGAGTTTTACGGAGGGATTTAAAGATGGAGTATAAGATGGCTTTGTGGATGTTTATGGGGAACTCCTCCCAAACATGAGAGCTAGCCTGGGAGATTGCAACAGTAACATTTGCAGCACATAGCAGATCCTGTAGCCCAGCATGTGTTGGTAGCTAGAATGTTTGCACCATGTGATTAGGGCTAGAGGTGCTGTCCTTGACTGTGGCCACTCCCTGAGCCTTGGGCCATCTTCTCTACCTGCCCTCTGCCTACATTCTGTGTGGGCACTTTTTACCTCCACGTTCCTTGCTCTTAAAATTTGCCTGCAGACATACTTACTTGTGTTTATCATCAGGTTCTATATCCCTATTGCTCCCTTGAAGCGCCACATGACCCTGGTGTGCCACACAGACACAGCCAGTGAGTCCTGTATGGCCAGGAGTTCGTTAAATATGTTCCACTGCTTGCTGTTACCTTTGCAATTGCTATCTGATCTTCATGTCATAGAATCATAGAATCATAGAATATCAGGGTTGGAAGGGACCCCAGAAGGTCATCTAGTCCAAACCCCCTGCTCAAAGCAGGACCAAGTCCCAATTAAATCATCCTAGCCAGGGCTTTGTCAAGCCTGACCTTAAAAACCTCTAAGGAAGGAGATTCTACCACCTCCCTAGGTAACGCATTCCAGTGTTTCACCACCCTCTTAGTGAAAAAGTTTTTCCTAATATCCAATCTAAACCTCCCCCATTGCAACTTGAGACCATTACTCCTCGTTCTGTCATCTGCTACCATTGAGAACAGTCTAGAGCCATCCTCTTTGAAACCCCCTTTCAGGTAGTTGAAAGCAGCTATCAAATCCCCCCTCATTCTTCTCTTCTGCAGACTAAACAATCCCAGCTCCCTCAGCCTCTCCTCATAAGTCATGTGCTCTAGACCCCTAATCATTTTTGTTGCCCTTCGCTGTACTCTTTCCAATTTATCCACATCCTTCTTGTAGTGTGGGGCCCAAAACTGGACACAGTACTCCAGATGAGGCCTCACCAGTGTCGAATAGAGGGGAACGATCACGTCCCTCGATCTGCTCGCTATGCCCCTACTTATACATCCCAAAATGCCATTGGCCTTCTTGGCAACAAGGGCACACTGCTGACTCATATCCAGCTTCTCGTCCACTGTCACCCCTAGGTCCTTTTCCGCAGAACTGCTGCCGAGCCATTCGGTCCCTAGTCTGTAGCGGTGCATTGGATTCTTCCATCCTAAGTGCAGGACCCTGCACTTATCCTTATTGAACCTCATTAGATTTCTTTTGGCCCAATCTTCCAATTTGTCTAGGTCCTTCTGTATCCTATCCCTCCCCTCCAGCGTATCTACCACTCCTCCCAGTTTAGTATCATCCGCAAATTTGCTGAGAGTGCAATCCACACCATCCTCCAGATCATTTATGAAGATATTGAACAAAACGGGCCCCAGGACCGACCCCTGGGGCACTCCACTTGACACTGGCTGCCAACTAGACATGGAGCCATTGATCACTACCCGTTGAGCCCGACAATCTAGCCAGCTTTCTACCCACCTTATAGTGCATTCATCCAGCCCATACTTCCTTAACTTGCTGACAAGAATGCTGTGGGAGACCGTGTCAAAAGCTTTGCTAAAGTCAAGAAACAATACATCCACTGCTTTCCCTTCATCCATGTCAGGCACTGTCTCTCCTGGTTTGTCCCCTTTAATAAATATTCAGAGTGTGGGCCTGTGCGTGTGATCTCTCTACAGCTAGCAAACATTTTTCATGGTCTCAGGCAACTCATCTCACTGTGCTGAAAGCAACACATAGCCCTGAAATGTCAGATGGATTCAAAATCTCTTTTTGCACATAAAAATGCACCTTTCACAGCCCAGTGACTTCTTGGAGCTCTGTTGGAATAGTTGTTTTGCTAAAGCAGCTCTCCGATTCTTCCCGTAAAAGGCATAAATAGTGACTTAGGTCACACACACGGTTCGTCATTGTCCTGTTAATCAGAATGGTTGTTTCCCCCCCTTTTCCTGACTGTGTTTCAGAATCTCAGAGGCCTATTAGGGAGCCATTAGTAGAAATAAGAGCCATGCCTGGGAATGCTCCATAATGGGTTGCATTTCACTGTTGTGGGTATGTCTGCTATCAGAATGTGCAATTTCATCAGTGATAGCAGGGATGTGTTACACCACCCTATGCCACTAATGATCAAATTACCATACACTAATGGGTAGTTGGACAGGCATTACACCTCCAGTTAGGCACAGCAAATGCTAAATGCCATTTATTTAACTTTTACATATGTTAGCCAGAGACAAAGTTTTAGGTTTTTTTCACTTGGTCGGGGAGGAAAGAATATAGGAGAATGAAATCAAGTACCTCTAGACATTGAGATACCTTTTTTTAATTTGTTACCTGCTAAATGAGATGCCCTAAAACAACAGCTCTTCTAGGCAATAATAGTCAAAGTGTCTGATTACTAGAATAATTTTAGTTCCATAGAACAAGTCCAAACTGGCCTCATTGTGTTTTGTCAGGAGAATGAGCTGTTATCTTTTCCCCCAGCCTGAAACTGAAGGTTTTCCGGTACCTGTTAAATTTCATAAATGAAACATAGTGAAAAACAACAGTAAAGCACCTTCTCCAAAAAATATACAGAAAATGACAGTTAAAGGAGAACAGGGGAATGGGAAAAAATATCGGTAAAAGCAGATAACACGTTCTTTCTTCCAGTCTTTTTCTGTCTTGTCTACTTAGATTGTAAGTGCGGGATTGTTTGTGCAGCACCTACCACAATGGGGTGCCCTCAATCTTGGATGAGGCTCGTATGGGCTACCATAGTAGTGAAGAGGAATCGAGGTCATATTTAAAAAACAAAAACAAAAACAAACTCTTGAACATAAGAACATAAGAACGGCCATATTGAGTCAGACCAATGGTCCATCTAGCCCAGTATCCTGTCTTCCTATAGTGGCCAGTGTCAGATGCTTCAGAGGGAATGAACAGAGCAACACAATTATAGAGTGATCCAGCCCATCATCCAGTCCCAGCTTCTGGCAATCAGAGCTTTAGGGACACCTGGAGCATGAGGTTGACCATCTTGGCTAATAGCCATTGATGGACCTATCTTCCATGAACTTACCTAATTCTTTTTGGAACCCAGAAAAAGGAAATTTCACCTTTGTAGGGTCCAACACAGCAAGGGCACAATCACCTAGAGACCTAATTGATGATGATTGAACCCAAAGAAGCTGGGTAATGTATGATTACAAATGCCATGGTCATAACGGGAAGGCTAAAGATGGTGGGGTCTTGCATACAGCCTAGGGGCATACGATCTGAGCTGTGCCCTTGGGATATTGACTAAGCACTGGGGCCTTTTATGTTACATCTTCTTCAAACACTCCACTGATGTCAGCACCTGTAGGTAGAATCTGTGAACCTAAAGATCCACACCATCAGACAGCTATTTGATTCTATATTGCCAACCCAAAGCAGTTAAAAAATCATGAGTTAGGCCCCAAAATCATGAAAATGTCTTAAAATCCATGAGATTTAAAAATAATAAATGTAGGGGATCTTTTTATTTGCCTCTTTGAGCCTTTAGGGTTCACATTTGCAGGAGTTTCTCTGCAACCACAGGGTCCAGAAATGTACCTTTTAAAATGGAAGTAAAGAGTTTTACATAATCACATGACTCCAGCAGCTGGAGCTTTAAGAAAAAAGATCCAAATATCATGAGCCTTGAAATAAAATTGAAAGAGTTGCCAGGACTGTTGGCAACATCCTTTTATGAAAGGATCTGGTAGCTTCCATCCAGCTCTTAGTGGAGAATAGCCCACATGAAAAAAAATCAAAGCTATCACCACAGCTCTCTAGATTGTTAGCTAAATGGAATTAATTTATTACATTAATATAACCTAGTCATGAGCTGATTATTTAATTCTTGCATTTTGTTCCTGGTTATTTTTTTTCTATGAGAATAGCTGGCAAACAATTTATTGTGAATAACTAGTCTCTGATCTTCGTGGGCATATTTTGGGGATGGTGCAGAGGGGCATCACCTCCCCAGTCAGAGGTGAGGCTTGGAGAGAGCATGCAGAGTCACGTGCCCCTCCTTCCCGCTGATTTCGCCTAGCTCTGCTCAGCCTGCTGGGATGGGGGGAGAGAAAGGGGGCTCTGTCTTTTCCACACTGCGCCTCCCCCCCAGCAAGCCCTGCAGCCAGGCAGTTGGTCCCGGGCAGAGAGCAGGACAGAGCAGCTGCTTGACGCTGCCTCCTAGGTCCTGGTGCCTCCCTGCTTCCTGTACCCACATGGGGGGCAGAGCAAGGGGGGAGAGGTGGGGCTGGGGGCAGAGGGGTGGGGGGAAGAGACAGTGGGAGGAGGGGGGATAGGGCAGGGAGAACGGAAGGGGATGTGGGAGGAGGCTGGAGTGGGGTCATGGGGAGGGGAAGGTGGATGGGATGGGGAAGAGAAGGGGAGACGGGAAGTAGGGGGAGCAGGAGCCCGGCATGTGGTGTCCCCTCAGCTGCAGCAGCCCCAGCAGGGAGGTGACTGGGAGACACCAGAGCAGCCACACTGCTGCAGCAGCGGGTGCTAGAGTGGCCGCAGCTCCCGTGCTCAGGTTGCCACAGCAGCAGCTGGGGCTCCCCCATTAAGCCAGCGCCAGCCCCCCTCCCAGCACTGGCAGCCCAGGTACCATGCCAGGAGTGGGGAGAGAGCCAGTGAGCCGCGGGAACTGGCTTCAGCATGCAAGTGTGTGCGCGCGCATGGGCGGCGCGTAACCTTGCCCCACCAAGCAGGGGGACAGTGGCAGATTTGGGGGCCCAGAAAACTTTCCCCCTGCCACGGCCCCAGGGCTGGAGGAGCACAGAGCTTTTCTGGACTCAGGGCCGCAGCGGGGCTGCGGGGCGGGGGGGAGGGAAGGAGTGAGCTGGGGTGGGGCCTTAGGGTGAAGTGGTGGAGTGGGGACTGAATGGGGATGGGGCTGCGGTGGAAGGGGCGGAATGGGGTGGGGCCATGGGCGAGGCCCTGGGCGGAAGGGGAGGAATGGGCTCCAGGTTCCGGGCTCGGAGCTCCAGCCAGGGCAGATCTCTCCGCTGCAGTCCCAGCCCCTGGTGTGTACGTGCACGAGGGATATGAAGTTGAAGCTCGACAAGATTCACTATCATAATGCTACAATCTGCAGTGCAGATACCAAGGTGCCATGACAATGACAGAATACTCTCCTTGCTGGTATTTGCTGTGTTGTTTCCAGGGTTCCTTCTCCCATCCTCTCGCTTCATTTCCAAGAATCACCCTCTGCATCCTCCACATCCCTACCTCCCTCTAACTTCCCTCACATTACTACCTTGTATTCCCGCTTCAGGGGTTCCCTTTGAAGCTTGCTAGTTTTTGTTCTTTAATAGACCAGAGGGAGTGCTGTTGAACCAGCACAGAGTGTTCCAAATCCAAGCCTCTCCTGGTAGAAGAGACTGCTGCCCTTGCAGCAGTAGAGGGAGAGGTGCAAGCCCCATCCCTCAAGAAATCGAGAGGATAAGCCTGCATTGACAGGAAGACATAGAACTTTTCTATACCTAACATCTATGAATATCGGATTCCTTTCCAGCACTCCTGCTGGTCCTAGAGCAACTTACTGTAAACCGATTCTACCCATCCATAGTCTTACACCAACAGGGCATAGTCTAAATCTTGTAGAAGTTGGTGGAAAGATTCCCATCAAGTTCAGTGGGCTTTGGGTCAGGCCTTGTCTTTCCCTGATGAACTAGACGAAAGCTTATGCGCAAATAAATTTGTTAGTCTTTAAGGTGCCACAAGTCCTCCTTTTCTTTTTGCGAATACAGACTAACACGGCTGCTACTCTGAAGCGAGCAAACAGATTCTCATGAACTGATAGGCAAGCCCCAGTGATGGGAGAGGGTGCCCTCTTCCATTCGCAGCCTCTTCCAGTAGGTGGCACTGGAAGCCTACACTGCAAGCTAGAGCTCTTTACACGCGGTGGGCATGGTTTAAATTGAGAGATTGGAAACAATCTGAAGCCAAAGAAGAATCATTTGTTTTGCTTCCTTCATTCTCAGTGCATTTTCCTTCTAAATTAGCTGGCATGATCGTGCAGCCAGCGAGAAGAAAGAGAAAAGGTCTGAAAACCCATTTCATTTGTATTTGATAGAGGGCTGAGTTTTAAGTTAATAATGCTTTCCGTGAGGCAGAAAGGAATTTGCTCTGTGCACAAATCAGATACATCTCATGTGCCACTTTTTGCACACAGAGGGCACCAGAAGCATGTCACCATCCAGACATAGGCACAAGGGTGTGCAGCCCAGGACCCCAATGCAAAGAGTCTGACCTCTTGTACAGTCCTTAGGTACAATGTAATAAAAGGAAATGTGCTTTGTGTCTTCATCATTGCTGTTAAAATCACCAGTGGGATTACAAGTTGGGACTCCTGGGTTCCATTTCCAGACTCTGCCACTCACTTGCTGGATGATCTTGGTCAAGTGACTTCAGCCCAGATCCAATGGGGGTTAGGTGCCTAAATACGTTTGAGGATCTGAGCCTTCCTTCTTCACCTCTGCGCTTCAGCTTTCCCATGTGTAAAGGGGGTAGGGTGGTCACTCATGCATCCTCAGAATACCTGACATTCTGGTACCTCCAGTAAGGGAGACATTATTTAGAACGCCATAGAATGTATAGTTTTGTAATCTGCACCCTGAGCCCTGCACCCCTGTGGCCAGAAGCAGCCTGACTCCTGTATCAAGAGGGCGCCTGCCAGCAGTGATCATCAGCCCTTCTGCGGTGACTGAGGGGTCCAGAGTCATCTCTGAACCTGAGGATCATTCACGGAGTTGTGAGTCACCATCTTTTAGTTAGCTAGTCAAGAAAATTGTTTGGGAGACCCCCCTACTTCCTGAACTGTGTCCTCAAGCCAAGGAGTAAGGATTTGCGGATTTTACTACCTGCTGCCTATTAAACCTGTGGAGGGCCTGATTACCTTATCCCACTTGTGAGTCTGTAGGGCTCCCATACAGCCAAGTTGCGGAAGATATTTTGGTCATAGGTCATCAAGGGCCCCTACCAAGTATGCATACCAACAGGACACTAAGTTTTATGTTTGCTATATCAGGTCATGTGACTGAGGAAATTCACAGATATTATCAGCGTGGGCATTGGTGACCTTGAAAATAGTGTTTTACCCTTTTATGTTATATTTACTTCCTGCTTAATATAATTACTGTGTTGAATATATTGTACGGGTTGGTGTTATTTCTAGGGAGTCTTCAACTATGGCAAGTGCGGCAAGTAAGTAGGGGTTACCCTGTGGCTAGTATTTTCCTCCCATGCTGCCCTGGTGACCCTGCCCGAAAGAAGTGAGGGGGTGGAGTCACTGCCAAATAAATTAATATGGGAAGAAAATAAAGAAGTTACACCCTTTTGAGTGGGAAGCAGGATCCAAAAGAACCCAGGCCTGTCCATCAAAACCCCTAAGGAGATTGGTGCTACCGAAGGTAACTGAGTGGATAGGGGGTGCTACAATGATGAGTTGTATTATTTATTAAAGGCAGATGCTGAATGTTTGATACTGGTGTTCTTCACACATTTTGGGCTTTGCATTAACACCAGTTTTAAGCATGAGCAAAATCAGGTCCTTTGGTTTCATATCGCGTAGTAAATGAAACCTAAGAGAACAAGAAAAATGAACTGTCTGCCCCATCACATGTTTAAATAGATTTAGCCAACAAATGCACTTGATTATTTAGTTAGAATTTCTTGTCTTCCATCCTTTCCTCTGTTGATGCTGAGTGTTTACTTTCTGGATTTCTCTCAGTCTGAACAGTAAACGGAGATGGGTAGGTTTGTTTTGTATCCTCGAGTGTGTGTGTGTGTGAACATGCAAGCAAAACTGTTTTCAGTGAATTAAAGAAAAAAACGGAAAACCATTCCTACTGATATTTATGCAAGCAGGGTCTGAATGAGCTTTCCCCTGACATCTAGTGATGAGCTGAAGCAAAAGACTTCAGGAGTGGACCGTGCTTGCATAGACATGCCAACTCTGCCTAGGTGCACAGCATGATGGAGCTGCTTTGCAAAAATGATCAGTGGCTGGTTTTGGGTTACAAATGTCTCTAATGTTCGAATACAGGGCGAATGCAAAGTTATCCTTATTGTACAAGTAAAGGGCAGAAGAACTGTGCTAGCATGCCCTGGTTGAGAGCATTACCCTACACTACTTGCTACGCTGGGGGTATGGATGCCAAATCCCAGTGAAGACAAGAGTGGGAGGGGGATGGGTGTTTCTAGGTGGTCGTGTGTCTGATGCTGAAAGAGTCCTAGATACTGTGTGATCTGCTCCTGTCCAGTGTTTAAAGATAGAGTTGATTAGGCTCAACTGAGAGTCCTTGTTTCTGGCTGGTGGTTCCTGGAGCTGACATCATTGCTAAGGAGGTGTAGGGGCTCAGCCTTAGGCTTTGTGTGGGGAATGGGGGAGGGATGTTGCAATGAAAGAGCACAGAAAGTGTGTGGCAGTGAGGTTCCCCACAACCTGCTGAAATCACTAAGAGCTGGGTTAACCTCAGAGCGTGATGTGCAGAGTGGTAGCAGAGACACAGTACAACATCGCCAGAGAAACATCAGCATCTGGGAACCAGTTGCAGAGATGGTAGCAGAAGAGGCATTGCTCAATGCCCCCTCCCTCCAGAGGTGGAAGGTGAACTCCCATGAATATACCTCTGAACTCTGGGTCTTTGCTAACCAAGGACTGTCAACTGTGAGTGAGGTACAGCAGAGGGAGAGGGTAGTGATGTGTTAAAGGCACATTTGTTCATTGGATTTTTCCACTGCCAGGAGGGAAACTAAAGTAAAGGACACTGCCCAACTCACTGTGAAGTCGGGTTTGCTTATGGTCACGTGCTTTTGAATGTGGTTGTGGTGTTTTTTCTTTAAATTAATGCTGTGTTCTATTTCCCTTTTTAATAAAAAGTTCCCTTTTGTTATACACAAGGCACAGTGCTTGCGAGTGGGGAAATGGTGCCTCTTAAAGGTGCCCTGGGGTGGTGTTAAATTTTCCCAGATTTCTGTTTATGGGCTTGAGCTGATTCTGTTTTATATTGTTAAGAGGAACCTCTAGATATTGAACCTGACCCTTGTTGCTGCCAACCCCATCTGCCTGAAGGGTTGCATTTGGTTTTGTTAAACCTTTTAAAACCAAGATCTAAATCCTAAAATAACATGACTGCTGAATGTCCTTTTAAAATATACTTCCGCCAAGGTGCATCACGATTAAAAAATTCAAAAACATGTCCTATGGTGAAAGACTCCAAGAACTCAATCTCTTTAGTTTAATAAAGAGACTGGTAAGGGGTGATTTGATCGCAGTCTCTAAATCCTACATGGGCAACAGAAATTTGATAACAGAGGATTCTTTAACCTGGCAGACAAAGGTATAACAAGATAAAATGGTTGGAATATGAAGCTAGACAAATTCAGAGGGGAAATAAGACACACATTTTTTAACAGTGAAGGTGATTAACCACTGGAACAGTTTACCAATGGTTGTGGTGGATTCTCCATCACTGGAAATTTTAAAATCAGGATTAGATGTTATTCTAAAAATTAGGCTCCTACTTCAGACAGGAATTATTTTGGGGAAGTTCTCAGGCCAGACTAGGTCAGATAGGAGGTTGGACTAGATGATCACAATGGTCCTTTCTGGCTTTGGAATCAATTTATCTATGTAATCGGATGTACTGGCCCTTTAAGGTTGAGGAGGGGATGCCTCCTGTCCAATACCACCCTGTTCTAGGAACAACATCTGTGGGACAGAGTTCACAGAGTGGAATACTGGGATATAGGATATGCCTCTGACTCTTCTTTTAGAGGCAGAAGTTCTATGAACAAGAAAGGATAAAGCTACTGTCGAGGATTGCTCAGTGGTTAGAGGGGTAAATCTGACTTTCAGAGATCTGGGGTAACTTGCTCTTGGACATTTAGACTCTCTATGACTCAGTTCCCCATCTATAAATGGAGAAAATAGCGTTACCCTGCCTCACATGGATGTTGTGAGCATACAAACATTTCAAAATGTGAGGTGCTCAGCTACTACAATGATGGGTGCTACATAAGTACCTTAGATAGATGGTGTAATGAGATACAAGGCTGGTTCAAGGGTTACTGGGAAATGTAGTCCCTTCGAGCAGCCATAATTATAGTCCTGAGCTATGATACAGGATAGTGCTCTGCGGGAGGATCACAGTAACAAGCTGAGAGACTCTTCTGAACCTTTTAAAGTGCAACTCATAAAGCAACAAAAACAGCTAAATTAACATCTGAAAGAGGCTTACACTCCATGTGGTCCCCTCCAGTGTTAGAGAGCTTAAACCACACAGAATACATGGCAAAGGAACTTGGCCAAAATCGTAATATTTTCTAAATATGTCACTCACTAAAATATTCAAAGGCAAATTTCCATAAGTCTGAATAAAAATAACCCTCTGTCCAATCTGTTCCATTCTTCTAGACAGGTTTCAGAGTAGCAGCCGTGTTAGTCTGTATTCGCAAAAAGAAAAGGAGTACTTGTGGCACCTTAGAGACTAACAAATTTATTAGAGCATAAGCTTTCGTGAGCTACAGTTCACTTCATCGGATGCATTTAGTGGAAAAAACTTCTTCTAGACAGTTACCCTAGAGAGCTGAATGAACTCTTCTGTAATATGTTTGCTTGCAGTACATGATTCAGCCACTGTGCTGAACAGAGTTCCAGGCAGAGTGCAGTCCCTGGTAAACAAGTGAGACAAAGCTGGAACTCAAGCTGCATGGAAGCCCATTTGTTTGAATCTTTTCATTGAGCTGTTTTCTTTAATAAATGCCTCCTATTTAAGACAGACTGTAATCCCATATTGGAACAGGTTAAAAAATGCTGGGTGTTTTCCCCACAAGACATTTGAAGATGACTAATTGTTTTTTCTAAATTTTCTGCAAAATAAATAAAAAGAAAAACCTAAACCTGAAAAATGTTGTTTTCAGAAACCATTCCCAGTAACTTTTTATTTTTGAACAATAGAAGCTGAATTCTTTTAATCAAAATCAGTTTGAAAACTGAAAATTTGGGTTTTTTTGTCCTCTCCAAAAGACAATTTTTGTGTGGAGAAGTGATAAAAAACATTTTTTCAAAACTTTTCTTTCAAAATGGATCTTTTGATGAAAAATTTCAGCCAGCTCTATTCCATATTTCACAAAGTAACACCTTTCAGGTTTGCTTTGTAAGGGCTTGTTAATTTTTTTTGTGACATGATAATAATACTTAGCTCTTATATTACAGTGGTCTTTAACCAAACTTTAAGTGCTTGGCAAAGGTGTGTAAGTTATTATATTCACTTTACAAAAGGACATTTCTTACTAGTTACCATGAGAGCTGTCTATACCTAGATGCATGGTGAGTGGTGCTGTATAAATACATAACTAAAAGGATACAATTTGTCTGATCTGCTAGAACAGAACTATCACACATTGAGTTGCATTCTTTACAAATACCTGTTTGCTCAGTGGACCTCTTGCTATTCAAACTCTATCTGATCTGCTAATACATATAATCTCTGCATGATAGATCTGAGAGACATTCTGAAGAAGACATTCTTGCCTCTTTAATGGATAATATGCACTTTCTAGCCTTCTAGAAAAGGAGACTTTTAATGCTATCTGTAAATTATACTTTAAACAAATCTGAATTAAAATGGCTAAGGCACAAATCTGGACATTTTCCAAGGGCTCACCATAAAGAACCAAAACCAGATCCTGATGCAGGGATTGTTTGGATGTCTTCACAAAGGAACATATGAATGGCCATATTGGGTCAGACCAAAGTATCTGTCTTCCAACACTGGCCAATGCCAGGTACTTCAGAGGGAATGAACAGAGCAGGTAATCATCAAGAGATCTATCTCCATTACCCATTCCCAGCTTCTTGCAAACAGAAGCTAGGGACGTCATCCCTGCCCATCCTGGCTAGTAGCCATTGAAGGACCTATCCTCCATGAATTTATCTAGTTCTTTTTTGAACCCTGTTATAGTCTTGGCCTTCACAACATCCTCTGGCAAGGAGCTCCACAGATTGACTGTGCATTGTGTGAAAAAATACTTCCTTTTGTTTGTTTTAAACCTGCTACCTATTAATTTCATTTGGTGACTCCTAGTTCTTGTGTTCTGAGGAGTAAATAGCACTTTCTTATTTACTTTCTCCACACCACTTATGATTTTATAGACCTCTATCTTATTCTCCCTTAGTCGTCTCTTTTCCAAGCTGAAAAGTCCCAGTCTTATTAATCTCTCCTCATACGGAAGCTGTGCCTGACAATCACTTTTGTTGCCCTTTTCTGAACCTTTTCTAATCCCAATATGTCTTTTTTGAGATGGGGCAACCACATCTGCATGCAGTGTTCAAGATGTAGGAGTACCATAGATTTATATAGAGGCAATATGATATTTTCTGTTTTATCTATCCCTTTCTTAATAATCTGTTCTCTTTTTTGATGGTCGCTGCACGTTGAGTGGATGTTTTCAGAGAACTATCCACAACTATCCACAATGATTCCAAGATCTCTTACTTGAGTGGTAAGAGCTAATTTAGACCCCATCATTTTATATGTATAGTTGGGATTATGTTTCCAATGTGCATTACTTTGCATTTATCAATATTGTATTTCATTGGCCATTTTTTTGTCCAGTCATCCAGTTTTGTGAAGTCTTTTTGTAACTCTTCAGTCTGCTTTGGACTTAACTATCTTGAGTAGGATTATATCATCTGAAAATTTTGCCACCTCACTATTTACCCCTTTTTCCAGATCATTTATGAATATGTTGAATAGTACTGCTCCCAGTACAGACCCCTGGAGGACAGCACTATTTACATCTCTCCATTCTGAAAACTGACCATTTATTCCTAACCTTTGTTTCCTATCTTTTAACCAGTCTCTGATCTATGAGAGGACCTTCTCTCTCATCCCATGACATCTTACTTTGCTTAAGGCTTTCTGAAAATCTAAGAACACTATATCTACTGGATCCCCCTTGTCCACATGCTTGTTGACCCCCTCAAAAACTCTAGTAGAATAGTGAGGCATGATTTCCCTTTACAAAATCCATGTTGACTCTTCCCCAACAAATCGTGTTCATCTATGTGTCTGACAATTCTGATCTTTACTATAGTTTCAACCAGTTTGCCCAGTACTGAAGTTAGGCTTACTGGCCTGCAATTGCCAGGATCATCCCTGGAACCTTTTAATAAAATTGGCATCATATTAGCTATTCTCCAGTCATCTGGTACAGAAGCTTATTTAAATGATAGGTTACATACCACAGTTGGTAGTTCTGCAACTTCACATTTGAGTTCCTTCAGAACTCTTGTGTGAATGCCAGTTGGTCCTGATGACTTATTACTATTTAGTTTATCAATTTGTTCCAAAACCTCCCCCTACTGATACCTCAGTCTGGGACAGTTTCTCAGATTTGTCACCTGGAAAGAATGGCTCAGGTTTGGGAATCTCCCTCACATCCTCAGCCATGAAAACTGATGCCAATAATTCATTTAGTTTTTCTGTAATGGCCTTATCGTCCTTGAGTGCTCCTTTAGCATTTTGATTGTCCAGTGACCCCACTGATTGTTTGGCAGGCTTCTGCCTTCTGTTGTGCTTGAAAAAAATTTGTTATTATTTTTTGAGCCTTTGGCTAACTGTTTTTCAAATTCTTTTTTGGCCTTTTAATTATATTTTTACATTTCACTTGACAGAGTTTATGCTCCTTTCTATTTTCCTCATTAGGATTTAACTTCCACTTTTTAAGGGATGCCTTTTTGCCTCTGTCAAGGTACCTTCCCCACTGTGAACTCTAGGGTACAGAGGTGGGCACCTGCATGAAAGACCCCCTAACGTTATTTTTACCAGCTTAGGTTAAAAACTTCCCCAATGAACAAACTTTGCTTTGTCCTTGAACCATATGCTGCCACCACCAAGTGTGTTAAAAAAAGAACAGGGAAAGAGCCCAGTTGGAGACGTCTTCCCCCAAAATAGCCCCCCAAGCCCTTGTCATAAATATAAAGGGAAGGGTAACCACCTTTCTGTATACAGAATTATAAAATCCCTCCTGGCCAGAGGCAAAACCCTTTCACCGTTAAGAAGCTAAGATAACCTCACTGGCACTGACCAAAATGACCAAGAATACAAGATACTTTCAAAGCTGGAGGTGGGGGAACAAAGGGTCTGTCTGTCTGTGTGATGTTTTTGCCGGGACCAGGTCAGGAATGCTCTTCAGAACTTCTGTTAAGTTAGTAAGTAATCTAGCTAGAAATGCGTTAGATTTTCTTTTGTTTAAATGTCTGGTAAATAAGCAATGCTGAATGGAATGTATATTCCTGTTTTTGTAACTTAAGATTTTGCCTAGAGGGATTCTCTGTGTTTTGAATCTGATGACCCTGTAAGGTATTTATCATCCTGATTTTACAGAGGTGATTCTTTTACTTTTTCTTTAATTAAAATTCTTCTTTTAAGAACCGGATTGCTTTTTCATTGTTCTTAAGATCCAAGGGTTTGGGTCTGTGTTCACCTACGCAAATTGGTGAGGATTTTTATCAAGCCTTCCCCAGGCAAAGGGGTGTAGGGTTTGGGGGGATATTTTGGGGGGAAGACATCTCCAAGTGGGCTCTTTCCCTGTTCTTTGTTTAATAGGCTTGGTGGTGACAGCATAGGGTTCAAGGACAAAGAAAAGTTTGTACCTTGAGGAAGTTTTTAACTTTAGCTGGTAAGAATAAGCTTAGAGGGTCTTTCATGCAGACCCCCACATTTATACCCTAGAGTTCAGAGTGGGGAAGGAACCTTGACAGCCCTATACCCCCTTTCCTGGGGAAGGCTTGATAAAAATCCTCATCAATTTGTACAGGTAAATACAGACCCAAACCCTTGGACCTTAAGAACAATGAAAAATCAATCAGGTTCTTAAAAGAAGAATTTTAATTAAAGAAAAGGTAAAAGAATCACCTCTGTAATCAGGATGGTAAATACCTTACAGGGTAATCAGATTCAACACATAGAAAATCCCTCTAGGCAAAACCTTAAGTTATAAAAAGACAGAAAAACAGGAATATACATTCCATTCAGCACAGTGTATTTTACCAGCCATGAAACAAAAGGAAATCTAATGCATTTCTAGCTAGATTACTTACTAACTAACAGTTGTAAGGCTGCATTCCTGATCTGTTCCCGGGAAAAACATCACACAGACAGACAGACCCTTTGTTTCCCCCCCACCCCCACCTCCAGCTTTGAAAGTATCTTATCTCCTCATTGGTCATTTTGGTCAGGTGCCAGTGAGGTTATCTTAGCTTCTTAACCCTTTACAGGTGAAAGGATTTTGCCTCTGGCCAGGAGGGATTTTATAGCACTGTATACAGAAAGGTGGTTACCCTTCCCTTTATTTTTATGACAGCTTCTTACTGCTTCTTTTACTTTCTTGTTTAGCCCTGGTGGCACTTTTTTGGTTTTCTTATTGTTTTTTTTAATTTGGGGTATACATTTAAGTTGAGCCTCTATTATGATGTCTTTAAAAACTTTGCATGCAGCTTGCAGGGATTTCACTTTTGGGACTGTGCTTTTTAATTTTTGTTCAACTAACTTCCTCATTTTTGTGTAGTTCTCCTTTCTAAAATGAAATGCTGCTGTATTGGGCTGCTGTGTTGTTTTCTCCACCACAGGGATGTTAAATGGAATTATATTATGGTCTCTATTGCCAAGTGGTCCAGCTATATTCACCTCTTGGACCAGATCCTATGCTCTGCTTAGGACCAAATCAAGAATTTCCTTTCCTCTTGTGGGTTCCAGGTCTAGCTGCTTCAAGAAACAGTCATTTAAGGTGTTATCTCTGTATCCCATCCTGAGGTGACATGTACCCAGTCAATATGGGGATAGTTGAAATTCCCCATTATTATTAAGTGTTTTATTTTTATAGCCTCTCTAATCTCCCTGAGCATTTCACAGTCACTATCACCATCCTGGTCAGGTGGTCGGTAATATATCCCTACTGCTATATTCTTATTATTAGAGTTTGGAATTACTATCCATAGAGATTCTATGGTACAGTTTGGTTCATTTAAGATTTTAATTAATTTAATTCTATGGTTTCTTTCACACATCGTGCCACTCCCCCACCAGCATGACCTGTTCTGTCCTTCTGATAAATTTTGTACCCTGGTATTAGTGTGTCCCATTGATTATTTTAATTCACCAGATTTCTGTGATGCCTATTATATCAAGCTCCTCATTTAATACGAGGCTCTCTAATTCACCCGTCTTATTATTTAGACGTCTATCATTTGTATATAAGCATTTTAAAAAATTGTCACTTTTTAGCTGTCTGCTATTATATGATGTAATTGAATGGGACTTTTTTTCATTTGACTATTTCCCATCAGATCCTACCTGTATTTTAGGTTTAGAGTAGCAGCCGTGTTAGTCTGTATTCGCAAAAAGAAAAGGAGTACTTGTGGCACCTTAGAGACTAACAAATTTATCTGAGCATAAGCTTTCATGAGCTACAGCTCACTTCATCGGATGCATTTGGTGGAAAATACAGAGGGGAGATTTATATACACGAAAGCTTATGCTCAAATAAATTTGTTAGTCTCTAAGGTGCCACAAGTACTCCTTTTCTTTTTACCTGTATTTTATTATCTTCCATCCTTTCCTCCTTACTGGGACATAGGGAATTTCTAGTAATAGATCCTCCTCGAAGGGATGTTTCTGTCCGAACCACATGCTCCTTCGCGCCAATCGGTTTTCTCCCAGCCCTTAGTTTAAAAACTACCTTTTTAGTTTTAAATGCCAGCAATTTGGTTCCATTTTGGTTTAGGTGGAGACCCTCCTTCCTGTATATGCTCCCCCTTTCCCAAAACATTCCCCAGTTCCTAATAAATCCAAACCCCTCCTCTTTATGCCATTGTCTCATCCATGCATTGAGATGCTGCAGTTCTGCCTGTCTAACTGGCCCTGCACATGGAACTGGGAGGATTTCAGAGAATGCTCCCATGGAGGTCCTGAACTTCAATCTCTTTCCTAGAAGCTTAAATTTGGCCTCCAGGACCTCTCTCCTATCCCTCCCTATGTTATTGATACCTACATGTACCATGACCACTGGCTCCTCCCCAGCACTACACAGGTCTGCATCGACATCTTGAGAGATCTGCAACCTTTGCATCCGGCAGGCAAGTCACCATATGATTTTCTCAATAATCTCAAACCCATCTATCTATGTTTCTAATGATTGAATCCCCCATTACTATTATGTGTCTCTTCCTAATAACTGGAGTTCCCTCCCCCGGAGCGGTATCTACAGTGTGAGAGGGTCCCATGACATCATCTGGAAGGAGAGTCCCAACTATGGGATTGTTTCCTTCTGCTCCAGTTTGATATCCTGTCTTCTGAGAGTGGCCAATGCCAGAAATTTCAGAGGGAATAAACAGAACAGGACAATCATCGAATGATCCATCTGCTATTGTCCAGTCCCCACATCTTGCAGTCAGATGGTTAGGGATACCCAGAGCTCAGGGTTGCATCCCTGACCATCTTAACTAATAGCCACTGGTGGACCTATCCTCCATGAACTTATCTAATTCTTTTTTGAAACCAGTTATAGTTTTGACCTTCACAATATCCCCTCGCAACGAGTTCCACAGATTGACTGTGTGTTGTGTGAAGAAGTACTTCCTTATGTTTGTTTTAAACCTGCTCCCTATTGGGTGACCTCTCATTCTTGTGTTATGTGTAGGGGTAAATAACACTTCCTTATTCACTTTCTCCACACCAGTCATGATTTTATAGACCTCTATCATATTCCCCCTTAGTTGTCTCTTTTCCAAACTGAAAAGTCCCAGTGTTTTTAATCTCTCCTTATACGGAAGCTGTTCTATACCCATAATCATTTTTGTTGCCCTTCTCTGTACATTTTCCAATTCCAATCTATCTTTTTTGATATAGGGCAACCAGAACTGCACACAGTATTCAAAGTGTGAGTGTACCATGGATTTATAATATTTTCTGTCTTATTATCTATCCCTTTCCTAATAGTTCCTAGCATTCGGTTAGCTTTTATGACTGCTGCTGCATATTGAGCAGATGTTTTCAGAGAAAGATCCACGATGACGCCACAATTTCTTTCTTGAGTGGTCACAGCGAATTTAGACCCCATCACTGGGTATGTATAGTTGGGATTATGTCTTCCACTATGCATTTCTTTGCATTTATCAACATTGAATTTCATCTGCCATTTTGTTGCCCTGTCACCCAGTTTTTTGAGATCCCTTTGTTGCTCTTCACTGTAAGCTTTGGACTTAACTATCTTGAGTAATTTTGTATCATCTGCAGACCTTGCCACCTCACTCTTTACCCCTTTCTCCAGATACCTGGAGAACACCACTATTTACCTCTTTTCATTTTGAAAACTGAACATTTATTCCTACCTTTTGTTTCTTTTCTTTTAACCAGGTACTGATGCATGAGTCACTTTTCCCCCCTCATTGATTTTCATATTTATCCCAGACAAAAAATAATAATATTCAATTAATATTTTTTTTAATAAACAGAAAACAGACCAAGGGGATTAAAAAAATAAAATAATAGGGAAGAGTTAAAAGCCTATTTAAAATGGCAAAGAGGAAGAGGGGTAAACCACAATACACTCACACAACAGTGTCGAGAGGAGAGGCCACCAGACTGGAATTCAGGACACTTGAGATCTAGTCCTGGCCTCTGCCACCAACCTGCTGTGTGAACCTGGGCAAGTTGAGTTCTGTCTTGGTGCCTCTGCTTCCAGTACAATGCATTGCCTTTCTTAGAGAGTGTAAGTTTCTTAAGGGTAAGGACTGCCTCTGACTTTGATGGTAGGCATTGACTCATTATTATTCATAATAATACCTAGCTCTTACACAGGGCTTTTCATCCATAGGTCTTAAAGCACTTTACAAAGAAGATCAGTAGCATTATCTCTAATTTTGCAGGTTGAGGAAACTGAGGCAGGGAAGTGACTTACTCCAGGTTATCCAGCAAAGTAGTGGCAGGAGTTGAATCCATGTCTCCTAATTCCCCATATAGCACCCTAACCACTAGTCCATATTGCCTCCCTCTTTGGCCATCATCTAGCATTTTGATTGGGGCCTCCACGCACCACTCTAATACAAATAATAAGAAAAACAGCATAGAATAACTTCAAAAAATAGTCTTGTGTCCTACTTTGTCTGTCTGTATCCTCTCTGTCTCTACTGCCTATTTAAGGCCTGATTCTGCAAATGCTTACTCACAGAAGTAGACCCATTGAGAATGACTGCAGTGGGAGAACTGACACAAATAAGATGTAATTGCCTGGGCCAGGATTTTCAGGCCTGAGTCCTCGATCCCCCATTCTGCAAACACTTATGCACAAGAGTAACTTCATGCATGGAGGAAGGCCCATTAAGTAACTGCACTGGGGCAGATATGATTTACATCAGGTAAATTGTGGTGCACTGGTGTAAGTGATATCCATTAAGTGGTTGGCACTGGTACAGTTACACCAGTATAGCTATCCCAGTGGACAATATGCCAGTGTAGACAAAGCCTTTGGATTTTAAGCTCTTCAGGGCAGGAACCTATCTTCTTACATGTTTGTAAAATGCAACTTGTTAAGAGCTCCCTGTAAATAGACGCACACAGGCAACCCTTTTCAGTCCACACTACCAATTTTCATTGATTCAACAAAACCTCTGACCCATGCTGTCTATTCTTGAGCACCATCTACTGGCACATTATCTATTAACTAATTACATATATATTGACATCCCTTTTGCAGAGCCCTCTTACACCATTCACACCTATGGCACTAGAGTAAATAATTCTCTGTAATACTTTCAAATGAACATACTTCCGACAAGAATCTCCAATGCTTGCTTTACTGCAGACAATCGCCAGTGTAAAGCATAAGGTAGACAATTATTCTGAAAGAATAAACTGATGCAGAGACCCTTTTTCTGATCTGAACTTTGTTCCCACTCAGAGGACAGCTGTCACCTGTGACAGTCTCAGTTAAGCTGCAGTCTGGAGTTTCTTGAGTGAGCTAAGTGGATTCCCTTAACTCTCCTGTTTCTACCAGGAAAATATCCAGTTTTATGAGTAACATCTGTTACTTTAAAAATGACAGGCTTTACTCATCTAAAGCAATCGCTGATCTTGACAATAAGCCAAACTGGAGCTGACCCACAGAAGCTCTTTTCTACAGATATGTGACAGTTGTAAACACCAAAAAGGAGGGAAATTGTTTCAGCTTGTCAGGGAGGGAAGATGGTTTAGCTGTTAAGGGCCTGATTCAGTGCTCACTGAAGTCAGTGGGGGCCATTCCAATTACATCATTGGGTTAGACTGTAAAAGAATTGGACCATGAGTCAGAGGACTTGGGTTTGCTTCCTGGCTTTGCTACCTGTTCTCTGTGTGACTTTGAAAAAGTCATAATGTAACTATTTTGAACATTTCAACATTTTCAAACATTTGTGGAGCTATTCAGTCAAAGTTTTCCTTTAGCCCATTTCACCCCCTTATAATAATATCTGACATTTCTGTATCATCTCCTGCCCACAGATCTCAAACCAACTTGCAACTATTAACCAATTTAGCAACACAAAAGTCATACCCATTTTATAGCTGGAAAAAAAAGTGGTGATAACGCTCATGATTTTACTGAGAAGCTCACAACTTTTGGGTTATTTCTTAAAGCCCCAGATCCTAGAGTAATTTGATTATGTAAGGATCTCATAAGAACATAAGATACCATAATAGTTAAAAGGAACAGTGGTCATAGTGAAAAAACAACAACAACCAAATAAACTCATGAAAATAAGAACAGCCATACTGGGTCAGACCAATGGTCCATCTAGCCCAGTATCCTGTCTTCTGATAGTGGCTAGTGCTAGATGTTTCAGAGGGAATGAATAAAAGAGGGCAATTATCGGCTCCATTCCTGTCATCCATTCCCAGCTTCTGTCAGTAAGAGGTTTAGGGACACCGATAGTATGGGGCTGTGTCCCTGACCCTCTTGGCTAATAACCATGGATGGACCTTCCTTCATGTATTTATCTAATTATTTTTTGAACTCAGTTATACTTTTGGCCTTCACAACATCCCCTGGCAATGAGTTCCAACTGTGCATTGTGTGAATAAATACTACACTATGTTTATTATAAACCGGCTGGCACCAGTATTTAAATTGTAAAGGGTCATTTTCAGTTACTTAGAACCTTTTCAAGCTTTGGTTTCTCTGGATGAAATTTGACAAATTCCTTTTCTGTAAATAAGGAAATGTTATTTATTCCTTCTCATCACACAAGAACTAGGGGTCACCAAATGAAATTAATAGGCAACAGGTGTAAAACAAACAAAAGGAAGTATTTCTTCACACAACGCACAGTCAACCTGTGGAATTCCTTGCCACAGGATGTTGTGAAGGCCAAGACTATAACAGGGTTCAAAAAAGAACTAGATAAATTCATGGATAAATTCCATGGCTATTAGCCAGAATGGGTAGGGATGGTGTCCATAGCCTCTGTTTGCCAGAATCTGGGAATGGAGGACAGGGGATGGATCGCTTGATGATTACCTGTTCTGTTCATTTCCTCTGGGGCACCGGCATTGGCCACTGTCGGAAGACAGGATACTAGGCTAGATGGACCTTTCGTCTGACCCAGTATGGCTGTTCTTATGTTCTCTGCTTTCATTTTTTTAAAAAAGTAAGTATCTAGTCTTCCTGGTGGTGGAGAAAAGCTTGAAAATGTGATGCCAGTGCACTTTAAAGACTCAAAAACTAAAGGCAGATAAAAATAATCCAAAGTTTATTTATTTTAAAAAATCTCATGGTTTTTATATTAAATACATGATTTTTCTCCGGCCTGACTCATGACTTCGGTGATTGGGGTTGACCATACTGGAAAAATGTAAACACAAGTAAGATCAAACTCAAAATATTCAAACATGGAAGCCTAATGGTAAGCCTCTAAATCCATTGTAGATACCTAAATAAAATCAGTCTGGCTTTTACCCATATCTTCGGTTTTCTTTTACTGCATACAAAAAAAAAATCCAAATACAATAACAAAAGTCCATGAGACTGCTGAGCAGTATCCCCAGGGAAGTGATGAGATCCCCAACCTATAAATCATTTCAAATTAGATTGGACAATGTCCTGGAGAGGACAGTTTTGACCTAATTAAGGTATACAAGAGAGATCAAATAGAACTTTCCTTTATCTTTCTTCCATGAAATTTCTCTTAGATAGCTACAAAGAGCCCTGTAGGTCTATAGAAATTGGAGAAACTTATGAGAACTCTTTTTGGTACTTTTCTTTTTGGCTACAAAAATGTCCTTAGATGTTCTTCTCTTTGTTTACTTGTTACTGAAGTAAATGGCTGGAGTAATCTACCTAAGAACTCTCGGTTGGAAAGACACATGTGTTGATCCCCTGAAAATTCAGACGTTACTATGTATATAGAATCATAGAAGATTAGGGTTAGAAGAGACCTAAGGAGGTTATCTAGTCCAACCCCCTTCTAAAAGCAGGACCAACACTAATTCATCCTAGCCAGGGCTTTGTCAAGCTGGGTCTTAAAAACCTCTAAGGATGGAGATTCCACCACCTCCCTAGGTAACCCATTCAGGTGCTTCACCACCCTCCTACTGAGATAGTGTTTCCTAATACTCAACCTAGACCTCCCCGACTGCAATTTGAGACTATTGCTCCTTGTTCTGTCATCTGCCACCACTGAGAACAGCCGAGCTCCATCCTCTTTGGAAGCCCCCTTCAGGTAGTTGAAGGCTGCTATCAAATCCCCCCTCACTCTTTTTTTCTGCAGACTAAACAAGCCCAGTTCCCTCAGCCTCTCCTCGTAAGTCAGACAGCATAGGGGTAGCTCATAGAATCATCTATAGTGAACGTTGCATCAATATTTCAGTTGTAAAGGATCATTTTCAGTTCATTAGAATCTTTTCAAACTCTTGTTTTTCCGGATGAAATTTCACAAATTCATTCTTAGTCAATAAATGATTTTTTTTAGCTAAACCAGTTCAACTCTTTTTGAGAACAAAGTGGAAAAATACGTGTTTCTCAATATTTATTTTAAAAAGGTGGTACTTTTTGAATAGCTTTTGTACATCAGCCATAGATAATAGAAACTTTACATTTAGTAGGGAGATAGAACTAGCTTATAGATTTGCCTGTTGGTGTTCTGTTGAAATTGGCTTGTGACTTGTTAACATTCTAAGGCGATTAAAATGTACTTTGTACATGTTTTCTGCATTCTGTAATGCAATCTCCCATTGGATCTCTGCAGGTGACAAGGTCAAAGCTGAGTAATCAACTCATGTCATGCCTGTGAAATGTATTGTATGCAGCCAATGTAGTAAAGAGAGGAAGGATGGCTCACTACCTAGGAGGCTTGCCTAGGATTTGGGAGACCTGGTTTCAGTTCTCAGCTCTACTAAAGACTTCCTTTATGACATTGGGCAAGTTACTTAGTCTCTCTCCCTTTTTTGTTGTAGTTGAAAACCCCATTATCTGTGTCTCAGCTTCTCAGCTGGGGACAATAGCCCTGTGTATCTCACAGGGGTGTTGTGAGGATAAATACAGTGAAGATTGTGAGGTGCTCAGATACTCCAGTAATGGGAGCTGTGTGAGTGCCATAGATAGATATGATATCTATATAATGGGCCTATCACTTCACTCAATTGTGAACTCAACTGTAAAAAGTGAGTGGAAGTTTATAAATGTAACAATAAACATTGACAGGAAGAGGTGCAAAAGCAAGACAGACAGACTGAATTAGTCCAAAGAAAGGTTTCAGAGTAGCAGCCATGTTAGTCTGTATTCGCAAAAAGAAAAGGAGTACTTGTGGCACCTTAGAGACTAACAAATTTATCTGAGCATAAGCTTTTGTGAGCTACAGCTCACTTCATCGGATGCATTTGGTGGAAAATACAGTGGGGAGATTTATATACACACACAGAGAACATGAAACAATGGGTTTTACCATACACACCGTAAGGAGAGTGATCACTTAAGATGAGCTATTACCAGCAGGAAGGGGGGGGGAGGAGGAAAACCTTTTATGGTGATAATCAAGGTGGGCCATTTCCAGCAGTTAACAAGAACGTCTGAGGAACAGTGGGGGGTGGGGTGGGGAGTAGAAATAACATGGGGAAATAGTTTTACTTTGTGTAATGACCCATCCACTCCCAGTCTCTATTCAAGCCTAAATCCTCACCCATAACTATTTCACATTTGGGGATAATGTATACCTTCAATTCAGCGGCACTGCGATGGGTATCCACATGGCCCCACAGTATGCCAACATTTTTATGGTTGACTTAGAACAATGCTTCCTCAGTTCTCGGCCCTTAATGCCCCTACTCTACTTGCACTACATTGATGACATCTTTATCATCTGGACCCATGGAAAAGAAGCCCTTGAGGAAGTCCAAAGAAAAAAGGCCTGCTGATATAATTCAAGGACTGTGTTAAGATCAGGTCTGGTAAACAAGAAAAATGTGGTATCAGAAATCAATGGACCAAAATGGACTGTGTCAGAAATGGACAAAATGATGAGGGGATGGGCTATTTCACACATCACTCCCTTTGGGGTTTCTCAACAAGAGACTCTTGGGAAAAACCTGGCTACCACAACACTGGCTGAGTGAACAAAGGGAAAAGAACAAGCTTCACCATCATAGTTGCCGCTGCCAGGATCTCCTAGGACGCTGACGTTCAACATGACACCATTGTGCCTTGTTTATCCTGATCCTGAGCTATGTCCTGATCAGATCAGGCCAAAGAGAGGGACCCAGATAACATTGCCTCCTCCATTGGCTCCGGCTACATGTCAAATACTACCTGGAATGTGATACTTTGCCACTCTTCCTTGTGGGTTCTTTTCCTTTCCCATCTTATTTCTTTTCTTTCCTATCTCTCTCCTTTTTCCTTCTGTCTCATAAAAATCTGACTCAGCTGGCTAAGACTGTATAGTTTGCAATAATTGTGTGGCAACTAAAAGCTATGCCCCAAACAGCCCAGTACTGGTACTAGTTTGCCATGTCTTGGAGTCGCTGATCAGGCCGTGTGCTGTGCCAGTGTTTCTCCAGCAGTGAGGCTGCAAGTGAAAGTCAACATCCAAGACAGAAGCTGCATTTTCTATCTTTGCTGTTCTCTCCCCTTCTGTGTGTGTTTGTTTGCTAGGAAATGGGATCGGACTTTAACAACAGCAACAATAAAAACAGTTTCAACCCATTCAACTAACTTTTTCTCTTTCCCTCCCAAAGGACAGTTATTACCATCTTTGATACCATCTAAGACAGTGTTTTTCAACTTATAGTGTGCAGATCCCAAGATCTAAGGGGTCCACAAAGGTTGTTGTTACCATGGACCAGTGGTTTTCAACTGATGGTCCATAGATTCCTGGGGGCTGGCAGACTATATCTCAGATTTCCAAAGGAGTCCACGCCATTTGAAATTTTTTAGGGGTATGCAGATGAAAAAAAGGTTGAAAACCACTGATCTAAGAGACTGTCAAACAAGGTTTTCCCCCCAGCCCCCTTTAAAGACTCTCTCCAGGTAAAGGGAAAGAGAAAAAGAGATGTTGTTAAAATGAAGGCCTTATTTAATACTTTTTAATCAAATCCTTAAACTATTTTCCCTTCTTTTTCTGTATCTTTGATAACAGGTTAAAAGGATTTTTAATGGTACACATCTGACATGGTACCAAGCATCAGTGTTTTTCAACATCCCAACGCTCCTGGCCCCACCCCAGAGCCTGCACCCAGAACCCTGACCCCCTCCCGTACCCCAACCCCCTTCCCCAGCCCTGGGTCCCCCCAAACCCAGATCCCCTCTTGCACTCCAAAGCCCTCATCCCTGGACCCACCCCAGAGCCTGCGCCCCCCAGCCCAGAGCCCCCTCCCATACCCTGAACCCCTCATTCCCGGCCCCACCCCACAGCCCTCACCCCTGCACCCCACCCTCTGCCCCAGCCCTGAGGCCCTCCCATACCCTAAACACTTTATCTGCAGCTCCACTGGGCTGTGGGCATCAACAATTTTCTTCAAATGGGTCGCCAAAAAAAAAGTTTGAAAACCACTGGTCTAAGGGCTCTGTATGCCAAACCCCACACTATGCTTACACTGTTTAATATTGGAGACTGACTGTGTCATGTTAATACCTTTGACTCTTTGGGCTCATATAGTCCATCTCAACTAATACAACACCTCCACTGACAGTATAATGGTATATGGCAGAAAGTCTCAAATGGTGTCTGCTTAGAACTTGCTGGTGCACTGCGGAGAAGTGGCTGGTCACATAGTGCTGGCTCCTTCTCCTCGTCTCCAGCTGCCAAACTGCACTGGAAGAAGGTAAACTACGTTCAGTACTTCTAATTGTAGTTTTCCAGGCAAGCAATTGTTGTGGTGCTACTCAGGGATATTATTCAATCACTAATGGATGGAGAGGTGTTTGTGGGACAACGTCTCTATGAAGACAGGAGCCACCTTATGAAAATGTTTGGGAAACCCCTAGTATATGGTGTACATTTTGTTTTAGGCCCTGGATCCAACTCTTCTATTTTAAAGCCACCCTGGTTTGAAGGGCTACTATATTAGCTGCCTAACTACCAATCAGCTATGGTCAGTGTCCTTGCAATGACTCTGGGGCATCACATATATAGGTACCACGACATTTGCCTGCTCAGCCATGCTCAGTAGTGTTTTGTACTGACACCCTTCATTGTAGTATCAGAGCACCTCGCAGGTTTGGCATAGAAAGTTCTCTTTGGCTCTTCTTCCTCCCCTGGTTATGGGATGTTCTGTTTGAGGTGGCAAAATGATTGGGGAATGACATCAGGACACTCCCTTAGCATGCTCAGTGGAGTCCTGTACCATCTTTGTTAAAGGTCCATCATATATCCTATACAGCCATGGCTTGAAGGGGAAATGATTATTTTGGGAGGCGGGGGTGGGGGTGATGAGTTGGGAGAAGGCTATGGTTTTTCAACTGCAGAGCTAATTTGAGGCTGAATCAATCCCTGTGCCCCGTCCAAATTTCCCTCCAACCCCTAGCAACAGAGTGAAATGTTTGGTCTTGGTCAGTTGACAGTTCAGGCCGGGGTGCTGACTCTGCTGTTAGGTATCATTTTCCTACTAACAGGAGGAGCAACTTTCAGGCACTTCCTTGGGACTTTGGTTCATCTTTGGGGGTTGTTAAGAAAACTCAGGAACCTCTCTTGTGCTGTGTTAGAAATCTTGCCTTTTCAGGCTTCCAGAGGCTAACCGTTTCTTATTACACATCACGCTGACTTTACAGTATAGCATGACACGTAGTGTAACTCAAAGTGATTGACACAGCTGGTTGTGACACTAGCCTAGTGAAACTAGGAAGGATGCTAGGATTTTGACCCACTGAAAGGTAATGAGCCATGAGGCCAGGCAAAGCAGTGGACCCTGTTCATGACAAGTGGTCTGTAAGACTCTGCATAATTTATAACATGTGTAAAGTGTTATTGCTAGGGTTGGGAAAGCCCATGTACTGAGCCAAGGTGGTCCACACAGCCTCTGTAAATGCCAGGGACGACTCTCTTTCTGTCTCTCTCTCTCTCTCTCTCTCTCCCTTTTACATGCATACTTTCTGCTGCCCTCTCCCCTTCTGTAAAACAACCAGTGTCCCCTACAGGGCCAGAAGCTACCATAGAATCATAGAAGATTAGGGTTGGAACAAACCTCAGGAGGTAATCTAGTCCAATCCCCTGCTCAAAGCAGGACCAATCCCCAACTAAATCATCCCAGCCAAGGCTTTGTCAAGCTGAGCCTTAAAAACCTCTAAGGATGGAGATTCCACCACCTCCCCAGTGCTTCACCACCCTCCTAGTGAAATAGTGTTTCCTAATATCCAACCTAGTCCTCCCGCACTGCAACTTCATACCACTGCTCCTTGTTCTGTCATCTGCCACTACTGAGAACAGCCGAGCTCCATCCTCTTTGGAACCCCCCTTCAGGTAGTTGAAGGCTGCTATCAAATCCGCCCTCACTCTTCTCTTCTGCAGACTAAATAAGCCCAGTTCCGTCAGTCTCTCCTCATATGTCATGTGCCCCAGCCCCCTAATCATTTTTGTTGCCCTCTGCTGGACTCTCTCCAATTTGTCCACATCCTTTCTGTAGTGAGGGGACCAAAACTGGACACAGTACTCCAGATGTGGCCTCACCAGTGCAGAATAGAGGGGAATAATCACTTCCCTTAATCTGCTGGCAATGCTCCTACTAATGCAGCCCAATATGCCATTAGCCTTCTTGGCAACAAGGGCACACTGTTGACTCATATCCAGCTTCTCGTCCACTGTAATCCCCAGGTCCTTTTCTGCAGAACTGCTGCTTAGCCAGTCGGTCCCTAGTCTGTAGCGATGCATGGGATTCTTCCATCCTGAGTGCAGGACTCTGCACTTGTCCTTGTTGAACCTCATCAGATTTCTTTTGGCTCAATCCTCCAATTTGTCTAGGTCACTCTGGACTCCATCCCTACCCTCCAGCATATTTACCTCTCCCCCAGGAAAACCTCCTGTGGGGAGCATGGAGTGGGGAGCCCACCAGCTGTCACAGCCCTGCTCTTCAAGATGGGCAATCAAAAAGCCCAATCAGGCCTGTTGGCATCTATGCCACATGCACACACACATCCTGCCATGCCCCCTCTCACAAACACCCCATGGCCTCACACTCGGACTCCTCGCTCTTCTCCATTCCCCTCCCCTCCCACCCAGCTGTCTGAAAGGAGAGGAAGAAAGAGAAGAGCCCCAGCCCCTAAGTAGTTCTCTGTTCCACATCCCCAGGTCCTCCACCAGGAGGGTCTACAGCTGAGGGGTGGAAGTCAGGGGCTGGACAGAGCAGATAGATCTAACTTACAGCCCACAGCAGCACCTGTATTTCCTTCTCTAGGAAATCTGTGTGAGCTGGGGCATGGGAGGAGTGAGGTGTTGTTTTGGGGGGTGGAAGATTGGCATGTGGCGATGGGGATGGGGCTGGAGGCTGAGGAAGAGGAGTGGGAGGAGGGCTGGCTGAGAGGAGTTGCTCCTCAGGTAATCAAAGAGCTAGGCACTCTGGTTCTTTGTCTATGTAGGGGTCAGGGTGGCCCCGTGAGCATTTATATGCCAGCCCTTAGATACACTCTAGGAGAGTGGCAGTGCACCTAGTCTAGGCAATATGACTGGCGTAGGGCAGCTTTAAGCTTTGTACTGGTCTCTACAGGAACCCTAGTGGCAAGGCTGCCATAGGAATGCACCTACTGAGTATAATCCCCGGCTTTCCTGAACACCCCCCGCTGCATCCAGTGCCATCTGCTTATGCCTGTAGTGTCTCCAGCAGAGGAGGGCTGTGGGCCCCTTGGGCTGCCACAAAGCCCCTCTGGGCACACTTTCCACTGCCAGAGGCCCTGCATCCTGGCTTATCCTGCTTCTGATGCCCTAACCTTGGGTCAAATGTAGATCAATGTCCTTGAGACATTTTAAATTAAAAATGTCTGGGTGTGTAAGGGAGCCTACAGATCTGAGCTCCCTGAACAAAATGGAATAACTCTGGGAGCTTCCCATTTACACAAGAGCTTCATTAAAAAATAATCCACAGAGCAAGAGAAATGAACACCCAGAAAAGTCATCGAGAATTCTTCCCACTACTGAGATTATTTACTTCTCTTCTGCTGTGCTATCTAATAGGGCTACAAAGTACAGAAAGCTCACACAGAGTGCTCTAAGGCATCCTGAGATCCAGTGATTAACCAGGAACTTATTCAGCGAGACCTTCCTAGCTCAATGCAAGGCCCTGCCATATCATCATCCTAATACACACAATCCTTGCACATTTGTTTAGACCCAACCCAATACCACCGCAAGTATTTTGATCTAATGTCCCACTGACTTTCTTTTTAAAGTTTCTTTTTGTGTTAAACTCTTTCGCACCTGCCTCATTGATCATGTTAGTGTTATCCCATACCCCATTGAGATGCACAAGATGCATTTGCCATATCCCCCGGCTCCAAAACCCCTTACATGAAATTGACTAGTACTGGACACAGTCCAATGCTATTATCTTTTGTCAGGTTCTCTAGTGATTGACTTGTGCTAGATCACTCCTCCTGGACCTCTGTCCGTTAATCATCTGTAAACTCTGTCCACTTAAAGGAACAGCACTTCTTTAAAATATATGACTTACTAACACTCCCTATACTAGGAAGTGATGATGGTATAGAGCCAAGATCTTAATCTGACAACTCTTGAAGACCAAAATAAATAAAAGAAGCTCACTTAATCAATTGGCAGCATTTACAACACTATCAGTAAAAGCTGATGGACACAGAAAGGTTAGTGCCTTTAGCCCTTAAATTTTGTTGAAGGCTTCAGGAGTGTCTGCAAATTATAAAGATGACTTTTGTCCCCTGTGAATAGCTGATGCTGTACTAATAAATTCAAAAGAGGCTATTCAACCCTGGCCTTTCAAATCAAATTGATTAACATTTAGATGAAATCATTGGAATCACAAAGTTTTTTGGAATTTGACTGTGACCATCCTAAGCAATTTTGAAGAGTCATGTTGGAGAGAGATTGTTAAAATTCCAAAATATACTATTCAATTTCCTAACTCCATTCCAGCTGAGAGATGCTATGGCAATTAAATAAGATGTAATGCAGGTCGGTAATGTGAAACCCTTTTTCCAATGATGCTATGAAACTTTCTGAAATTCTCCTGAGTAGCATATAACTGGCTGTCCTAAAGTCAAGGTTTATGAATTACGTGCAGGGTATTCTTATCTCAGCATAATATTGAAACTCAGGAATCTGCTGGTATTTCAAGATCTATTCCAGATTTTGTATTAATAGTTCAGAGGGGAGCTCAGATGTCAAATCTTTCCAGAAGTATATCACAATTGTAAAACCATTAAGCTTGCAAGTTCTCTGCTTTTCATTTTTTTAAAAAGCTTATCAGTTTTCCTAAGTTTACCATTCTATATGGATTCAATAAAAGCCAATGAAAATTGTATTTATTTATTTAAAATTCTATATGGTGTTCTTGATTATCAGTTCCAGTCTGAGTCAGGTTTGTAATGATCCGCAGTTGCCCTGGATGATAAAAGCATGTTCAGTTCAGGATCAGTCCACAGCCAGACCTGGATGACTCATGCTCACGAGGGACAAAGGTTAGGTTCCTGGGGTGCAGAGACCACTCCCCATCCTGCTGACCGATAATGTCTTATTGTTCCCTTGTACACCCCATTTGTCTAAATCAGTGTTTCTCAACTTTTTTGACACCAGGGACCAGCTTGTGCCTTCCTAAACTGTCATGGACTGATTGAGAGGGAAAAAAAGAACAGCGTTTCACTGGTATTTCTTGCTGTTTTTTCAGTATTGTCAGGCATTTCTTTTTTGTACGATCTGCATGTAGGGCATTTCTTACTTGCTTACCAACAAAGGGCCACTACTCCAGTTCTGTTTATTTGTTAAAAAAGTTCAAAAAGTTATGTGATATGAAAATGTTAACCTGATTTTTAAACATTGTTTCAAATGAAGGGTACAAATAATTTTGTCTACTGTATATCTCATTTTATACATTAGAGACAATTCAATTGATCTAGCTTTAAAAAATAATAATACAAAAAATCACTTGACAGTTCCAGCAACTTGTCCTCCAATGATGGTGACAGAGAGGTCTCAGTTTTCAGAGAGGAGTATGGATCATGAACCCATTGATTTCCTTTCTGTGGATAAGACTCTTATGGGAAATAGTCCTCAAAATTTTGGAGAGGCGAGTTTAGATGGAATGCAATTATTTCACATAGGAGAGGCAGATCCATGTCTTTAATGTCATCAATAGCCAGAAATGTGAAAGATGGGAACATGTCATAATAGTAAAAAGAAAAGGAGTACTTGTGGCACCTTAGAGACTAACAAATTTATTTGAGCATAAGCTTTCGTGAGCTACAGCTCACTTCATCGGATGCATTTGGTGGAAAATACAGAGGGGAGATTGATATACACACACAGAGAACATGAAACAATGGGTTTATCATACACACTGTAAGGAGAGTGATCACTTAAGATGAGCCATCACCAGCAGCGAGGGGGGGGGGAGGAGGAAAACCTTTCATGGTGACAAGCAAGGTAGGCTATTTCCAGCAGTTAACAAGAATATCTGAGGAACAGTGGGGGGGCGGGGTGGGGGGGGGAGAAATAACATGGGGAAATAGTTTTACTTTGTGTAATGACTCATCCATTCCCAGTCTCTTTTCAAGCCTAAGTTAATTGTATCCAGTTTTCAATCTCCCCTCTGTATTTTCCACCAAATGCATCCGATGAAGTGAGCTGTAGCTCACGAAAGCTTATGCTCAAATAAATTTGCTAGTCTCTAAGGTGCCACAAGTACTCCTTTTCTTTTTGCGAATACAGACTAACACGACTGCTACTCTGAAACCTGTCATAATAGTCACGCTCTTTCCAGACTTGAAGCTTTTTTTTAAAGGCTGTGATTTTGTCAGCCAATACAAAGACACTCAACATACTTCTCTGCATAGAGAGATTGCTCTGATTGAAGTGATCAATTATATCTGCCAGATATGCAAGCTTGGCAAGCCATTGTAAATCCTGAAAGAATGCTGCCAGAGGAGACTTCTTTTGAGACAGAAAGTCTTCAAGTTCCTGTTGCAGTTCATACACCTCAGTTTAATACTTTGCCACAGGATAACCACCACACTTCAGCGTGTAGAATAAGTGATGGTGTTTGGACCCCATTTCTATTGTAGCAAAGATATGAGAATTGAGTCCATTTGTTTTCACAAAATTCACTATTTTAACAACTATACCGAGGACATCATTAAACTCCAGAGACAATTTCTTGGCTGCCAAGAGCTCTCAGTGAATAAAGTGGTGTGTTCCTTGAGCTGTCAGTACAATTTCCATTGTTCTCACCACTATACCTGAATGTCTGCCTGTCATTGCAGCCGCTCCATCAGTGCAAATTCCAATACTGTGCTTCCACTGAAGTCCATGTCCTGTCACATACCCACTTATGACCCAGAAGATTTCAGCTCCTGTTGTGTTTTGTAGTAGTTCTTCACAGCCGAGTAGATCTTTGTGAAATACACCCTCATTGGCATAGTGCACATAAACAATAACAACCACTGCATTAGAAATGTCCGATGACTCATCCAACTGAATTGCAAACCATTTTGATGCTCCCACCCTTTCTATCAACTGAGCTTTGACATCTTCTGCAATATCATTGATTCGATGTGAGACAGTATCATTTGACAGTGGAATGTAACTCACTCTTTTGCCAGTTGCATCACCCGGGATTTTGCGACAGGCATCTATTAGTGAAGGTATGATTAGTTCTTCACCAACTGTCTGGTTTAGCTAAGTAAAAGTTTTACTAGAACTTACATTTCGCTCACGGACAACTACTTCCTTCCAACAAATGCACGTGAACGTGCTTTACATATCAGCACTATGGCAGCCGATGTCAACCAAATCGATTTCTTTGTTTATTTATTTATTATTTTTTAATATTCAGAAATAATTGAAAGAATACAGTGATGTAAAATGCAAGCACAAAATAACCCTTTACATTTTAAATATTAATATTCTGTGTCAAGGAAATTTCAGGGACCGGCAAGGAGGCTGCCCCGGACCAGAACCAGTCTACAGACCAGTCATTGAGAAACACTGGTCTAAATCATAGAATCCTAGAAATGTAGTCCTGGAAGGGACTTTGAGAGGTCATCTAGTTCAGCCCCCTGCACTGAGGCAGGACCCAGTATACCTAGACTATCCCATACACGTGTCTGAATCCCCCCGCCACCTCAAGCTTCAGAGTCCAAGCTCCAACTTCAAGGTGCTGTCTATACAGCTATTTTTAGAGCACTAGTGTGAGCCCCACTAGCCTGAGTCTATCAACCTAGGCTGGGAGACATGCTCCAAAATGCTCTGCAGACATACCTCTAGGCATTATGGTAATACAAAGAGAACAGCTGCTGTAGGTGAAAATCATCTCCTGTTGTTGAGAGTTTATGATGTGCTCAACTCTCTAAAGAACATGGATGATCAAGGGCACTTGGCATAAGAAGGTTACACTCCAGTGAAGCTTACAGTTTAATAAACCAGTGGTCAAAGTCTGTTGGAAAAGAAATGCCTTTTTTCCAACAACACTTTTGAGTTGGAACAGTCACTTTTTTCTTGATCACTTATGAAAACTGTACTGGAGAAAGTAAGTTCTTTTTGCAAAGTGGGGATATGAGCTTCTTTCCTTTAAGTGGAACCACAACCCTTGCTTTATGCTCATGAAAAGGGCCTCTTTTGGGTGCCTTTCAGGTCTCTCATTCAGGAAAATGTTTTGCCTTTCTGAAACTCACAGACAAAAAGCATAGCAGCGCTTGAATAAATTGATTAGTCAGAGAGAACAAAAGTGAATGAATCAGGCATTATTTCCTTTTAAAAAGTTAACTGTAGCTTGAAGTATGTGTGTGAATTTCACTTGCCTGGGCTCCAAACTGAAAACATTAGTGAAATAAGAAGCAGAGAGGGATTATGATGATCACGTGAAGGTTTGTGTGTGTTTATGGCAAAGCAACTGCAGTTTCTTCTTCCCTTCTAGAATTATTTCTATTTGCATCTGTCTAATCTATCATTGTTGGGGCACAGTGTTCTAAATTACATTAATCTAATGAATCTGCTACATATTTTATCTTAAGTTTCAGAGTATCGTAGATTCTCTCTATGGTTATCTCCTATCAGGTACCCTTTGTTTGTTCTTATTATGGGAAAGCTATACTGAAGGGACAGGACTTACATTGTGTCCTGAATGCTGTATGGATGGTAGCCACTCTGAAGTCATGTGGGAGTGAATTCCATATATGTTGACCAACTGCTCAGAAAGTTCTGCCCTCCCCACTTCTTTGAGTTCCATCGTCATTCAGAAATCCTTTGTTTGCCAGGAAAGCAGCCATCCTCACAGAAGGAGAGGCAGTCTCCAGCCAGCTGAGGAGTTAGAAGATCAGGACCTTAAATGTATTTGATAGGAAGGGAGTGCAGTGGCTGGTGCACCATGATAAAATGCTCACTACAAACTGTGTTGTGTAGCAAATAGACCACCCCCAGCTGTATTAGCTGGAGCTTTTTCAGTGCCTCTAGTTTTAATTCTCAGGCACAGTATGTTGCAATAAATCAAGCCCGGAGGTCATGAGTGCATAGATCACATTTGTGCAAAGCCATCCACAATGTCACGCATGTTGCCCAGAGTCACGGTCTTTTGGAGCAGGATGTGATTAATGGTCTTGCACACTTCCATCAACACGAATCCAAAGGTTGACTTTCCCTCTCTGAACTGGTCAGCGACCAATCGGTAGCAGTCTTGAGTAGCCAGCTTCCACAGTGCAATCTCCACGTGCTTCTCCAACTGCAGGGCAGCTCTCATTCTCATGTCCTTGAGCCGCAGGGCTCAGGCGAGCTCATCACACAGACCCATGAATGACAGGTTTCAGAGTAGCAGCCATGTTAGTCTGTATTCGCAAAAAGAAAAGGAGTACTGAATGCATCCGATGAAGTGAGCTGTAGCTCACGAAAGATTATGCTCAAATAAATTTGTTAGTCTCTAAGGTGCCACAAGTACTCCTTTTCTTTTTAGTCCCATGAATGTGGCTTTCCTCATCGAAAAGTTCTGCAGCCTCCGCTCGTCATCCCAGACATGCATGACGATGTGATCCCACCACTCAGTGCTTGTTTCCTGAGCCCAAAAGCGGCGTTCCATGGTGGTCAGCACCTCCATGAATGCCACTAGCAATCTTGTGTCGTGGCTACTACGTGTGGCGAGATCAATGTCGGATTGCTCTTGCCTTTGTAGTTTAAGGAAGAACTCCACTGCTACCTCTGACAGGTTGGTCAGTGCAAGCAGCATACTGGTCAACAGCTTGGGATCCATTCCTGCAGACCGAAGAGTCAGAGCAGAGCGTGCAGTACAGAAACCATTGAAAGATGGTGCTAAATGTGGACAAAAGCACAGGGATTGCTGGGATGGGAAGCAATGCATCATGGGGCACTGGGACAGGACCCAGGATGCCCCGCGACCCCCTCCACCTTCCCACAACTCTTAGTGGCAGAAGAGGAAGAGGTTCTCTGTGGGATAGCTGCCCAGAGTGCACCACTCTGAATACCGCTGCAAGTGCCGCAAGTGTGAACACACTATTGTGCAGACAGCTGTCAGTGTGAACACAAAACAACGGTTTCCCTTCAGCACGCTCTGAGCAGTGCTGTAACTGCCGGTGCTGTAACTCTGCCAGTGTAGACACACCCTAAGTGGCTAATAAGTACAGAACATTGTTTCTGCAATAAAACCAATGTGATTTTTATACAAGTAACCAACCAAAATCCATTTCACTGTGTCCATGCAGCATTATTATCTCGGAGTGAATTTTATCATGTAGCATCTCAGCAGCAAACTCCATACAATAATTTTTAAGGAATCAATTTTGACTGCTGTTGTTTTTGTTTTTCTTCTCTTGTTTCACTCCACTTTTCTTTCTCGCTATCCCTGGGGTGTGAGTGGGGGCTGTGCCTCTCATAGGATGCACTGGCCTAAATGGGACTTAGCACTGAGGGGCTAAATTACGGGCTGCCTCCTGACCTGCCCTTTGGGGGCCAGTGCTACTCCGAATTACTTCCATGCTGCATGCTACCACTCACATTTGGCATGTTCCCTGCACCAGGAATTGCAAGGAGGTTCTCAGAGGATAGCCTGTGGTTGTCTTCCTCAGTTCATGCACTGGGCAATCCTTACTCAGCCAGAAACCCAGGCTATAAAACTCCTTTTATACTCCTCCAACCCCTTTACCCAGCATAAAGGAGCTGGTACAGGGGTGGGGATAGCACCCAGTTTTTATCACTTGCTTAATCTTTTTCAGTGTCTGTGGTTCCCTTTTCTCTATTTTTTTGATAAAGTTAATTCCTTTAAAAGTTTTGCACTGTATTTTTTAAATCTTTAAGATTTTGTCTTCTAGAGGTAATTTTCATTTCCTGTTCTGTCTTTTCTGTTCTTTATAAAGGATCACATCCTGCCTGTGGATACAACTAGATACATATTGTGGTTGTGGCTTCACTGGGAGCAATAAGAAAAGGAGTACTTGTGGCATCTTAGAGACTAACAAATTTATTTGAGCATAAGCTTTCGTGAGCTACAGCGTGTGGCTGTAGCTCACGAAAGCTTATGCTCAAATAAATGTGTTAGTCTCTAAGGTGCCACAAGTACTCCTTTTCTTTTTGCGAATACAGACTAACATGGCTGCTACTCTGAAAACTGGGAGCAATGTATGTTCACCCAAAGTCAGACTATGACCCAAAGACATTGGGATCATTTAACAACATGGCCGATGCTTATCTCTAGAGCAAGGATTGTGTCATGTCTTTTAGGTTGTTGTGGAAAGAGCTAGGCACAATTTGAGTCATTAGATATATAATATTATCTAAAATTTCCATTTAAAAGGTTGAAATGTTTGCTTAAATCAACAATTTCAGGGTTGTATGGAAGAATATGGCACACCTATAAAAGTAATGTCATTTACATTTTCTGAGAACTGAATGGATACTCCAGTGATTTCACATTCACTGAGAATTAAAAGTACTCAGCAGGAAATACTGTATTTAATATGTATATATTTATCTTCAGGGTGGTCTCTCCTTTCATGCTTGATTTTCACTCAGAACATAACAAACTTCAGCAATTACTTCAAAATCCACACCATGCAATTCCTAAAGGCCTTCTGTATGAAAGCATGACTCTGGTGAACATTCCAGTGTACCTATATGGAAGATAAGCTTTGCTCATAGATTTAAGGACATATTTACGACCCAGCTTTATCTGGCCCTTTCGTACAAACATAAGAATGGCAATACTGGGTCACATCAGTGGTCCATCTAGCCCATTATCCTGTCTTCTGGTGGGGCCAGTACCAAATACTTCAGAGGCAATAAACAGAACAGGGTAATTATCGAGTGATACATCTCTTGTTATCCAGTCCCAGCTTCTGGCAGTCAGAGGATTTAGGGTACCCAGAGCATGGGGTTGCATCCCGACCATTTTGGCTAATAGCTATTGATAGATCTATGCTCCATTAACCTATCTAATTCTTTTTTTAACCCAGTTATACTTTTGGCCTTCACAACATCCCTTGGCAATGAGTTCCACAGGTTGACTGTGCCTTGTGTGAAGAAATTCTTCCTTATGTTTGTTTTAAACTGGCTACCTATTAATTTTATTGGGTGACCCCTGATTCTTGTGTTGTGTGAAGGGGTAAATATCACAACCCCATTCACTTTCTCCACACCAGTCATGATTTTATAGACCTCTGCCACATCCTCTCTGAGTCTCTTTTCCAAGCTGAACAGTTCCAGACCTTTTCATCCCTCCTCATATGGAAGCTGTTCCATACCCCTAATCATTGTTGTTGCCCATCTCTGTACCTTTTCCAATTCTCTTATATCTTCTTTGAGATGGGGTGACCAGAACTCCAGGCAATATTCAAGGTGTGGACTTGCCAAGGATTTATATAGTGGCATCATATTTTCTGTCTTATTATCTATCCCTTTCCTAGTGGTTTCTAACATTCTGTTAGTTGCACATTGAGCAGATGTTTTTAGAGAACTATCCTCAATGACTCCAAGATCTCCTTCTTGAGTGGTCACAACTAATTTAGAACCCATCATTTTATATGTATATTTGGGATTATTTTCCACATGTGCACTACGTAGTCATTTTTCTCTTGTTCATACACAAGCAGTTTCTTTATGGTTTTCAGGCTTTTACCATCACCCCAGTTCCAGCTCTGACAATGGAATGTTTCTGATTAGGCCAGTTGCTGGCTGCATCCTAAAGAGTCATGAGGAGCTACAGAAGTTGCCAAAATACAGCCCATTCCAGTCCTTCAATGACTGGCATTAAGCAAGCAGCCCAAAAATAAAATCGCATTAACACTTCAATCCTGGCTGTGGCGACAAATGCGGTTAATTAACATGTTAATATATCTTGCACGGTGATACCAACCCTTAATGTCAACACTGAAGAGGAACTGCGATTGTGATATGTCTTGATCCCAAGCAGCCCAGAGGGATTTGGAGGTCCGCAGGGAGGAGTACGTACTCCATTCCTGAATTGCACAGCAATCAATTGGTGCCACTTTTTAAACAGCTTCATCCTTCTGAATGACAACAGGAAGGCCAGGTTGTGCGAACAGCTACTGTACACACTGCACAGTGCAGTAACTGCACATTGCAGTGCATCAAAGGAGGTATTCACTAGGCAGGATGGAGAAAGGTTTTAAAGAAAGGCCAGAAGGCATTATTGGCACAAGCAAAGTCATCTAATCTAGTGTGCCAGCCACTTATGTACTGTGTCTGAATTCCACCTTTCAAGGAGCTTTATTGGTTGTCTAAATTTTCAGGGCCCAATTCTGAGATCCTTCCTTGGGCCAGTGGAGAGCCCAGATCCTGTGGTCAACTCAGATCAGGTCAACCAAACAAAGTTCAGTCTATAACATAATCCTTATCATTATTATTAGTGGAAGCTTCATTCAATCCTATTTCCTCAAACTGTTAAACCAAATGTGGACCTGTCACAGGGTGAAACATCAGCCAGTTTTCAAGCACTGATGCTTCTTTCTGGTTGTAGGCCAGGATTCCCCTAAAGCACCAGTCCAATGTGCTAGTTATAGCAGGTTGCACTGCAGCTTTAACAGAACGCAGCTAGCGCACAGATAGTGGCGTTAGGAACCAGCAATGAAGCTGTTAATGTTCTTTAGTAATGTATAAGGTTAAGATTTTGTCACGGTTATTTTTAGTAAAAGTGGACAATAAACAAAAATTCACAGGAGACTGTGACCCATCTCTGCCTTTACTAAAAATAACCAGGGAGCAAGGCTGGTGTGTGTGAGGAATAACAGCTGGAGCTCCATGGGGGGTGGGGGGCACAGCCCTGGCTCCAGCCCTGGACACAGCCATGGGGGGTGGGAGGGGTGGCAAGAAGGGCGCACAGTCCTGGCTCTGACCCTGGCCACACTTGCGGGGCAGGGCCACACAGCCTTAGTTTCATCCCCAGCCCCAGCCCTGGTCACAGCTGCAGGGGAGGGAGGCAGGGGGGCATGCAGGGGGGGCGGTGGGCCATGGCCCTTGTTCTGGTCCTGGCAGCAGCTGCTGACAGCTGATGCCGAAGAAGTCACGGAGGTCCAGTAAAGTCATGGGATCCGTGACTGCCGTGACCTCCATGACTAAATCATACCCTTAGTAATGTACTATATCATGTATTTTCTTCTCTGGAAATTTCACAGTCTATATAAAGCTCTACTGAATAAAGATAATATTTTCAAAGGCTCAAAGACTAAGGTGCCACAAGTACTCCTTTTCTTTTTGCGAATACAGACTAACACGGCTGCTACTCTGAAACCTATTTTCAAAGTCTTGTTCATGCTCCAATGTCTTTCATCAATGCCCATTTAGACCTCTTCATCTAACACTTGGATTCCATGACAGCTCCTTTTGAATTCCAAAACCAAATCTATCTGCAGACTTACTATCTCATTCAGCAGGGCAGTCACCTTCTACTAGATGTTACCTCATGACAAATCTTGCCACTCATCTTGGAATTATTTTGTCAGATAATCTATATCACCACTGAACAACATGCTTCCCTTTTAAAGCAAGGGAAAATCTGAAGCAATTGCAACCAGTTGCTCAAAAAAACCTCAGGCCAAGATTTTCGAGAATAACTGATTTTAGGAGCATCCTTTTTTAAAGTCCCTTAAAGGGACCTGATTTCCAGAAAGAACTGGGCACCCGTCTTCTGAAAATCAAGACCCTTTCCGTGTCTCAAGTAGAGCACTGGAAATTAAGGCACTCAGAATCAGGATTCACTTCTGAAAATCCTGGCTATGCTTTTCAAGCTATACCCAAGTTTGTGAATTCTGGGGATATCGTACTGTAGCTTGGTGGTGTTCAATGATATAGCCTCAAAACTCACCATCATTATTAAGGGAAAATGAGATTTTTTTTTGTAGGATGTTGTATAAATTATATCCTTACAACATGAGTTACTGTCACTATGAAGACAATGAAAAAAAACCCTGTGACCTTTGGAAAGAAAAGATAAAGACAACTTATTTCAAACTTGCACAAACTTAAATGTCTTTAATAATCCCTTTTAATATTCTACAGATGGAATCATACACTGAGTTCCAGACTCAAAGGACATATCGTCTTGGCCTTCTTTAAAAAGCCAATTTGCATATAGAATCTCCTTTAATTATTTTTGGCTGGTGAAATAAAATGAAGGGGTAGTCATGATTCACTGAAGTATCCACCCTCATTCTGAATGGGGATGGCCATCGACTCAATGATATACATCAATTAAACAAGTCACTTTAAATCACGTAATTATATCAGGTGAGATTCTGATCCCTTAGGTTATTTGACCTTGTCAGGGTTCCCTTCCCACTCTGAACTCTGGGGTACAGATGTGGAGACCCACATGAAAGACCCCCTAAGCTTATATTCTACCAGCTTAGGTAAAACTTCCCCAAGGCACAAATTCCTTTCCTTATCCTTGGACAGTATTGCTGCCACCACCAAGTGATTCCTACAAAAATTCAGGAAAGGTCACTTGGAGTCCCTATTCCCCCAAAATATCCCCTCAAGCCCCTTTGCCCCCTTTCCTGGGGAGGCTTGAAAATAATATACTAACCAATTGATTACAATGTGAGCACAGACCAAACCCTTTGGGTTTTAGGACACTGAAAATTAATCAGGTTCTTAAAAGAAAAATTTGATTATAAAGAAAAAAGGAAAAGAATTACACCTGAAAAATTAGGATGGAAGGTAACTTTACAGGGTAATAAAAAGATTTAAAACACAGAAGACTCCCCTCTGGATTCAGCTTCACAGTTACAAAACAGGAATAAAACTACCTCTTAGCATAGGGAAAATTCACAAGCTAAAACAAAAGATAACCTAACGCATTTCCTTGCTCACTTACAATTTCTGTAATTCTTAGAGATGGATTATTCCTGGTATGTTTTCAGGAGAGGTTGTCGCTGCTTGGCTTCTCTCTCCATCCAGAGGGAACAAAGAGAGCACAAACAAAACCTCTCCCCCACCCAGATTTGAAAGTATCTTCTTTCCTTATTAGTCCTTTTGGTCAGGTGCCAACCAGGTTATTTGAGCTTCTTAACCCCTTACAGGTTAAGTGATTCAGTACAGCTGCAAGGAGGGATTTTATGCTACCCTTATCTTTATGTTTATGACAGACCTGAACCCCCCAAAGGGTGAACTCTGCAATAATGATCTCAGCTGTTCCCCCTTCCCTAGCTCTCCTTCAGGGCTATCACACATAATTCCATCCTGTCTTCTGCTCTAAGTCAGCTTGTCCTCAAAGAGACCTTTACTACTTGCCACACATGGTCCTTTTGGTATAAGGACCATACCGGGGGCCCTCAAGTGTATTTTCAGGCCCCTATAGATCCAGCAGCAGTGGCTGGGTAGCTCTGACAAACTAAATAGAGTTAGAGCTGATGCCTACTTGGATGGAAGATCTATCTAGCTACTGCAAGAAGTGATGATGACAGCTGCAGAGATGAGCCTTTTTTTCAGTCCGTATTGAGCCAAAGTTGCAGCACAATGCCAAACTGTAGATTCATCTCTTTGTAATGAGTTGTAAAGGTCTAGTTCTGAGAATGTAGTCCTCTAAACTTGCGATAGCACTCTTCATAGGAGTAGGGGATCTTAATCCTGGACAAATTTCAACTCTGTTAAATGTATTCTGCCTACCTACTTCTCCTGCACTTTCAGTTGAACATGGTCATCTTCCCTTCCTGCTCTGGATGGCTGTGTTGTATTGATATGTGCTGAACTAACTAAAGAGTTTTGTGGTTTTTTGTCTTTATACTTAGGACTGGAATTGTTCTCCAGCTTTGCCCTACTGAACATGCTCCAAGGGTTCACGACTCCCCGGCCCCGTTTGTTTACATGCTAGTCCCAGACTAGCTGGACTCAGTGGACAGCTGCTCCATTCTTCTGTCAGGAAAGAAACAAAACTGACTACTACAGTTTAAAAGCAACAGCGACAGATGCATGGGTTACACTATAACTATCCATCACCACAGAGCACTTCCTATAATCCCATACTACCTTCAGGAACCATAAGAACAGCCATCCTAGGTCTGACCAATGGTCCATCTAGCCCAGTAACCTGTCTTCTAACAGTTGACAGTGCTAAGTGCTTCAGAGGGAAAAAACAGAACAGCTCTAACTCTACTCAGCAATTATTGAGTGATCCCAGGCCATCCACTCCTAGATTCTGGCAGTCAGAAGCTAGGGACACCCAGAGCATGGGGTTGCATACCTGAAGATCTTGGCTAATAGCCATTGATGATCTCCATGAATTTATCTATTTTTTTTTACCCAGTTATACTTTTGGCCTTCACAACATCCCCTGGCAACAAATTCCACAGGTTAACTGTGTCTTGTGTGAAGAAGTACTTCCTTCTGATTGTTTTAAACCTGCTGCCTATTAATTTAATTGGGTGATCCCTGGCTTTTGTGTTATGTGAAAGAGTAAATAATACTTCCCTATTCACTTTCTCCACCTCATTCATGATTTTATAGACCTCGGTCATACCCCTTCAGTCATCTCTTTTCCCAGCTGAATTTAATCTTTCCTCATATGGAAGTTGTTCCAGACCCTTAATCATTTGGTTGTCCTTCTCTGTACCTTTTCCAAGTTTAATACATCTTTTTTCAGATAGGGCTCCCAGAACTGTAGATAATATTTAAGGTGTGGGCGTACCATGGATTTATATAGTGGCATTATGAAATTTACTGTCTTATTATCCATCCCTTTCCTAACAATCTGTTAGCTTTTTTGGTTGCTGCTGCACATTGAACAGATGTTTTCAAATAACTATCCACAAAGACTCCAAGATCTCTTAATTGAGTGGTAGCAGCTAATTTAGATCCCATCATTTTGTATGTATAGTTGGGATTATGTTTTCCAGTATGCATCACTTTGCATTTATCAACATTGATTTTCATCTGCCATTCATCAGTCACCCAATTTTATGAGATTGTTTTGTAATTTCTCACAGTCTGCTTTGCATTTAACTATCCTGAGTAATTTTGTATCATCTGCAAATTTTGCCATCCCACTTTTTACCCCTTTTTCCAGATCACTTATGAATATGTAGAACAGCATTGGTCCCAATACAGACCCCTGAGGGACACCACTATTTACCACTTTCCATTCTGAAAACTGATCATTTATTCCTACCCTTTGTTTCCTGTCTTTTAATCAGATACTGATCCATGAGAGGACCTTCCCTCTTATCCCATGACTGCTTAATTTGCTTAAGAGCCTTTGGTGAGGGATCTTGTCAAAGGCTTTCTGAGAGTTCAAGTACACTATACACACTGGGTCACCTTTGTCCACATGTTTGCTGACCCCTCAAAGAATTCTAATAGATTGGTGACCCACGATTTCCCTTTACAAAAGCTATGTTGACTCTTTACCAACAAATTGTGTTTATCTATGTTTCTGATAATTCTATTCTTTACTATAGTTTCAACCAATTTGCCTGGTACTAAAGTAGACTTACTGGCCTGAAATAGCCAGGATTGCCTGTTTGGTCACATTAGTTCCCCTCCAGTTATTGGTACAGAAGCTGATTTAAGTGATAGTTTACATACCACAGTAAACAATTCTGCAGTTTCATATTTCAGTTCTTTCTGAACTCTTGGGTGAATACCATCTGGTCCTGGTGATGTGTTACTGTTTAATTTATCAATTTGTTCCAAAATCTCCTCTATTGACACCTCAATCTGTCACAGTTCCTCAGATTTGTCTCCTAAAAAGAATGGCTCAGCTCTGAGAATCTCTCTCATATCCTCTGCAGTGAATTCTGATGTAAAGAATTAATTTAGCTTCTCTGAAATGGGCTTATCTTCCTTAAGTGCACCTTTAGCAACACGATTGTCCAGGGGCCCCATTGATAGTTTGACAGGTTCTCTGATGCACTTAATTTTTTTTTTTTGCTGTTAGCTTTTGAGTCTTTTGCTAGTTGCTCTTCAAATTCTGGCCTGCCTAATTATACTTTTACACTTGACTTGCCAGAGTTTATGCTTCTTTCTAGTTTCCTCAATAGTATTTGACTTTCATTTTCTAAGGGATGCCTTTTTGCCTCTAACTTGCTCCGTTTCCCAGATCTGAAGAAGAGCTCTTGAAAGCTTGTCTCTCCCACAAACAGAAGTTGGTCCAATAAAAGACGTTAATTACCTCCCCCACCTTGTCTCGCTAATATCCTGCGACTGACATGACTACAACAATACGTCATAAAATAATTAGGAGTAATTTTGTTTGCACAATAGCGTTTTTAAAATCTTTACTAGACATGGTGTGCAAAGGAAAAGGGTTTTTTGTTCATTGGTTTGAGCTTCTTATTTTATTTTTGTATCTTCATACAACAAAGAAGTTAACTTGAGATGTGAGGATGTGACCAACATTAGAGTGTGTGAGAGAAAATATATTAGTTATTGGTAAGGACAGTTACAGAAATATGTCTCAACCCGTAGTGGCTGAAAAGTCTCAAGCATCTCAAATGTCATACACATTTGGCAGCCCTGCCAAGCCTGTTTGCAGCCTAGCTGAGGTTGTATGCCTCATCCTGGAATGCAGACAGAGCTGCAGTTGCTCCTCCAAGCCACCAGGGGCTGCAATGGTTTTAGGCTGTGGAGAGGCTTCTCTGCCTCCCCTCTCACTGCTCTACAGCTGGCACCAGGCCAGCACAGAATGCCCAGGTCTGCCTGTAACATAGCTAGCTCAAGGCATGAGGGCTAGCATCCCACACACAGGGAGTGGCACAGAAAGGAGCGGGAGGGAAAGTATTAGCTGTTTCTAAGGGACTTATCACTGTGCTGTGCAAGCACTGAGGCCCAGAGTTTTATAGTTATTTAAGCATCACTGTGCTCAGTATTGCAATGCCTAATTGATTTATGAGTTAAAATCTCTTTTTCTACAGGGATTGGGGGCATTTAGGATTAAATTACATTGACTATCAATGGGGTTTTGCAAAAAAGAAACGGAGTACTTGTGGCACCTTAGAGACTAACAAATTTACTTGAGCATAAGCTTTCGTGAGCTACAGCTCACTTCATCGGAACTGTAGCTCACGAAAGCTTATGCTCAAATAAATTTGTTAGTCTCTAAGGTGCCAGAAGTACTCCTTTTCTTTTTTGCGAATACAGACTGACACGGCTGCTATTCTGAAACCTGTTATAATGGGGTTTTGGCTTCTAAGTGCCTCAATCCCCTTTGAAAATGAATTTCAGGATCCTAAATCATTTAGGCATTGCAACTCTGAGCCAACAACACCTAAGTACCTTTAAAACTCTGGACCTGTGGCTATACAATGTGAACTACTCAGCTAACCTGAAAAAAGGTCTAGTCCTATTCTGGGCAGCATACAGAGGTATCATGGATGGAAATGATAGTTCCTCTCTCTTCAGCCCTGCTGTGACCAAATCTGGAAAAACGTGATCATTTCTGGGCACCTCAGTACCAGAAAGATACTGATGAACTGGGAGGAGTTTAATGAAGAGCAACAAAACTAATCAAAGGGGCTGTTGAGATTGATTTATGAGGAAAGATTGAAAGATAGCTTGGTCAAACAAAGACTAAGTGTATGTCTGCGTGTATGTTGCATAATAAGAGTCTATACAGATCTGAAGGGTGGAAACCCCTAGGAGGGAAAAGAATTGTTAATGGTACAAAAAGGGAATGTTTAGAGTTTGGGTAGAATATGTAACTTTGGCTAAAGCTGGTTCTGGTTCCACATACTATGTAACTTAAAACTTTAATTCATTCTGTTCCATCACAGAATTCATCAGATCCAAACTCCATTTGAATGAATGTCCATGGCCAGCACAAGTAATGAATTTGTGAACATAAAGAGTCAAAATTCAATTTAATTCACTGAATAGGCTGAAATAATGTTTTGCCATGATGCCTACGGAAAGCTTGACAATAGTTAGACAGCTGGTGCGCTGCCACTGCTGTCATGCTGACCAATATTTGCTCATTGTATCCTTGTGCTCCCTGTCTGTCTGTCTGGATCCACTTGGTGTCTCTTGTCTTATACTTGGAGTGTAAACTCTTTGGGGAAGGGACCATCTTTTTTTTTGTGTTCGTACAGTACCTAACACAATGAGGTCATTGTCCATGACTGGGCCTCTTAGGTACTACTCTAATTCAAGAAATGATAATATTCATCCATTTGTACCTGCCACTTTCAGAGGAGCTTCAATTAAAATGGTTACTCACAAACTTTAAATTGTGGCCTTTAAGGAAAACACATATAGTTGAACCCCTAAATGTGTATGGATCTAAACAAAAAATAGATTTTGTTGCTCCAAAATATGATATAGTCATGCATGTTTATAGGCATTAGAAGGAAAGTTGATGGCAGAAGAACAAGAGGCACAAAAATAAGATCTTGGATGGATGATGTGCCATCCTGGATGGATCAAAAGGGCTGTTCATCCACAAAGAGATTACCAGAAGATCATACAGAATGAGCTATCATGTTTGCAAACCTCCATTAATGGAGATGCCACATAAGAAGAAGATAGTTAAATTTTGCTTTTAACCTAAAGAGGAAGGAAACTTATATGCAAACTTTTTAATGGCACATGTGTACAATTTTTGGACATTAAAAATGGGGGAGGAAGGTACGATTGCTCTAATCAGCCTTATCTCTAACTTCTCATCCAATTTCCATTTTGAAAGTCTTTAATGGAGAAGCAAGACACGTTTAATTAATTGCAATTAAAATCTTCAAAGAAAATGGCAAGATGAAAGTTGTTTCTAATTACTGTATTATGATGTAAGCATAACGACACACCAGTTCTCCAAATTGATTTTATTAGAATTTGAGATGAGGAATTAATTGGGTTGCTGCATTGATCCATTTCCACCCTTTAAAATGTCCAGTGACAAAAAAGACTGTTGAGGTGTTGAATAGTAATGAGGGCTTGAGAGGGGAAGTTGAACTGAAGATGAAAGGACTAATAAAAATAATTTAAAAATACATAATGTGATGTCATGGTGTAGTTATGGCAGGGTATGTAACGGTAACATTCAATTTATCCCTAAATTAATTAGAATAAATGAAGGTTAATTATTCTGTTATTTATTTTTATTCTTCTGTCTTCTTTTTCCTCATCTGTCTCTAACACTTCTGTTAACCTTCCCTCCAGGACCTCTTAAATGTAGAAATCACTTTTCTCTTCCTTATAGTTTTCTTTGGAATATATAGTTGCATTTAACGCTTTCTCTGTATTATTTCTTATGGAGTGTCCTATAGCCTGTTCCCTGTAAATCAAGATGGCCACTGTCACAGAGTGAGTAACACACACTATACTCTCTTGAATAAGTTCTCTGTGTCGATCTCTTTGAATCTAAAAGGAAAAGTCATCAAGATTGAAAGGACATGTTGGCACTTTGGGTAATGTAACATAATGGCAAAGAACCCAACATAGAAAAGGGCTTCCTTATAAACGCAACTGGAAACCATAAGACAATCATTTAAATTGTAGTGAAAGTGATTCAAAAATAAAGGAAGTTGCTCTTGATGTTCTATTTTAAATTATTATTCCTTAGCATGTTGTATTCAGCAAGCTTATGGTTGCTAGTGGAGATGGTTGCCATCTCCACTAACAAATTTATTTGATTAATTTCATGATTTTTCTCTGTTCATGAATTGTCTGAAAACAGTAATTTCCCCCTAATTTCTATATTATTTGGCATTTGCCAAATAATTTCAGTGACTAATTTTTTATCTTTAACCTGTTTGCCAATAGCTTATTTGGTATTGGAATATCATGCTGTTGTGACTGACCATACAGTTCCGGTTGTATGGTTGCATTTTTTCATTGATGAGCATAGCTCTTAGAATCAAGATTTAAAAATTCATGTTGAGGCCATCTCCACTTGTCATGCTAATTTATGCAAATTGGAATATTTTACATATACAAATAGACTGCAGTGATGCCCACTGATACTTTAAACTCCAACAGACTTCAGAGGGAGTTGTGCGTGCTTGAATCAAGGCTGAATTATTATGTTAATACATGGGGCTACAAGACTGATCATGCAGAAATTTGAATGGACAGTCCTAGAGAAGTTAAACAATATTTCATCTATTTTATACTTGGAATTTATACCACATTCATCACTAAGTATCGCATGCTAATTTTCCCAATTCCTGTGTTTCCTTTGTAGAGCCAAATCTACAGATTACAGTCAAGAAGAAACAAATTAGAACCACCAGACCCCTCAGTCTTTGGGAATTTGGATGAAATAGGACTTGAGTATGCACCACTCCTCACTGTTGTTTGCCAACCCAAAACCTGGCCAACAAAGTTCTGCAAAACCAAATCTATTCCAGTTAGTGTAATCATAGGGCTTTAGTGGGATCTTTGAATGCTGTGGTACATCAGTCCCTGGCAGTACACCAGGTGTACCATGGCTGAAGCAGGTGCTACAGGCACTTCAGTTGTTAAGGATCTAAGTGCCCTTGTTCATCATAAGTATGCATTCCTCCAACTGCCTTCATCACCCTGCTTCACCCAAGCCAAACACCCTGGCTCTCCGTGACCACTCCTCTGAACAAGCACAGAATCCTCCCTTGCTAGCCCTTTTTGCCCCCCTGATCTGGAGCTGCAGGGAAAGAGCAGTGGCAGATTCAGCTGCTGCTTAGCAGGTTGCAGGTGGACTAATTCACCTGCTGTTTTCCCAGCTGGACATTTAACCCCTCGGCTCCAGGATCTCATACCCTGGCCATTCACCAGCTCCTTCACTCCCTCAGGATTTCCAGGGGAGATAAATCTTCCTTGTGTGATGATGGCAGATGTAAGCATGTGGCACAAGCTTGAGGTGGTGAGTCCCGATCTCCTTCACATCCTCAGGCATCTGCCCTTGTGGTCAATGTGTTGGTCAGGGCTTGCTTCCCAGGGAGTTGGGCTTCCCAGCCAGGTTGGCTGGGATGACAAATGCAGCTGCTTGTCCAATGTAAGTCAGTGCTTCCTTCCTGTTGCTTGTCCTGTGTCACCCCTTCAACCCCATTGGCTACCAGCTGACTGTGCCTGTCCTGGTTACTTCAAAGCTGGCCCAGTTTAAGACACCGTCCTTCAACTATCCTGACATATGGGCCTAGCTAAATCCTAGTCAGCCAAACCAGCTTCATGCCAGCTTGTGGCTGAGCCTGCTTCAGGCTGCTCCACTGGACTCTATTCGTGGACCCACTCTGATCCTGCATGTTACAAGAAACATCTTACCAGCCACAAGAAAGAGCTGCTAGAACCTCCAAGAGCCTGAGTTGAGCAATATTGTGTATAACACAACCCAGAATAGTCAGCACCAGGCCAGAGGCAGATCACAGTGACAAAAGATAAGGAAGCAGTCAGTGCTGCCTCCCGGTTTGTAACATCTCTCATATATGGAATAAAGATCTGTTACCGTAAAGGCTCATGGACTTCTGTGTCTTATTGACAGAGCCAGAATACTGCCCTTGGGCCATTCATCTGCACTACTCCTTGGACATACTCTCTGTCTGGAGCTCTTGTCATGTACTTCCCTACCCTGCCCTGCAGGCTCCTTTTGAAGGGCGTGTCCCAGAGCTACACAGGTGGCTGCAGCCAATTCCTTGTGCCCACATGGGCAGGGCTAAGCGAGCTTCTCCTCTGCAGTGGCATTCCTGTCCTCCAGTGAGAAGACCTCCTGGCAATAGGGAGGCAGAGAGGGATTTTCTGCCAACTTTCCAACAAATTTGGGCTCTGAGGGGTGAAGAAGCCAATTCTTCCCATCTACCTTCTTTTTAACCAATCAACACTTGAGGCATGACTTGCCACTTCACAGCCATGCTGCTAAAATGTGGAGCTGGAGCCCTACAGGAATAATTCCATTAGCTAGAAGAAGAAATAGGCTGTTATCCTCCATATGGACTCAGCGCTGGAGGCTGTGGTATCTCCCACATTTTAAAAACATGTTACATTGGAATGGAATAAATCATCACCTGAAGTGAGCTATTTCCCCTCTCTGTTAATTCATGTAATCTAGAGTATAATTCACCAAAAAATTAGGGATTTTTCAAATCTGGGAAGATTATAGAATACACACAATCAGTGAATTGTATCATGGAGACACCTTCATGCGTTCCCAAGAGATTAAAGACCATTCTGGATGCCCATATATAACCTTCTACCAATATTTAAAACTCCAACACTAGACTAATATTAATAGCATTTAGGGCATAGTAGTAGTGGAGAAAATAATGCATTAAATGAAAATCCAACAAGCGAGGCAAGATATCAAACAAATATCATAAGAGTAGATTTCCTTTTATTACTTTACAGATGAGGTACATTCACCACCTGTAAAACCACACATGCAATTTTGTTGAGTGTTAAATGAGATGTTGGTGGCAAAAAGCCCCAGAAAGAGGAATCATGAACAATAGCAAGAACTGAAGAGAGAAAATGGACTCAAGACATGTCCAAACAACACGTGATAAAATAACAGTGAAGTGTCATATAAATAAGGTTAACTTCACAAATCTTTGCAATGGAAGAGATTGTGCTGATTTGTGTATTGTAGAAATAAATGTGTGGGTCTAGAATGGTAGTAACTGTGTCTGTCACATCAAAGAGCCACAGATGGTGAATGAACAGGGGCTCGCATATGGTTGTACCGAAAGAAAGAAAGAAAGAAAGAAAGAAAGAAAGAAAGAAAGAAAGAAAGAAAGAAGAGCTATGAGTCTTCGTAAGCATAAAATGTGACTACGTCTCATTTATTTACCCTCTGGCTGAGCAAGGAAATGGGATGGAACATACACAGGCTTAATTATGCCCAACTAATCTGCAGTATCAACAGGAAAGGCTGAGCCAGATGCAGGAGAAGAAGATGGAGGTTTCCCTGGGAGGGTCTGCTGGAAGTTTGAGGGGTTTTGATTTTGTTTTGTCCCTAAATGCTTGGTAGTGCATTGTCTGTGCTGTGCAGTTGTTCCCTCCCTTGCCTCCCACCCACACTACTTGTTTCTAAAGAATCTGTGGAGGGCAGGTTCCAGAGTAGCAGCCGTGTTAGTCTGGATTCGCAAAAAGAAAAGGAGTACTTGTGGCACCTTAGAGACTAACAAATTTATTTGAGCATAAGCTTTCGTGAGCTACAGCTCACTTCATCGGATGCATTTGGTGGAAAATACAGAGGGGAGATTTATATACACACACAGAGAACATGAAACAATGGTTTTTATCATACACACTGTAAGGAGAGTGATCACTTAAGATGAGCCATCACCAGCAGCAGGGCGGGAGGGAGGAAAACCTTTCATGGTGACAAGCAAGGTAGGCTATTTCCAGCAGTTAACAAGAACATCTGAGGAACAGTGGAGGGTGGGGTGGGGTGGGGGGAGAAATAACATGGGGAAATAGTTTTATTTTGTGTAATGACTCATCCATTCCCAGTCTCTATTCAAGCCTAAGTTAATTGTATCCAGTTTGCAAATTAATTCCAATTCTGCAGTCTCTCGTTGGAGTCTGTTTTTGAAGTTTTTTTGTTGAAGAATAGCCACCCTCAGGTCTGTAATCGAGTGACCAGAGAGATTGAAGTGTTCTCCAATTGGTTTTTGAATGTTATAATTCTTGACGTCTGATTTGTGTCCATTTATTCTTTTACGTAGAGACTGTCCAGTTTGACCAATGTACATGGCAGAGGGGCATTGCTGGCACATGATGGCATATATCACATTGGTAGATGCGCAGATGAACGAGCCTCTGATAGTGTGGCTGATGTGATTAGGCCCTATGATGGTGTCCCCTGAATAGATATGTGGGCAGAGTTGGCAACGGGCTTTGTTGCAAGGATATGTTCCTGGGTTAGTGGTTCTGTTGTGTGGTATGTGGTTGCTGGTGAGTATTTGCTTCAGACAGGGGGGCTGTCTGTAAGCAAGGACTGGCCTGTCTCTCAAGATCTGTGAGAGTGATGGGTCATCCTTCAGGATGGGTTGTAGATCCTTGATGATGCATTGGAGAGGTTTTAGTTGGGGCCTGAAGGTGATGGCTAGTGGCGTTCTGTTATTTTCTTTGTTGGGCCTGTCCTGTAGTTGGTGACTTCTGGGTACTCTTCTGGCTCTGTCAATCTGTTTCTTCACTTCAGCAAGTGGGTATTGTAGTTGTAGGAATGCATGATAGAGATCTTGTAGGTGTTTGTCTCTGTCTGAGGGGTTGGAGCAAGTGCGGTTATATCGTAGAGCTTGGCTGTAGACAATGGATCGTGTGGTATGATCTGGATGAAAGCTAGAGGCATGTAGGTAGGAATAGCAGTCAGAAGGTTTCCGATATTTCCCCATGTTATTTCTCCCCCCCACCCCACCCCGCACTGTTCCTCAGATGTTCTTGTTAACTGCTGGAAATAGCCTACCTTGCTTGTCACCATGAAAGGTTTTCCTCCCTCCCCCCCTGCCGCTGGTGATGGCTCATCTTAAGTGATCACTCTCCTTACAGTGTGTATGATAAAACCCATTGTTTCATGTTCTCTGTGTGTGTATATAAATCTCCCCTCTGTATTTTCCACCAAATGCATCTGATGAAGTGAGCTGTAGCTCACGAAAGCTTATGCTCAAATAAATTTGTTAGTCTCTAAGGTGCCACAAGTACTCCTTTTCTTTTTGTGGAGGGCAGAATCAGAACCAATTCTCTTTGGAAACTTAACTGCTCTCACTGGTTGTGCACTCAAAGTGTAGCTATAAAACAGTGTTTTATGAGTTCAGAAATAAATTGCAGTGATTGATTTTATTGCTGAGCATCTGACATGGCATCAAGGAGATGGTGCTAAGTGCAACCTAATGAATTAACCACAGGAGAAGAGCAAAAGTAAAAATTGTTTATGAAAGATGGACTTGGGATTTTGGGCTGCAATGTTTCTCTTTGTCCATCCACTGACTACTCCAATGCATTGGCCATTCTCAGCTCACTATCGGACAAATAAGACCTCTTCATCACTTCTCTTGATGCTGAAAGATTCTGCTGAAACCTCCCCATGTTTGGCTAATGTGGGATGGCAAGCGAATTACACATTGGAAGCCTGAATTCCTCTTGGAATTGGAACTTTCCAGGGACTACTGGCACTGATGGAATCACCTTGCAAATCCTGGGGTGAGTATAGCCCCTCTTCTCTGCACTTTTACCAATAGCTTGGTGACCAAAGTGAGGAATTCATCAAGGTAGGTGACTAATGGCACCAGCTTGAGCCAGATGCCGTTGAGTATTTAAGTGGTGCTGGCTCCCTGTACAAGATAAATTTCACCCTGTCATTGACCAGGACCCACATGGTAGGTAGACATGTTTCATACAGGAACCATTTCCAGGAATTACAGGTGGTAGGAACCATAGATTCATAGATTCATAGATACTAAGGTCAGAAGGGACCATTCTGATCATTTAGTCCAACCTCCTGCACAACGCAGGCCACAGAATCTCACCCACCCACTCCTATGAAAAACCTCACCTATGTCTGAGCTATTGAAGTCCTCAAATCGTGGTGTAAAGACTTCAAGGAGCAGAGAAGCCTCCCTCAAGTCACCCAGGCCCCATGCTACAGAGGAAGGCGAAAAATCTCTAGGGCCTCTTCCAATCTGCCCTGGAGGAAAATTCCTTCCCGACCCCAAATATGGCAATCAGCTAAACCCTGAGCATATGGGCAAGATTCACCAGCCAGATACTACAGAAAATTCTTTCCTGAGTAACTCAGATTCCATCCATCTAATATCCCATCTCAGGGGTTTAGGCCTATTTACCCTGAATATTTAAAGATCAATTAATTATCAAAATCACATTATCCCATCATACCATCTCCTCCATAAACGTATCGAGTAGAATCTTAAAGCCAGATAGATCTTTTGCCCCCACTGCTTCCCTTGGAAGGCTATTCCAAAACTTCACTCCTCTGATGGTTAGAAACCTTCGTCTAATTTCAAGTCTAAACTTCCTGGTGGCCAGTTTATACCCATTTGTTCTTGTGTCCACATTGGTGCTGAGCTTAAATAATTCCTCTCTCTCTCCTGTATTTATCCCTCTGATATATTTATAGAAAGCAATCATATCTCCCCTCAACCTTCTTTTAGTTAGACTAAACAAGCCAAGCTCCTTAAGTCTCCTTTCATAAGACAAGTTTTCCATTCCTCGGATCATCCTAGTAGCCCTTCTCTGTTCCTGCTCCACTTTGAATTCATCCTTTTTAAACATGGGAGACCAGAACTTCACACAGTATTCCAGGTGAGGTCTCACTAGTGCCTTGTATAACGGTACTAAAACCTCCTTATCCCTACTGGAAATACGTCTCCTGATGCATCCCAAAACCGCATTAGCTTTTTTCACAGCCATATCATATTGGCAGCTCATAGTATCCTATGATCAACCAATACTCCAAGGTCCTTCTCCTCTTCCGTTACTTCTAATTGATGCGTCCCCAGCTTATAACTAAAATTCTTGTTATTAATCCCTAAATGCATAACCTTACACTTCTCACTATTAAATTTCATCCTATTACTATTACTCCAGTTTACAAGGTCATCCAGATCCTCCTGTACAATATTCCGATCCTTTTCTGAATTGGCACTTCCTCCCAGCTTTGTATCATCTGCAAACTTTATTAGCACACTCCCACTTTTTTTGCCGAGGTCAGTAATAAAAAGATTAAATAAGATTGGTCCCCAAATTGATCCCTGAGGAACTCCACTGGTAACCTCCCTCCAGCCTGACAGTTCGCCTTTCAGTAGGACCCGTTGTAGTCTCCCCTTTAACCAATTCCTTATCCACCTTTTGATGTTCATATTGATGCCCATCTTTTCCAATTTAACTAATAATTCCCCATGTGGCACGGTATCAAACACCTTACTGAAATCTAGGTAAATTAGATCCACTGCGTTTCCTTTGTCTAAAAAATCTGTTACTTTCTCAAAGAAGGAGATCAGCTTGGTTTGGCACGATCTACCTTTTGTAAACCCATGTTGTATTTTGCCCCATTTACCATTGACTTCAATGTCCTTAATTAATTTCTCCTTAAAATTTTTTTCCAGGACCTTGCATACTACAGATGTCAAACTAACTGTCCTGTAGTTACCCGGATCACCTTTTTTTCCTTTCTTAAACATAGGAACTATATTAGCAATTCTCCAATCATTTGGTACAACTCCTGAGTTTACAGATTCATTAAAAATTCTTGCTAATGGGCTTGCAATTTCATGTGCCAATTCCTTTAATATTCTTGGATGAAGATTATCTGGGCCTCCCGATGTAGTCCCATTAAGCTGTTTGAGTTTCGCTTCTACCTCAGATATGGTAATATCTACTTCCATATCCCCATTCCCATTTGTCATGCTACCATTATCCCTAAGATCCTCTTTAGCCTTATTAAAGACTGAGGCAAAGTATTTGTTTAGATATTGGGCCATGCCTAGATTATCTTTAACCTCTACTCCATCCTCAGTGTTTAGCGGCCCCACTTCTTTCTTAGTTTTCTTCTTATTTATATGGCTATAGAACCTTTCACTATTGGTTTTAATTCTCTTTGCAAGCTCCAACTCTACTTGACTTTTAGCCTGTCTCACTTTATCCCTACTTGTTCTGACCTCAATAAGGTCGCTTTCCTTGCTGATCCCTCCCATCTTCCACTCCCTGTATGCTTTCTGCTTCTTCTTAATCACTTCTCTGAGATGCTTGCTCATCCAGCTTGGTCTACAACTCCTGCCTATGAATTTTTTCCCCTTTCTTGGGATACAGGCTTCCGATAGCTTCTGCAGCTTTGATTTAAAGTAACCCCAGGCCTCCTCTACCTTTAGATCCATAAGTTCTTCAGTCCAATCCACTTCCCTAACTAATTTCCTTAATTTTTGAAAGTCAGCCTTTTTGAAATCAAAAACCCTAGTTGCAGATTATTTTTGTTAATCCTTCCATTTAGTTTGAACTGAATTAGCTCATGATCACTTAAACCAAGATTATCCCTACAGCCATTTCTTCTATGAGGTCCTAACTACTCACCAAAACCAAATCTAAAATGGCATCCCCTCTAGTCGGTTCAGCAACTACTTGGTGAAGGAATCCATCAGCTATCGCATTTAGGAAAATCTGAGCCCTATTATTATTACTAGCACTGGTCCTCCAGTCTATATCTGGGAAGTTAAAGTCTCCCATGATCATGCAGTTTCCATTAGTAGTTACTTTATTAAAAACATTAAAAAGGGCTCTATCCATATCCAAATTAGATCCCGGCGGTCTATAGCACACCCCAAACACTATCCCAGGGGAGGTTCTACTAGTTATCTTCCCCAATGTAATTTTTGCCCAGACGGACTCTGTCTTATCCATTCCATCGCTTCTTATTTCTTTACATTCTATCTCATCATTGATATACAATGTTGCTACTCCACCACCTTTACCTTTGTTTCTGTCTTTCCTAAACAGCACATATCCTTCAATACCTGTAGTCCAGTCATGACTACTATTTCACCATGTTTCTGTTATCCCTATAATATCTGGTTTCACTTCCTGCACCAGTAGCTCTAGTTCCTCCATTTTGTTACCTAGGCTCCTCGCATTGGTGTACAAACATCTTAATTTTTGCTGTTTGGCCTCGCTCACATATTGTACCCTATTAGGCACAGTCATTCTACAGCCAGTATAACCTATTAGACTGGTAGCCACACTGCCCTCGCTCCTTATATACATTCTCCTACCCACAGCTGTACCCGTTCTTACTTCATCTTCTTCCCTCTCAATGCTAAAATCTGGCATGGAGATTACCTGGAGAGATTACCTGAGATTCTCCCAACCATCTCCCCCAAATTCCTAGTTTAAAGCTCTCTTTATCAGTTGTGCCAGCCTCCATCCTAGAAGTCTATTTCCTTCCCTACTCAGATGAAGTGCATCCCGAGAGAACTGTCCTCTGTCTGTGAACGCCTCCCAGTGGCCATACATCCCAAAGCCCTCCTTATAGCACCACTGCCTAAGCCATCTGTTGACAATCATAATCTTGTCACACCTTTGTTGCCCTTCTCTAGGAACAGGCAGAATCCCACTAAAGATCACCTGAGCCTCGATTTCCTTAAGCGTCTTCCTCAGCCTGGCATAGTCTCCCTTAATACTTTCCAGAGAGAATCTAGCTGTATCATTTGTTCCCACATGAAGGATAATTAGGGGATTCTTTCCCGCTTCCTTTAGGATCCTTTTCAACCTCAGGTCTACATCCCGTATCTTAGCACCTGGAAGACAGCACACCCTTCTATTCTCTAGATTAGCTCTAGTTACAGGCCTATCTATTCTTCTCAATAAAGATTCCCCAATCACATAGACCTGCCTTTTCCTGGTGACAGTGCTATTCTCCAGTCTCTCCCCTGTTCCCTCTGGCTGCAAGTTCTTTCCATTCCTATTTTCCCTTATAATCCTCTTCAACCCATCCTGTATCCTCCTGGGGCTCAAATTTGGTGTAGTCTCCCTTGACTCTTCCCCTTTTCCTATAGGACTAGCCTCTCTTCTCGTCTTCCTTGCCCTTCCATCTTCAGCGACTACCTGCTGAACCCCTTCTTCATTTTCCAACTCTGCAAACCTGTTCCTAAGCTCTATTTCTCCTTCACTAGCCCGTCTTTTCCTCTGCCTGGTTCTTTTAGTCACATGCTTCCACTGACCACTTTCCTCACCCAGTCTCCCCTCAAAATTCCCCAGCCCTGCTTCCATCTATAAGTCTGAGCTTTTCCCTTCAGATACCTCATGTCTTTGCTCCATCATCTGCTCAAACCCCTTCCTAAACTCAACCAGACTTTCCACCTGCATCTCCAAACCTCGGATCTTTTCCTTCATCAGTTTTATCAGACGGCATTTCATGCAGACAAAACTCTTACCAGGTCCCCCCTCCAGGATCATGTACATACCACAGCTTCCACATCCGGTCATCCTCATTGTGTCTTCCACTACATGAGTCACTCCCACTGCTGCCTCCGTATCTGTCATAGCCTTTCCACCTAAATCCTGTTAATCTGGGAAACACAAGCCACACCAAAAGACCACCCCTCACAGCAAAAACAAACCCCGAACAAGCACCACAATACAAACTCCCCTTGCAAACTTCCACTCAAACTCCCCTGTTTACAGCTCTGTTTGCTAGCTCCTATGCCGCTGCAGACTCTGGAGGAACCTCAGTCTTCCCATCTTTTCTTTCTATATTTTCTGTGTTGCTCGGTCAAAGAAGTACTGGATACTTGGTATGCACATCACCCTTGCCATGTGAAGATGTGCCAAAGTGATTCCTACATCATTCAGCTCCTGTCTTTTGCCACCACCCTTTCAGATGAAGCAGCAATTCCTGCTTTTGGGAAGCACCACGTGGCCAGCACAGGAACAGTGGGACAGTAATTACAGTCACTCCCATGGATATTTAGCATTCCTCTTATCCAGCATTCGTACATATTTAGGCGCTACATGTTTTCTTTTAGGAATACACTGCTAGATGCTTGCAGTACCCATAAACTGCTGGGAAGTGACAGTGCCAATTAATCTGCTAACAGATTTGTTGTTTAAATATTAACAGAATGTTAACCAAATGTTGGTGGCTGCACATAAATCCATTCACGGCTCCCTCTGCTGCAGTTCTGAGGATTAGTAGGTGTGTGAAGTTGTCACAGACACAGCAAGAGCAGCAGGAAAACATGAAGTACTGACTTGCACCAGCTTGCACCCTTGAGGAGTTTTTAGTTTATATCCCCTCTTTCCCATAGTATCTGAGCACTTCACAAAAGCGGCCAGGAATGTGACCAATGGGAACTGCGGGGGTGGTGCCTGCGGATGGGGTCAGTGCGTGGAGCCACCTGCCCCTCGCCCCCCAGGAGCCACTGCCAGATATGCTGGCCGCTTCCAGGAGCAGCACAGGGCCCAGGCAGACAGGGAGTCTGCCTTTGCCCCGCTGCGCCGCCACCTGGGAGCCGCCTGAGGTAAGCGGCAGCTGACTGGAGACCACAGAGCGAACCCCTCCCGCCCCCCAACCCTCTGCTCCAGCCCTGACCCCATTCCTGCACTCCAACCCCCTGCCCAAGCCCTGATCCCCCTAAACCCAGAGCCCCTTCCTGCACCCAAACCCCTCATCCCCAACCCCACCCCAGAGCCCTGACCCCCTCCCACAACCCCCTTCCTGCCCCAGCCCTGAACCCCCTCCCACACCCTGAACCCCACATACCTGGCCCCACACCACACCCCTCACCCCCGCAGCCCAACCCTCTGCCCCAACCCTTAGCCACCCCCCACATCCCAAACCCCTCATCCCTAGCTCTGTTCCATCATGGGAATGAACAATTTTCTTCAACTGGGTCGCCAGAAAAAAAAACTTTGAAAGCCACTGGACTAGATGATCATAATGCTCCTTTCTGGTCTTGCAATCTATGAAGTAATGATCCTGTGAGATAGGAAAAGACTAAGAAAAAATCAAATCAAATCCTTGTTGTGTGCCTAATTTGTCAACCAGCTCTACAGTTGGGAAAAGACAGAGGGAATGGGAGGTGGAGTGTAAGGAGTTTTTAAAGGCTGCTGTATCCCTAAGGGCAGCTAAACATCACCAGGAGTCCTTATCCAGTGTTCCTTTGTTTTGGCTGTAGTGGGGTTCAGCAGCCTGGCTTCTTAGCTCCTAACTGATGGTGCCACCACATCACTATTTAAGGGAGTCAGGAGCCCGACCTTACCTCAGTGTGTGGTTTGAACTATCCCTGACCCGCTACTTATGCCTATGACTAGTCTGATACCTCATAAATAAACTCTTCTGACACCTCCATAATGGATGAACCAAAAAACAGCGAAGACTTTTATTGACAAGGGGAAATAGAGAGGAAGCATATGAAGGGAAGGGCCAGATGAATTTGGAGAGGGTGCATCAGTAACACCAGACAACCAGCAAGTAACACAACCCCCACGGTAGATTTCCCTGAATTCACAAGTCCAGTTTATTGCACACTAGTGGGCTTCGTAATGTGGAGGAAACCATGTATCTTCATGAGGTGTTGCAGGCCTGAAGCTGCTGGAGTGGGTGAGGGGATGAGGCCGCTGAGTCTCACAGGGGGCCCACTTCTCTGCAGCCCTCTACATATTACTCCAAGTGGAAAAATTCCCCATGGCATAGGGTGCATTGGAGTCTCCACCCCAAGTAGTTTGGCAAAACCCTTTCAGGGCAAAATAGGCAATGACCTATGCAGGGCAGACAGTCTGGGGGATCACTCGCACTCCCTTCAGGTAGGGGGAGACAGTCAGAGGATCACTCGCACTCCCCTCAGGTAGGGGGAGACAATCAGGGGGTCGCCCGCACTCTCTCAGTCAGGGGGAGAAAGTCAGGGAATAGCCTGCACCCCCCTCAGGCAGGGGGAGACAGTCAGGGTATCGCCCGCACCCCGCACAGGCAGGGGGAGACAGTCAGAAGATCGCCCGCACTCCCCTCAGGCAGAGGGAGACAATCAGGGGGTCGCCCACACTCTCTCAGGCAGGGGGAGAGAGTCAGGGCATCGCCCGCACTCCCTCAGGCAGGGGGGACAGTCAGGGGATCGCCCGCACTCCCTCAGGCAGGGGGGACAGTCAGGGGATCACCCGCACACCCCACAGGCAGGGGGAGACAGTCAGGGGATAGCCCCCACTCCCATCAAGCAGGGGGAGACAGTCAGGGGATCGCCCGAACCCCCCACAAGCAAGGGGAGACAGTCAGGGGGTCGTCCGCACACCCCTCAGGCAGGGGGAGATAGTCAGGAGGTCGCCCGCACTCCCTCAGGCAGGGGGAGACAATCAGGGGGTCGCCCGCACTCCCTCAGGCAGGGAGAGACAATCAGGGGGTCGCCTGCACTCTCTCAGGCAAGGGGAGACCGTCAGGGGATCGTCCGCACTCCCCTCAGGCAGGGGGAGACAATCAGGGGGTCGCCCGCACTCCCTCAGGCAGGGGGAGACAGTCAGGGGGCCGTCCGCACTCCCTCAGGCAGGGGGAGACAATCAGGGGGTCGCCCGCACTCCCTCAGGCAGGGGGAGACAGTCAGGGGATTGCCCACACCCCCCACAGGCAGGGGGAGACAGTCGGGCGTTGCCCGCACTCCCCTCAAGCAGGGGGAGACAGTCAGGGGATCGCCCACACCCCCCCACAGGCAAGGGGAGACAGTCAGGGGGTTGCCCGCACTCCCCTCAGGCAGGGGGAGACAGTCAGGGGGTCGTCCGCACTCCCTCAGGCAGGGGAACACAGTCAGGGGATTGCCCACACCCCCACAGGCAGGGGGAGACAGTCGGGCGTTGCCCGCACTCCCCTCAAGCAGGGGGAGACAGTCAGGGGATCGCCCACACCCCCCCACAGGCAAGGGGAGACAGGGGGTCACCCGCACTCCCCTCAGGCAGGGGATCGCCTGCACTCCCTCAGGCAGGGGTAGACAGTAAGGGGATCGCCCGCACGCTCCTCAGGCAGGGGGAGGCAGTCAGGGGATCGCCTGCAACCCCCTCAGGAAGGGGGACAGAGTCAGGGGATCGCCCACACTCCCCTCAGGAGGGGGAGACAGTTAGGGGTTTGCCCGAACTCCCCTCATGCAAGGGGAGACAGTCAGGGGCTCGCACGCACCCCCCACAGGCAGGGAGAGAAAGTTAGGGGCTCGCCCACACCCCCCACAGACAGGGGGGAAAGTCAGGGGATAGCCCGCACTCCCCTCAGTCAGGGGGAGACAATCAGGGGGTCGCCCGCACTCCCCTCAGGCGGGGGAGAAAGTGAGGGAATTGCCCGCACTCCCCTCAGTCAGGGGGAGACAGTCAGGGGATCGCCCGCACCCCCCTCAGGCAGGGGGAGACAGTCAGGGGATCGCCCGCACGCCCCACAGGCAAGGGGAGACAGTCAGGGGGTCGCCCACAGTCCCCTCAGGCAGGGGTAGACAGTAAGGGGATTGCCCCCACTCCCCTCAGGCAGGGGAAGACAATCAGGGGGTCGCCCGCACTCCCCTCGGGGGTGAGGGAGACAATCATGGGGTCGCCAGCACTCTCTCAGGCAGGGGGAGACAGTCAGGGGGTCACCCGCACTACACACAGGCAAGGGGAGACAGTCAGGGGGTCGCCCGCACTCCCCTCAGGCAGGGGGAGACAATCATGGGGTCGCCCGCAATCTCTCAGGCAGGGGGAGACAGTCAGGGGGTGGCCCACACTCCCCTCAGGCAGGGGGAGACAATCATGGGGTCGCCCACACTCCCTCAGGCAGGGAGAGACAGTCAGGGGATCACCCGCACTCCCTCAGGCAGAGGGAGACAGTCAGGGGATCGCCTGCACCCCCCACAGGCAAGGGGAGACAGTTGGGGGTTGCCCGCACTCCCCTCAAGCAGGGGGAGAGAGGGTCACCCGCACTCTCTCAGGCAGGGGGAGACAGCCAGGGGATCACCCGCATGCCCCACACCCAAGGGGAGACAGTCAGGGGTGGCCCGCACTACCCTCAGGCAGGGGCAGACAGTCAATGGGTTGCCCGCACTCCCCTCAGGCAGGGGGAGACAGTCAATGGGTTGCCCGCACTCCCCTCAGGCAGGGGGAGACAGTCAATTGGTTGCCCGCACTCCCCTCAGGCAGGGGGAGACAATCAGGGGGTCGCCCGCACTCCCCTCAAGCAGGGGGGGACAATCAGGGGGTCGCCCGCACTCCCTCAAGCAGGGGCAGACAGTCAGGGGATTGCCCGCACCCCCCACAAGCAAGGGGAGACAGTCAGGGGGCGTGCGCACTCCCCTGAGGCAGGGGGAGACATTCAGGGGGTCGCCCGCACTCCCTCAGGCAGGGGGAGACAATCAGGGGGTCGCCTGCACTTCCTCAGGCAGGGGGAGACAATCAGGGGGTCGCCCGCACTCTCTCAGGCAAGGGGAGACCGTCAGGGGATCGCCCGCACCCCCCTCAGGCAGGGGGAGACAGTCAGGAGATCGCCCGCAACCCCACAGGCAAGGGGAGACAGTGAGGGGGTCACCCGCACTCTCCTCAGGGAGGGGGAGACAATCATGGGCTCGCCCGCACTCTCTCAGGCAGGGGGAGACATTCAGGGGGTCGCCCGCACTCCCTCAGGCAGGGGGAGACAGTCAGGAGATCACCCGCACTCCCCTCAGGTGGGGGGAGACAGTCAAGGGATCGCCCGCACCACCCACAGACAGGGGGAGACAGTCAGGGGATCGCCCCCACTCCCCTCAGGCAGGGGGAGACAGTCAGGGGATCGCCCGCACTCCCCTCAGTCAGGGGGAGACAGTCAGGGGATCTCCCGCACCCCCCCACAGGCAGGGGGAGACAGTCAGGGGATCGCCCGCACCCCGCTCAGGCAGGGGGAGACAGTCAGGGGATCGCCCGCACTCCCCTCAGTCAGGGGGAGACAGTCAGGGGATCTCCCGCACCCCCCCACAGGCAGGGGGAGACAGTTAGGGGATCGCCCGCACTCCCCACAGGCAAGGGGAGACAGTGAGGGGGTCGCCCGCACTCCCCTCAGGCAGGGGGAGACAATCATGGGCTCGCCCGCACTCCCCTCAGGCAGGGGAAGATAGTCAGGGGATCGCCTGCACTCCCTCAGGCAGGGGGAGACAATCAGGGGGTCGCCTTCACTCTCTCAGGCAAGGGGAGACCGTCCGGGGATCGCCCGCACTCCCCTCAGGCAGGGGGAGACAATCAGGGGGTCGCCCGCACTCCCTCAGGCAGGGGGAGACAATCAGGGGGTCGCCCGCACTCCCTCAGGCAGGGGAACACAGTCAGGGGATTGCCCACACCCCCCAAAGGCAGGGGGAGACAGTCGGGCGTTGCCCGCAAACCCCACAGGCAGGGGGAGACAGTCAGGGGATCGCCCACACCCCCCCACAGGCAAGGGGAGACAGTCAGGGGATCGCCCACACCCCCCCACAGGCAAGGGGAGACAGTCAGGGGGTCACCCGCACTCCCCTCAGGCAGGGGGAGGCAGTCAGGGGATCGCGTGCAACCCCCTCAGGCAGGGGGACAGAGTCAGGAGATCTCCTGCACTCCCCTCAGGCAAGGGGAGACAGTCAGGGTCTCGCACGCACCCCCCACAGGCAGGGAGAGACAGTTAGGGGCTCGCAAACACCCCCAACAGACAGGGGGGACAGTCAGGGGATCGCCCGCACTCCCCTCAGTCAGGGGGAGACAATCAGGGGGTCGCCCGCACTCCCCTCAGGCGGGGGAGACAGTCAGGGGATTGCCAGCACTCCCCTCAGTCACGGGGAGACAGTCAGGGGATCGCCCGCACCCCCCTCAGGCAGGGGGAGACATCAGGGGATCGCCCGCACGCCCCACAGGCAAGGGGAGACAGTCAGGGGGTCGCCCACAGTCCCCTCAGGCAGGGGTAGACAGTAAGGGGATTGCCCCCACTCCCCTCAGGCAGGGAGAGACAGTCAGGGGGTGGCCCGCACTCCCCTCAGGCAGGGGGAGACAATCAGGGGGTCGCCCGTACTCCCCTCGGGAGGCGGGGAGACAATCATGGGGTCGCCCGCACTCTCTCAGGCAGGGGGAGACAGTCAGGGGGTCACTCGCACTCCCCACAGGCAAGGTGAGACAGTCAGGGGGTCGCCCACACTCCCCTCAGTCAGGGGGAGACAATCATGGGGTCGGCGGCAATCTCTCAGGCAGGGGGAGACAGTCAGGGGGTGGCCCGCACACCCCTCAGGCAGGGGGAGACAAGCCTGGGGTCGCCCACACTCCCTCAGGCAGGGGGAGACAGTCAAGGGATCGCCCGCACCCCCCACAGGCAGGGAGAGACAGTCAGGGGATCACCCGCACTCCCTCAGGCAGAGGGAGACAGTCAGGGTATCGCCTGCACCCCCCACAGGAAAGGGGAGACAGTTGGGGGTTGCCTGCACTCCCCTCAAGCAGGGGGAGACAGTCAGGGGATCACCGCATGCCCCACACCCAAGGGGAGACAGTCGGGGGTGGCCCGCACTCCCCTCAGGCAGGGGGAGACAGTCAGTGGGTTGCCCGCACTCCCCTCAGGCAGGGGGAGACAGTCAATGGGTTGCCCGCACTCCCCTCAGGCAGGGGGGGACAATCAGGGGGTCGCCCGCACTCCCTCAAGCAGGGGCAGAGAGTCAGGGGATTGCCCGCACCCCCCACAAGCAAAGGGAGACAGTCAGGGGGCGTCCGCACTCCCCTGAGGCAGGGGGAGACAGTCAGGGGGTTGCCCGCACTCCCTCAGGCAGGGGGAGACAATCAGGGGGTCGCCCGCACTCTCTCAGGCAAGGGGAGACCGTCAGGGGATCGCCCGCACCCCCCACAGGCAGGGGGAGACAGTAAGGGGATCGCCCCCACTCCCCTCAGTTAGGGGGAGAGAGTCAGGGGATCGCCTGCAACCTCCTCAGGCAGGGTGACACAGTCAGGGGATCTCCTGCACTCCCCTCAGGCAGGGGGAGACAGGGGATCGCCCGCACCCCCCACAGGCAGGGAGAGACAGTTAGGGGATCGCCCGCACTCCCTCAGGCAGGGGGGGCAATCAGGGGTTCACCCGCACTCCCCTCAGGCAGGGGACATAGTTAGGGGGTCGCCCCCACTCCCCTCAGGCAGGGGGAGACAGTCAGGGGGTCGCCTGCACTCCCCTCAAGCAGGGGGAGACAATCAGGGGGTCGCCCACACTCTCTCAGGCAAGGGGAGACAGTCAGGGGATCCCCCGCACTCCCCTCAGGCAGGGGGAGACAATCAGGGGGTCGCCCGCACTCCCCTGAGGCAGGGGGAGACAGTCAGGGGGTCGCCCGCACTCCCCTCAGGGAGGGGGAGACAGTCAGGGGGTCGCCCGCACTCCCCTCAGGCAGGTGGAGACAGTCAGGGGATCGCCCGCACTCCCCTCAGGCAGGGGGAGACAATCAGGGGATCACCCGCACCCCCCACAAGCAAGGGGAGACAGTCAGTGGGTCGTCCGCACTCCCGTCAGGGAGGGGGAGACAGTCAGGGGGTCGCCCGCACTCCCTCAGGCACGGGGAGAGAATCAGGGGGTCGCCTGCAGTCCCTCAGGCAGGGGGAGACAATCTGGGGGTCGCCCGCACTGTCTCAGGCAAGGGGAGACCGTCAGTGGGTCGCCCGCACTCCCTTAGGCACGAGGAGACAGTCAGGGGGACGTCAGCACTCCCTCAGGCAGGGGGAGACAATCAGGGGGTCGCCCGCACTCCCTCAGGCAGGGGGAGACAGTCAGGGGATCGCCCGCACTCCCCACAAGCAAGGGGAGACAATCAGGGGTTCGTCCACACTCCCCTCAGGCAGGGGGAGATAGTCAGGAAGTCGCCCACAGTCCCTCAGGCAGGGGGAGACAATCAGGGGGTCGCCCGCACACCCCGACAGGCAAGGGGAGACAGTCAGGGGGTCACCCGCACTCCCCTCAGGCAGGGGATCGCCCGCAGTCCCTCAGGCAGGGGGAGACAGACAGGGGATCGCCCGCACCCCCCACAGGCAGGGGGACACAGTCAGGGGATCGCCCACACTACCCTCAGGAGGGGGAGAAAGTTAGGGGATCGTCCGCACCCCCCTCAGGCAGGGGATCGCCCGCACTCCCTCAGGCAGGGGTATACAGTAAGGGGATTGCCCCCACTCCCCTCAGGCAGGGAGAGACAGTCAGGGGATCACCCGCACTCCCTCAGGCAGAGGGAGACAGTCAGGGGATCGCCTGCACCCCCCACAGGAAAGGGGAGACAGTTGGGGGTTGCCTGCACTCCCCTCAAGCAGGGGGAGACAGTCAGGGGATCACCGCATGCCCCACACCCAAGGGGAGACAGTCGGGGGTGGCCCGCACTCCCCTCAGGCAGGGGGAGACAGTCAGTGGGTTGCCCGCACTCCCCTCAGGCAGGGGGAGACAGTCAATGGGTTGCCCGCACTCCCCTCAGGCAGGGGGGGACAATCAGGGGGTCGCCCGCACTCCCTCAAGCAGGGGCAGAGAGTCAGGGGATTGCCCGCACCCCCCACAAGCAAAGGGAGACAGTCAGGGGGCGTCCGCACTCCCCTGAGGCAGGGGGAGACAGTCAGGGGGTTGCCCGCACTCCCTCAGGCAGGGGGAGACAATCAGGGGGTCGCCCGCACTCTCTCAGGCAAGGGGAGACCGTCAGGGGATCGCCCGCACCCCCCACAGGCAGGGGGAGACAGTAAGGGGATCGCCCCCACTCCCCTCAGTTAGGGGGAGAGAGTCAGGGGATCGCCTGCAACCTCCTCAGGCAGGGTGACACAGTCAGGGGATCTCCTGCACTCCCCTCAGGCAGGGGGAGACAGGGGATCGCCCGCACCCCCCACAGGCAGGGAGAGACAGTTAGGGGATCGCCCGCACTCCCTCAGGCAGGGGGGCAATCAGGGGTTCACCCGCACTCCCCTCAGGCAGGGGACATAGTTAGGGGGTCGCCCCCACTCCCCTCAGGCAGGGGGAGACAGTCAGGGGGTCGCCTGCACTCCCCTCAAGCAGGGGGAGACAATCAGGGGGTCGCCCACACTCTCTCAGGCAAGGGGAGACAGTCAGGGGATCCCCCGCACTCCCCTCAGGCAGGGGGAGACAATCAGGGGGTCGCCCGCACTCCCCTGAGGCAGGGGGAGACAGTCAGGGGGTCGCCCGCACTCCCCTCAGGGAGGGGGAGACAGTCAGGGGGTCGCCCGCACTCCCCTCAGGCAGGTGGAGACAGTCAGGGGATCGCCCGCACTCCCCTCAGGCAGGGGGAGACAATCAGGGGATCACCCGCACCCCCCACAAGCAAGGGGAGACAGTCAGTGGGTCGTCCGCACTCCCGTCAGGGAGGGGGAGACAGTCAGGGGGTCGCCCGCACTCCCTCAGGCACGGGGAGAGAATCAGGGGTCGCCTGCAGTCCCTCAGGCAGGGGGAGACAATCTGGGGGTCGCCCGCACTGTCTCAGGCAAGGGGAGACCGTCAGTGGGTCGCCCGCACTCCCTTAGGCACGAGGAGACAGTCAGGGGGACGTCAGCACTCCCTCAGGCAGGGGGAGACAATCAGGGGGTCGCCCGCACTCCCTCAGGCAGGGGGAGACAGTCAGGGGATCGCCCGCACTCCCCACAAGCAAGGGGAGACAATCAGGGGTTCGTCCACACTCCCCTCAGGCAGGGGGAGATAGTCAGGAAGTCGCCCACAGTCCCTCAGGCAGGGGGAGACAATCAGGGGGTCGCCCGCACACCCCGACAGGCAAGGGGAGACAGTCAGGGGGTCACCCGCACTCCCCTCAGGCAGGGGATCGCCCGCAGTCCCTCAGGCAGGGGGAGACAGACAGGGGATCGCCCGCACCCCCCACAGGCAGGGGGACACAGTCAGGGGATCGCCCACACTACCCTCAGGAGGGGGAGAAAGTTAGGGGATCGTCCGCACCCCCCTCAGGCAGGGGATCGCCCGCACTCCCTCAGGCAGGGGTATACAGTAAGGGGATTGCCCCCACTCCCCTCAGGCAGGGAGAGACAGTCAGGGGATCGCCGCACTCCCCTCAGGCAGGGGGAGACAGTCAGGGGATCGCCTGCAACCCCCTCAGGTAGGGGGACACAGTCAGGGGATCTTCTGCACTCCCCTCAGGCAGGAGGAGACAGTCAGGGGCTCGCCCACACCCCCCACAGGCAGGGGGAGACAGTCAGGGGATCGCCCGCACTCCCTTAGGCAGGGGGGACAGTCAGGGGATCGCCCGCACTCCCCTCAGGCACGGGGAGACAATGAGGGGGTCGCCCGCACTCCCCTCAGGCACGGGGAGACAGTCAGGGGATCGCCCGCACCCCCCTCAGGCAGGGGGAGACAGTCAGGGGATCGCCCGCACCCCCCACAGGCAAGGGGAGACAGTGAGGGGGTCACCCGCACTCTCCTCAGGGAGGGGGAGACAATCATGGGCTCGCCCGCACTCTCTCAGGCAGGGGGAGACATTCAGGGGGTCGCCCGCACTCCCCTCAGGTGGGGGGAGACAGTCAGGGGACCGCCCGCACCACCCACAGACAGGGGGAGACAGTCAGGGGATCGCCCCCACTCCCCTCAGGCAGGGGGAGACAGTAAGGGGATCGCCCGCACTCCGCTCAGTCAGGGGGAGACAGTCAGGGGATCTCCCGCACCCCCCCACAGGCAGGGGGAGACAGTCAGGGGATCGCCCGCACCCCGCTGAGGCAGGGGGAGACAGTCAGGGGGTCACCCGCACTCTCCTCAGGCAGGGGGAGACAATCAGGGTGTCGCCAGAACTCGCTCAGTCAGGGGAGAAAGTTAGGGGATCGCCCGCACTCCCCACAGGCAAGGGGAGACAGTGAGGGGGTCGCCCGCACTCCCCTCAGGCAGGGGGAGACAATCATGGGCTCGCCCGCACTCCCCTCAGGCAGGGGAAGATAGTCAGGGGATCGCCTGCACTCCCTCAGGCAGGGGGAGACAATCAGGGGGTCGCCCGCACTCCCTCAGGCAGGGGGAGACAATCAGGGGGTCGCCCGCACACCCCGAAAGGCAAGGGGAGACAGTCAGGGCGTCACCCGCACTCCCCTCAGGCAGGGGATCGCCCGCAGTCCCTCAGGCAGGGGGAGACAGACAGGGGATCGCCCGCACCCCCCACAGGCAGGGGGACACAGTCAGGGGATCGCCCACACTCCCCTCAGGAGGGGGAGAAAGTTAGGGGATCGTCCGCACCCCCCTCAGGCAGGGGATCGCCCGCACTCCCTCAGGCAGGTGTATACAGTAAGGGGATTGCCCCCACTCCCCTCAGGCAGGGAGAGACAGTCAGGGGATCGCCGCAATCCCCTCAGGCAGGGAGAGACAGTCAGGGGATCGCCTGCAACCCCCTCAGGTAGGGGGACACAGTCAGGGGATCTTCTGCACTCCCCTCAGGCAGGAGGAGACAGTCAGGGGCTCGCCCACACCCTCCACAGGCAGGGGGAGACAGTCAGGGGATCGCCCGCACTCCCTTAGGCAGGGGGGACAGTCAGGGGATCGCCCGCACTCCCCTCAGGCAGGGGGAGACAGTCAGGGGCTCGCCCACACCCCCCACAGGCAGGGAGAGACAGTTAGGGGATCGCCCGCACCCCCCTCAGGCAGGGGAGACAGTCAGGGGATCGCCCACACTCCCCTCAGGAGGGGGAGACAGTCAGGGGTTTGCCCGCACTCCCCTCAGGCAAGGGGAGACAGTCAGGGGCTCGCCCACACCCCCCACAGGCAGGGAGAGACAGTTAGGGGATCGCCCGCACCCCCCTCAGGCAGGGGAGAGAGTCAGGGGATCGCCCACACTCCCCTCAGGAGGGGGAGACAGTCAGGGGTTTGCCCGCACTCCCCTCAGGCAAGGGGAGACAGTCAGGGGCTCGCCCACACCCCCCACAGGCAGGGAGAGACAGTTAGGGGATCGCCCGCACCCCCCTCAGGCAGGGGGGACAGTCAGGGGATTGCCCGCACTCCCCTCAGGCAGGGGGAGACAATCAGGGGGTCGCCCGCACTCCCCTCAGGCGTGGGAGACAGTCAGGGGATCGCCTGCACTCCCCTCAGGCAGGGGGAGACAGTCAGGGGATCGCCTGTACCCCCCACAGGCAGGGAGAGAGAGTCAGTGGATCGCCTGCACTCCCTCAGGCAGGGGGAGAGAGTCAGAGGATCGCCTGTACCCCCCACAGGCAAGGGGAGACATTCGGGGGTTGCCCGCACTCCCCTCGAGCAGGGGGAGACAGTCAGGGGGTTGCCCGCACTCTTCTCAGGCAGGGGGATACAATCCGGGGGTCCTCCGCACTCTCTCAGGCAGGGGGAGACAGTCAGGGGTTCGCCCGCATGCCCCACACCCAAGGGGAGACAGTCGGGGGTCGCCTGCACTGCCCTCAGGCAGGGGGAAACAATCAGGGGGTCGCCCACACTCTCTCAGGCAGGGGGAGACTGTCAGGGTATCGCCCGCACCCCCCACAGGCAGGGGGAGAAAATCAGGGGATCGCCCGCACCCCCCACAGGCAGAGGGAGACAGTCAGGGGATCGCCCACACCCCCCACAGGCAAGGGGAGACAGTCGGGGGTTGCCCGCACTCCCCTCAGGCAGGGGAAGACAATCAGGGGGTCGCCGGCACCCCCCACAGGCAAGGGGAGATAGTCAGGGGGTTGCCCGCACTCCCTCAGGCAGGGGGAGACAGTCAGGGGATCGCCCGTACCCCCCTCAGGCAGGGGGAGACAGTCAGGGGATCACCCGCACCCCCCACAGGCAAGGGGAGATAGTCAGGGGGTTGCCCGCACTCCCCTCAGGCAGGGGGAGACAATCAGGGGTTCGCCCGCACTCCCCTCAGGCAGGGGGAGACAGTCAGGGGATCGCCCGCATCCCCCATAGGCAATGGGAGACAGTCAGGGGGTCGCCCGTACTCTCTCAGGCAGGGGGAAACAGTCAGGGTATCGCCTGCACTCCCTCAGGCTGGGGGAGAGAGTCAGGGGATCGCCCGCCCCCCCCTCAGGTAGGGGGAGACAGTCAGGGGATCGCCCGCACTCCCCTCAGGCAGGAGGAGACAGTCAGGGGATCGCCTGCACTTGGGTTGCTGCTTCTTTTGCATAAGCAGTTCTTGGCATCCTGTTATGTATTTAATCTTTTCCAGAGTTTCCTTTTTCTGCTAGAGTCATTTTCTCTACCTTCCCTTGCACATTTGTAAATTATTTCTAGCCTGAGCTAATTCTGCATCTTTCCCTTGAGATATTTAAGTAAAGATCTCAATATTTCTGGGGAGGGATAGCTCAGTGGTTTGATCATTGACCTGCTAAAGCTAGGGTTGTGAGTTCAATCCTTGAGGGGGCCATTTAGGGATCCAGGGCAAAACTTGGTGATTGGTCCCTCTTTGAGCAGGAGGTTGGACTAGATGACCTCCTTAGGTCCCTTCCAACCCTGATATTCTATGATCTCATTTCTTGAGTATGTCTTCAAGGGGCCTTTGTTGTGTACATATTTCCATTATATAATCAGGAACAGTCAACATGGATTCACGAAGGGTAAGTCATGCCTGATCACCTGATTGCCTTCTATGATGAGATAACTGTCTCTGTAGATATGGGGAAAGTTGTGGATGTGGATCTTGACTTTAGCAATGCTTTTGATACGGTCTCCCACAGTATTCTTGCCAGCAAGTTAAAAAAGTATGGATTGGATGAATGGACTATAAGGTGGATAGAAAGCTGTCTAGATTGTCGGGCTCAATGGGTAATGATCAACGACTCTATATCTAGTTGGCAGCCGGTATCAAGTTGAATGCCCCAAGGGTCGGCCCTGGGGCTGGTTTTGTTGAATATCTTTATCAATGATCTGGATGATGGGATTAATTGCACCCTCAGCAAGTTCGCAGATGACACTAAACTGGGGGGAGAGGTAGATATGCTGGAGGGTTGGGATATGGTCCAGAGTGACCTAGACAAATTGGAGGATTCTGCCAAAAGAAATCTGATAAGATTCAACAAGGACAAGTGCAGAGTCCTGCACTGAGGATGGAAGAATCCCATGCACTGCTACAGGCAGGGGACCGAGTGGCTAAGCAGCAGTTCTGCAGAAAAGGACCTGGGGATTACAGTGGATGAGAAGCTGGATATGAGTCAACAGTGTTCCCTTGTTGCCAAGAAGGCTAACGGCATATTGGGCTTGAGACAAAGTTCCTCATCTACCTTGGTGGGTCCTGCACTTATTGGCAGATTTGCTCGCCTCGGAGATTCACGGCAGCCCTCAGTTTGGCCATTTTTGTGAATCCACAGTCCAGGTCAACTCTTCCTGTGTCTGACCAGGAGTTGGGAGGTTTGGGGGGAACCCGGGCCCACCCTCTACACCGGGTTCCAGCCCAGGGCCCGGTGGAATGCAGATGTCTAGAGTGCCTCCTGGAACACCTGTGCGACAGCTACAACTCCCTGGGCTACTTTCCCATGGCCTCCTCCCAATGTCTTCTTTAATCTCAGTCCTCCAACAATACACGTTCTCACTCTCAGCTCCTCACACGCACACCACAAACTGAAGTAAGCTCCTTTTTAAATCCAGGTGCCCTGATTAGTCTGCCTTAATTGATTCTAGAAGCTTTTTGATTGGCTTCAGATGTTCTAATCTGTCTAATCTTTCTGTCTTAATTGTTTCCAGAAAGTTCCTGATTGTTCTGGAACCTTCCCTGTTACCTTACCCAGGGAAAAGGAACCTGCTTAACCTGGGGCTAATATATCTTCCTTCTATCACTCTCCTGTAGCCATCTGGCCCGACGTTGTCACAGGCTGTATTAGTAGGAGCATTGCCAGCAGATCAAGGGAAGTGATTATTCCCCTCTATTCAGCACTGGTGAGGCCACATCTGGAGTATTGCGCCCAGTTTTGTTCCCCCCACTACAGAAAGGATGTGGACAAACTGGAGAGAGCAGAGGGTAACAAAAATGATTAGGGGGCTGGGGCACATGACTAATGAGGAGAGGCTGAGGGAACTGGGGTTATTTAGTCTGCAGAAGAGAAGAGTGAGGGGGGATTTGATAGCAGCCTTCAACTACCTGAAGGGGGGTTCCAAAGAGGATGGAGCTCGGCTGTTCTCAGTGGTGACAGATGACAGAACAAGGAGCAATCGTCTCAAGTTGCAGTGCGGGAGGTCAAGGTTGAATATTAGGAAACACTATTTCACTATGAGGGTGTTGAAGCACTGGAATGGGTTACCTAGCGAGGTGATGGAATCTCCATCCTCAGAGGTTTTTAAGGCCCAGCTTGACAAAGCCTTGGTTGGGATGATTTAGTTGGTGTTGGTCCTGCTTTGAGCTAGGGATTGGATTAGATGACCTCCTGAAGTCTCTTCCAACCCTAATATTCTATGATTCTATGATTATAAAATGATCCACATTATTGAATTCTTTTTGTCCTGAAATCCATGTTGATTAGTACATGCTTGCCACTCTATCTCAGTTTCATTAATCCCCCATCCTCTATATTGTATAATACTTAGATCACCCTAGGTAGCCAGGTGTCATCTAGGCCACTGAAGGTAAAGATAAAATATTTGATCAAAGGTTTTGAAATATTCTTAGTATATCCAGTTGACCCACCATCATATAAATAAGAGATTACTGATTTTTGCTTTGCTACAGCAGTCTGTTAACATATAACATATGCTATAACATATCCTCCTAGATTAGCCCTATGCCAAATCCTTTCCATCCAACCTTTTCCTTTTCAAACAGCATATGTACAATGTGCATTGCATACAGAAGGCAAAATGATAAGTTACAAAGTTAAACCAAGATGAAAGATCAGAAAAATTTAGGAAATGTTGAAAAGAAAGTTCTAGGTTTGGCTTTGACTTGGAATCTGAATGTTGCTGACATAAGAGTTTCAGAACTGAAATTTTGAACCATTGCTACTAAAAACCATTGCTCTGTCCAGGACCTGACAAGGGTATCAATCCAGAGTCACGTCAGACTTAAGTACTCATTTTTATGAATGATCTTTATGGTACAGCAAAACTTCCTTTTTCTTAGAAAGAGCATAGAGAGCCTCCTCAAAAGCTTTTTTCCTAAATACCTTATTGATCACTATGCATTGCACATCTTCAAAAATAATTTATTTGGCTGTTTAGGGTATCCCAGATGGGAATAATATGGCATAATCATTCCCAGAAGTACTACTTGTGGCTGGCTGGCAGTAATTCCAGGAATGATGTGGCATCACCCAGGCTGTTGATAGCAGCACCAGTAGCAACACACCTGCCCTGCTGCCAAGCCACTTAATATGTCTTTGTACAGCAGATGTGCATACTTTTCTTAATGACAGAACCCATTTGTGAGCAGACACCCACAGTACCTGATGATGAGTATAGACCTTGTTTGCATCCTGAGGTCCTGATCCTATATCACTGACTTCAACGGGTGCAGGATCAGCCCAGTTACATAAAGCAATATACTAACTTCTTCAGTAGTGTATGTGTATGAGTGTGTGTATGCATGCACATAAATATGTGCATGGTGCATGTGTGTGCCTGCTTTCACATTTACTAATTTAAGATGTGTATATGTATGTATCATATAATGCCACTTTATGTGAAAACCGCAACACAGCTTTAACTATGAAATTGCTATCGTTGCCTCGATGGTATATGCATTTCTTTTTATCTAAAATCATATTTTATTTAAAAAATCATTGTACCAAACTTATGTTTGAAATTAAATGAAAGGGAGTTGCTAGCCAGAGATCAAAAGGCCCAGAAGAACAGGACAATGCATAGATTTCTCTGGGCTAAAAGACAATTTGCCTCAAAAAATACCATAATAAGATATTGATTCCAATTTCTCTTCTGAGATTAATATTGACTCAGGTAAAGCTTCAGTAAATAACATCTGAGACTAAAAATTCTCAAGTCTTACTTTCACATTAAGGGTCATAATTACAACTTGGAAGAGTTTATACACAGGTACACCTCTACCCCAATATAACGCAGTCCTTGGGAGCCAAAAAATCTTACCACATTATGTGAAACTGCATTATATCAAACTTGCTTTGGCCTTGAGCATTTCCGTTATTAATAGTCACTTCCCGCCCCCTGACTGACCCCTCAGAACCCCTGACGCATCCAACACCCCTTGCTCCTTGTCCCCTGACTGCCCCCTCCAGAGATCCCCCACCCCAACCACCTGTCCCAAGACCCCACCCCTATCTAAGCCCTCTGCTCCTTGTCCCCTGACCACTGCCTTCAGAGACCCCCCCGTCCCTAATCAGCCCGAGGACCTCACCCCCTGCCCAACCCTTCTGCTCCCTGTCCCCTGACTGCCCCAACCCCCTATCCATACCCCTGCACCGACAGGACCCCCGAGACTCCCACATCCTATCCAATGCCCCATTCCCCATCCCTGGCCGCCCCACCTCCAGAACCTCTGAACCATCCAACCCCCTCCGCTCCCTGTCCCCTGACTGCCCCCCGAGACCCTCTGCCCCTTATCCAACCCCTCGACCCCAGCCCGGAACCCTTAACAAGCCACTCAGAGCAGCGTATCAGAGCCAAACATGCTGACACGCTGATCTGCCGGAGCGCGCCGCCCTGCCCCCCAGAGCGCTGCTTTACCACGTTATATCCGAATTCATGTTATATCAAGTCACGTTATATCGGGGTAGAGGTGTAATCATTTTGTGAGAAAAAATATAATCCATTCTGTAAAGAATCTAAGTGACTTATGTTCTTTCCTAGGCAGTCAAAATTTAGATATTTAAAGGAAAATATTAGGCTACATAATTTCCTTCTTTTTATTTTCTTTACATTTGCTCACGGCATTTCTATTTTGTTATTGTCATTTTGTTCTCCTCTATTTTAACTCGTTTCCAGTGGGAAGAAAATCCTGTAATGTTATGATATATTGTCTTTGTTTAGAAACTATGCTCAAACATTGATTTTTAAGGGAGATTGTCCCATTTCTATGGAGGGGATTTCCTGAATCTCTTGCAATTGCTGTAACCTGTGATCCTTCAGTTTGCAAGGAACTGGGCAATTCTGACAATGTTTTAGTGGGAAATGAACACTTTGCACATATAAAAACACCTTTATTAATGTGTGCACGTGGCTGTTTGGGCTATGTGAAAAGCCACTGATTTTTATATATGTAGCCACATGTGGATGAATCATAAAACCGAGGTCCTGACTAGGGCTGGCTGAAATTTTTCAGCCAAAAATGTTTCTTAATTTTCATTTGCAAACATTTGGAAGTGTGATGTTCTCCCTGGTTTTTGCTAGTACAATATAAGTGAATGTCCTTTCTGCAGACCTGTTTGGTAATGGCAATGTACGGTACCCTGCTACAACAAAGGGCATTGCAGACTAAAGCCAAGACCCATGAAAGCAGACACGGCTCTGAAGAAGAGGTTACTTGATTGATTGTGAGCTATACAAGAAGCTAGCCAGGCAGGTTAGTTAGGCAGGAGAATCTTTACTCTGAGCAAACCAGTCTATGATCTTTGTTGCTAGTCAACAAGCAACTGAAAATACAGATGGTGGTGATTTCCCTTCAGGAAAGCAGAACAGATGGTAGGACTAGGATTGTAGTGCCAAATTTAGAGACAAACACACAGTAGAAAGTTGCTGGCTAGAGAACTGAACTTGGTTGATGTTTGAACCCTGATGAGCTTGAAGGAAAAATAAGGGGTTGTCTTTCCCCATAGACCACTAACAATCTCTTGTCCAGACTGTCTGACTGTTTGTTGTTAAACTAACTCTCACTGGCTGCAGTAGGTCTATCTGGAAGAACGTGTCTCCCTGGCTAGAGGCTATCCCAGGAAAATCAGTAGAATGCAACAGCTCTGACTCTGGAGTGCAGGACCACAAGCAAAACATTTACAACTCTCATTCTTAAATGCTGGTCCTCACCCAGTCTGCTACCCAGCACACTGTCACAAGGGGCTCCCTGTTGTGTATTTGGTTGTGGAGGTAACAGAACCTTGTTGTTGCTATGGCAACCAAGTTAGATTATTAGGGGCTAGCCCAGCCAGTTTGGGCTGGTTTTTGGTTAGTTTAGTGTGTGGCAATAAATGGCTGCTTTAAGGTTACAGCTCTCTGTGTCTTCAGTGATTTCTTCCTAAAACTGTTGCCCCCAAGGATATACCAACATGGCAACAAGGGTGGGATGTCTGTGCTGCCCCAGCAACAGAAGGAAGTAGAAGTCAAGGTACAAAAAAACCTCACTTTTTGCTGCTGGAAGGCGGTGAGAACTAGCTTGTTTGCACTGACTGTGCAAACTGAAACTAAAACCATGGCTATACTTACAGGGCCACTGGAACCTTTTGAGGAGACTATAGTGCAATGGCATGTATATACTGAGCGTTTGAGCTTTTGTTACTGCAAATGACATTATAGAAGAGAAGAAGGTGCAAATATTCTTAAGTGTTGTAGGGGCTAAGACCTACTCCCTGCTATGCAGCTTACTATGCCCTTTTAAGCCAGAGGCCAAATCTTACCGTGACATTGTAGAAATCCTGGGGTCCCATTTTTCTCCCAAACCACTGGTAATTGCGGAAAGATATAGGTTCCACAAAAGAGACCAGAAAGAAGACGAAACAGCTTTACAATTTGTAGCAACTTTGAAAAACCTTGCAGAACACTGTGAATTTAAGGAGATACTAAATGACGCCCTTCATGACAGGTTAGTGTGTGGCCTGCACAGTGAAGCTATACGGAAGCGCCTATTGACAGAGGCTCAGCTTACCTTACTGAAGGCCGTTGATATTGCTGTCTCCATGGAACTGGCAACAAAGGAGTTGAAATACATCGGTGCATCTTCTAGGGTGCAAAGGTATCCCAAGAACCTATCCACAAAACTGTGCAGAGTCAGGAATGTTACCGCTGTGGTAAGCTGGGTCACCAGGCATCAGAATGCTGGTGTCAGGACCTGGTGTGTCGACACTGTGGCAAAAAGGGACACATTGAGTGTGCCTATAAACAAAAGAAAAAGAGGCCTGTGGTCTGGCTGTCCAAAAAGGGGAACCTGCATACCCTAGAGCAGACCCAGGATGACCAAGGGGACACCTCATCACAAGAAGAAGAGCCACTCCACATTTTGTCTTTGGCAGTGGGGTCACATGAATACTGGGTTGTTGGATGGCAAACCTATACGCATGGAACTGGACACCAATGCAGCCATTTCGCTGGTCCCCCAGACTGTGTATAAAGAAAAGCTACAGCATCTTCCGCTCAAGGCAACAAAAACAGTTCTGAAGACATATACAGGAGAAGCTGTGCCCATGTTGGGCACTACTGATGTTAAGGAGGAGCTCAATGGACAAGTTACTAAATTGCCACTGTTTGTGGTGAGAGGTAACTACCAAGCCTTAATGGGTAGGTCTTAGCTTAGGAAGATCCAGCTGAACTGGGCAGAAGTGCATCAATGACTAAAGAAGAAACCAGTCTGCCCACTATACTAAGGAAACATGCTGCTGTTTTTGGAGAGGATCTGGGAAGTATGAAGGAATCACTGTGACATTGAACATTAACCTGACAGTCAACCAAAATATCTGAAAGCCAGAACTGTGCCATATGCCATCAAGCCAAAGGTAGAAGTGGACCTGGAGTGCCTGATCACAAATGGAGTCCTAATACCAGTTACCCATAGCCCACGGGCAACTCCTATTGTTCCAATAGTGAAGAAAGATGGCTCCCTCCAGATTTGCAGTGATTTTAAAGTCACTGTCAACCCAGTGTTGTGTGCAGAGCAATACCCGTTTCGCCGCATCGATGACCTCTTCACAGACCTGGCTGGGGACAAAAGTTCAGTAAGATTGATCTGAGTCAAGCGTATTTACAGATGCACGTCGATGAGAAGTCCCAAGAGCTGTTGACTATTGTGATGCATAAGGGGCTTTAGCGATACTGTCGTCTACCCTTTGGAATAATGTCTGCTCCTGTTCTGTTTCAGAGGGCTATGGATCAGATCTTGTGTGGCTTGCCATGAGTCCAGTGCTATCTGGACAATATCCTGGTCACTGGAAGGAATGAGGAGGATCACCTAAAGAATTTAGAGGCTACCCTACAAAGACTGGAAGAGTATAGCCTATGAGTCTGCAAAGACAAGTGTGAATTCTTCCAGCCCTCAGTTGAATATTTGGGACGCACCAATGATGACACAGGTCTTCGTAAGGCCCCTGCAAAAGTTAAGGCTATTGTGGAGACTCCCCCTCCTCGAAATGTTAGCCAGCTTCTCTCATTTCTAGGTCTATTAAACTATTATGAAAAGTTCATTTCACAGTTAGCCACACTGCTAAAACCACTTCATGAACTCCTTGGGCAGAACAAGGCCTGGAAGTGAAATGAAGCCTGTGATGTTGCATTTAACAAAGCCAAGGATGCATTGCTAAATTCTGAAGTTCTGACACACTTTGATCCATCCTTACCCCTACAGTTGGCCTGCGATGCCTCCCCTTATGGAGTGGGAGCAGCTGTGTCACACATTATGCCTTCTGGAGAAGAGAGATCTATTGCTTTTGCTTCACACACTGTAAGCAAAGCAGAAACTAACTATGCCCAAATTGAATATGAGCCATTTGGAATCATTTTCGGAATTCGGAAGTTTCATCAGTACCTGTTTGGATGAAAGTTTACTCTTCTCACAGACCATCGACCTCTGATTTCAATTTTTGGACCCCACACAGGCATTCCCCCATTAGCTGCTAGTCGTATGCGACGTTGGGCATTGTTGCTTTCTGCACACACATATGAAATCAAATATCGGAAATCCACTCTGCACGGCAATGTGGATGGTCTCTCAAGGTTGTCTTTGCCAATAAAACATCAAGATATTGCCCAGAAGGAAATCTTTTACTTTGAACAGATAGAGAATACACCCATCACCGCTACTCAGGTAAAGAAGGCAACTCGAGTTGACCCAGTATTGTCCCAATTTATGGACCTGGTGATGCATGGAACATCTCGACGAACCTCTCCGGTCTCACCCAACCTTGTTACCTACATGTCCAGGAGAAAGGCGTTATTATTCATGTCATTATTCCACCACCATTGAGATCGCAGATGTTAGAACAGCTACATTTCGGTCACTGTGGAATAGTGCACATGAAGAAAATTGCATGCAGCGATTTTTGGTGGCCTGGATTGGACAGTGCTATTGAAGAGAAGGCAAGAGCTTGTATGTCATTTCAGGGTGTGAGGAATGCACTTCAGTGGGCAACCCTACACCCATGGGACTGGCCTAAAAACCCGGGGCAACATATTCATGTTGACTTCGCTGGCCCAATTGAAGGAATCATGTTTTTGGGGGTGGTAGATGCCCATTCTAAATGGCCAGAAGTCTCTATAATGCAGTCTACTACTACAGAGAGTACTATCAAAAAACTATGGGGACTCTCTAGTCACTTTGGTCTGCCAGAACAATTTGTGAGTGACAATGGAGCACAGTTGGTCTCTCAGGAGTTTCAAAATTTTATGAAGGCAAATGGGATACACCACATCACTTCAGCACCATATCATCCATCCACCAATGGATAAGCTGAAGATTTGTGCAGACAATGAAACAAGCTTTGAAATTGGGAAGGGGAAAATTATCTATTCAAAAGTGTCTGGACACCTTCTTACTATCCTACAGAAACATACCTCATGCTATGACCAAGGCATCCCCGGCCTTTCTAATGATGGGATGATAGCTGTGCACTTGCTTTGATCTGCTGAAACCTTCTGAACCCTGACAAATTGTGCAACGTCAGCAGCAAGATCAAGTCATTAGGCGTGAACCCAGAGCGAAATACCAAACCTTTAGCCCGGGACAGCTGGTTTTGTCTCGGAATTATACTTCTGGAACTAAATGGGTCCCTGACACTGTCATCGCTCAAACAGGGCCTGTTTCCTAAACAGTCCAGACTGCAGAGGATCTCACCTGGCGGCGACATGTAGATCCGCTGCTGCCAGGTCATACCAGTCCTCAGGACACATCTTCAGTTAGGTTGCCTGACTTCACCACTTCCGGCGAGACACCGAATCAAGTCACCTGTTCCTGAATTTCCCCCTCCATTACTGCTGGTGGCAGAGATACCCCCCTGCCCAGAATGAGCTGATACCACCTCCTCACCCATTTGCCCTACAAACCCTGGGCCCATTGTCAGGCCTGCGCCCAAGACACTTTTTGGAGCAACAATGCCAGAAATCCACTGTAACCCACCTAGAGACAGAAAGCCTCCTCAAAGGCTGTATCTTTAGCTAGGGTGAACCCATGGTTTTGGGGCAAAATAATCCCCAGGGTTTAGCCAGGAACGGAGGCAGTCTACCCTCCTTCTCTAATTTAGTGTTTGTTTTATTTAGGGGATGTCCTTATTAAGGGGGGAGGAATATGTTGTGTATTTGGTTGTTGTGGTAATAGAACCTTATGGTTGCTATGGCAACTTAGTTAGATTATTAGGGGCTAGCCCAGCCAGTTTTGGCTGGTTTTGGTTAGTTCAGTGTGTGGCAATAAATGGCTGTTTTTAAGGTTTACAGCTCTCTGTGTCTCCAGTGATTTCTTCCTAAAACTGTTGCCCCCAAGGATGCAACACTCCCAGATGCAGACTGTTTGAACCAGTGAGAAAGATCAGAAGACTGAGGGATCCTGTGTGACATGTGAAGAATATTTCCACAAGCAACGATTCTTTTCTATCTTATTCTACATAGGTGTTTATCTCATACTCATCATCCTAGTATTTGAATGCCTTCCAGTTGTGCAGTAAGTCATGTCAGAGAGCCCCCAAGGCAGTGGGGGCTAGATACACTGGAGTTGATGCAGGCATGTGTAAGTCACACTTCTCTGACTCCTGTGCCCCATTCACTGCTGGAGAGGGCCGGCAGTTATGGACGGGATGTGATGAAGCTGTGCTGCCCTGCCCAAGCACTTGCTGGCCAGCACTGCCCTACATTCCCCAGGTACAAGGGTCACCTAGTGTTCCTGTAACCCCCACTGCTTCCGAATGGACATTCTACCTCAGGGTCCCATAGGCTACATCTGACCCTCTCTCTTTTAAATATTCCTTCACTTGCTATTCTGATGTAAAGGGGGTTGCAACCACAGCCTCTTCAAACAGGGTCAGACACATTTTAAAGTATTTCAAGAGGGAGGGAGGTGTGTTCTGAGCACTGGACAAGAGCAATGCTCTGGATTGGAATCTGACATGGACTTCAATGTGGGCTCATCTTGCAGGGTTTCCCTCCCCATGGAGATACTATTCTGCTGTCTTCTAGGGGTGCTATAAGGATTAATCAGTGAATGTTTCTACAATGATTTGAATGTGAGAAATATATAAGGGCTGAGTATTGAAGTGAGACACCCTCACTTCTCAGCACCTCAGCAGGAGTTGCTGGACCTCATTCTGCTCTCGCCTCAGTGGAAATCAGAAATTGCTGAGACCAGCAGATTTACACTGGTGTAAAAGTGGAGTGAGATCAGACAGAATGTCATTGTTTCTTTAACTGGATTTAATACCAAACTTCCTGTTCTCTGCAGCATCGGATCTTCTTTAGCAAAAGTTCTGGATCACACTTAAATAATATCCCACTTAGCACTTGACACATTTTCAAAACACTTGACAAACATGAGCTAATTCGTTTTTGAAAACAAGCGTTGAATTTGCTGAATCCAGCGCGGCAACAGAAATAACACAGAAGCCACAATCGTCTTAGTGCCAAACAGCTCATCAGGATTAACGCCATTATAGTAAGCAACAGACAAAATATCAGGGATTATGCTGTGATTCTAAAGTGTTTTACATTGGGACTGGGAGCAGTATTAGTGGGAAAAAAGACATACTTGGCAATAAAAACAAATGATTCCAATTATGTTAACTGTTATGATATAGGGAAGAAACCTGAATTGACCGAGGCATGGGCTAGAATGATACTATCTAGACTTCTGAGAATGGAGACCTCTGTTTTGCTTGCCTGCATTTGGGTTCCAAGATCTCACACTTCTGACCACACCACCCTGAAGCAATCCTTTGTACCAATCTTTTGTAAATATACCATCTGATTAGAGTGGAAGTAATATTCCTCCTCTCTGGTGCTCATGAAAACGAAATGCCTGCATTCTAATGCTCACTGCACTCCTTCATTTTTCTCCATTTGTACAACTTAAAGAGATACAGGCACTTTACAGGCAGACATAGTGTTATATTGTTATTTGGTGTACCCTGTACCAGTTCATGATGCTTGACAAAACACAGAAAAGATCTAGTCTCTGCACTGTGGAGCTTGCACTGCCACTGCAGAAAGGCAATGTGTAAGACAATGGTACAGCTGCAAGGAGGCTGGGGAGACAACACTGGCGAGATCAACAGAGAGAGCTTCATGAAAGGGGCAGATTTGAAGGTAAAGGAGAGAAAGAGTACATGGGGCCTGATCCAAAGCTCACTGAAATTGATGGCTCTTGGTACATGGAGACTCGGGGATGTTCCAAAAGAAGCCATGAAGTTGAAGCTGGGGAGAGGCATCATTTGCCATGCTGACTATGATACAGCTGCTGTTCAAGGAACAAAATGATTATACTTACTCTTCTGCGATTACTACTACTAAGGGCATTACAGAAGTGGTAGAAAGGAAAAGCAAAGAAAAAGCCAGGCCCCTCGTGGCATAAAGCTAGCAATATTGGTGGCAAAACAACAGTGGATTATACTTTGGAGACTTCTATGAAGCCAGACAAAGCTCCTTAGATTTTTTTTTAAAAAGAGAGAGATTAAGGTTCTGATGTTCTCTGCTGCTCATTTTCAAACCTATATATTATTAAACCGGCTCAGAAAATGACCTTTTTGATGCATCTTTCAAAGTAAGCCTAGCATTTTTGTAGGCAACTGTTATGAAAATGGCTGTACTGATGGGTAAGACATCTGATTTTAGAGTTATTGTTAATGAAGCTGCCTTAGGTGCGGATCCACTTTGTCACGAGGAGCTTCCAATAGAAATCTCAGCAAGAGCTCCAAGAGCCAAGAGTATTCTTTCTTTTTCACACATCATTGCTAGTAATAAGGGTCCTTCAAGGCAAGGGGAGGCCTCAGTTGCTATCAGACTATGTCCTCTGTGACACTGGTGTAGTCCCATTGCCTTCATTAGATTTGCACGGGCATAATTGACTGGAGCTTGGTGAGCAAGTCTATTGATGCATGGAAAGGAAAGAAAACAGCTCATTCTTGTGAGTGGTGTTGGGGCCATAAGGATGAATTAAAAGGAGAAAAGAATCTGAAGAGACATAAGAAGCAGCTAACACAGGATCATTCTTATACAGCCATTATCAGTGAGGAAGTTTATTTTAGGCATCATGATAGAAAGGGTTTCACAGAATCCCAGAATCATAGAATATCAAGGTTGGAAGGGACCTCAGGAGGTCATCTAGTCCAACCCCTGCTCAAACAGGACCAATGCCCAACTAAATCATCCCAGCAAGGGCTTTGTCAAGCCTGACTTGGGGTCATTTCAATTAACCTGGGCAAAAGGAGGCTGGTGGGACTGCAAAGAGAGAATTCAGCACTTTGCAGGGCAAGGTCCTGGGTGCTAAGAAATAGAATACCTTTCGACACTAGAAATCCAACCAAACCCAAAGAGGTTTGGGTGTCATTCTGGAAAGAAGCCTGGGATGCCATAAGAACAACAGAGGAGGGATATTACTAAGTTAGGTATGTTTCAGAGTAGCAGCCGTGTTAGTCTGTATTTGCAAAAAGAAAAGGAGTACTTGTGGCATCTTAGAGACTAATAATTTATTTGAGCATAAGCTTTCGTGAGCTGCAGCTCACTTCATCAGATGCATTCAGTGGAAAATACAGTGGGGAGATTTATATACAAACTCAGAGAACATGAAACAGTGGGTTTTATCATACACACTGTAAGGAGAGTGATCACTTAAGATGAGCCATTACCAGCAGGTGGCTGGGGCGGGGGGGAGGAAGAAAACCTTTTGTGCTGATAATCAAGGTGGGCCATTTCCAGCAGTTGACAAGAACTTCTGAGGAACAGTGTGGGGTTGGGGGGGGGGAAATAACATGGGGAAATAGTTTTACTTTGTGTAATGACCCATCCACTCCCAATCTCTATTCAAGCCTAAGTTAATTGTATCCAGTTTGCGAATTAATTCCAATTCAGCAGTCTCTCGTTGGAGTCTGTTTTTGAAGTTTTTTTGTTGAAGAATAGCCATTCTCAGGTCTGTAATTGAGTGACCGGAGAGATTGAAGTGCTCTTCAACAAAAAAACTTCAAAAACAGACTCCAACGAGAGACTGCTGAATTGGAATTAATTCGCAAACTGGATACAATTAACTTAGGCTTGAATAGAGATTGGGAGTGGATGGGTCATTACACAAAGTTAGGTATGGAATCTGGTTCATTTTCAGTCAAAGCACTTGCATAATTGTCATAAATATAAAGGGAAGGGTAAACACCTTTAAATCCCTCCTGGCCAGAGGAAAAACCCTTTCACCTGTAAAGGGTTAAGAAGCTAGGATAACCTCGCTGGCACCTGACCAAAATGACCAATGAGGAGACAAGATACTTTCAAAGCTGAAGGGGGGAGAAACAAATGTTCTCTTGGTCTGTGTGTTGCTTTTGCCCGGACCAGAGCAGGAATGCAGGTTAGAACTCTCGTAAAGAGCTAATAAGCAATCTAGTTAGATATGCGTTAGAGTCCGTTTTGTTTAAATGACTGATAAAATAAGTTGTGCTGAATGGAATGTATATTCCTGTTTTTGTGTCTTTTTGTAACTTAAGGTTTTGCCTAGAGGGATTCTCTATGTTTTGAATCTGATTACCCTATAAGGTATTTACCATCCTGATTTTACAGAGGTGATTCTTTTACTTTTTCTTCAATTAAAATTCTTCTTTTAAGAACCTGATTGCTTTTTCATTGTTCTTAAGATCCAAGGGTTTGGGTCTGTGTTCACCTATGCAAATTGGTGAGGATTTTTATCAAGCCTTCCCCAGGAAAGGGGGTGTAGGGTTTGGGAGGATTTTGTGGGGGAAAGACGTTTCCAAGCAGGCTCTTTCCCAGTTATATATTTGTTAGATGCTTGGTGGTGGCAGAAATAAAGTCCAGGGGCAAAAAGTAAAATAGTTTGTACCTTGGGGAAGTTTTAACCTAAGCTAATAAAAATAAGCTTAGGGGTTTTTTCATGCAGGTCCCCACATCTGTACCCTAGAGTTCAGAGTGGAGAAGGAACCTTGATAATCATGTTTCTCTGTCATTTTCAAAGATCCCAAAGCAGAATGAGACAGAGAAGTTGGTGTTTCTATGGGGCCATTTTGCTGCTCCTTTAGGGCCTCCTAAGGGGAACATTGTGGAGGAGTTTGGTTTGAAAGCATTCAGTTAGACAATTGAAACAGCATAATCTTTCTTCCAGGAACCAGAAATATGTTCCCCTGAAACAAAACAGGCCCTTGCCTCCACCTGGCAAAATATCACAGCTGTCATCTTGATGCCTTGAATTTCATTTATTCTCCTTCTAAACTGCACAGGTATGAGAAAGTGTCAGTGGCAAAGATGCAGGAGTTCAGATGCATACAGGCTGCTTTAGGGCTACCACACACAGTTATAGGGTAGTCACAATGGTATACTGGGGAAATGGACATTTAGAAAACTTGGTGGCTTGAGAAGTAGATTTTCTCCATGATATTGAATGTACAGTCATTCTTATTAAGCATCATGGCCATCACACAATTCTGTGTAGACCTTGTCTGAATTCAACTTTTTTATTTTAATGAACTAGTTCCCAATAAGATCTTTTAAAAGTGTCCTTCCTCCAACTAAATGCATCTCTGTAATTATTTGAATGGGCTGGTTCCTGGAAGAAAGACTGTGCTGTTTCAATTGTCTAGCTATATCATTGATGTCTTGCATGGGAAAATCCAGACTGTTGTCCCCACAGCTATAGTGGGAGCTGGCTATCTATTTCCCCATGTCTTCCGGTGTCAGGCTAAAAATGGGAGCCTCCATGAATGATCTTTTTTGGACTGATTTGGTCACAGACACAAAGGCAGCTGTGGTAGGTGTAAAAAACACAATAATTTTCTCACAAAAAATACATGGAAAAACCTCTGTGTAGAAGATTTATCATGTTTGGACAAAGCTCAGGATAGTTTCTGGGTACCCTTTAATGCATTACAATCTCATTTAGGTTATGAGTTCTGCCTAGAAAATAGGAGAGCTTCTTAGTCAACACAGACTGCAATGTGATTAGTTTCTGGTCTTTTCTACACTGTAGCATCCTCGCGGCATACTTAACACATGCTACTCTGTTTCCTGATACGGGCTAGGAACTGCTTTCAGATAATGCAAGATTCATTTCCAATTTTTTGCTCAAATAACCTTGAATCTTTCAAATTTCAATGTTCTCCAAAAAAGAACCGCCCCCTCCAGTTCCTATTTTGGCCTGGGGAGTTAATGTCATACATTTGATTGAAGAAGACAAGTGGATCTTAGTATGATGCATTATGTCATTTAAGAAAAGTCACAGCCTGGTTACAGTTGATAATCTCACTCTGATTTCATTAAGCCCCAAATTAGCACTTGAGAACAACCAGCTAACTGGATGCAGTCAATTCACCCCATTCAAAAATAATTCAGCCAGACAATAAGGTGAGCATAAAATGAGATCAGTTTCAAGGAAACCCACCAGCAGATGCTCAGAAGGACATATCCTGCACACTTGTTGCAGCTGTTTTTGAATCCCTCTCTCTAAGCATCTTCCTGTAGCATGAGTCTGGTAAATAAATGTATGTATAAGAGCAGATTGTGGATCTGTGTAGGGGAACAATCTGTGGGTTCCCATCCACGCCTCACCCAAATACTCCATTATGGAGAGCCACTTTGGGAGACTGCAAGTAAGATTGGAAACCCCCCCTCCCCCCACACACACACAGTGCAGTGCCCACCTCCCTGTGTAGTCCAGGAGCAGGATAGAACTGCAATCTGCTCCTATGTGGATTCTGGGGGAAGAGACCCTCCATTGTATGTGGGGAGAATTCTGCTTCCCCCTCCACCCTCTTTTTCTGCAAAGATCCCCAGTGCCCAGCCCAATTACAGGGGATGCTGTGCCCAGCTATGACTGTGTGTGTGAAAGAGTTTCATCACTGGGGCAGACAGCGGGTGTTTGCACCCAGCACAGCTCAGCGTCTTCTGGGGGGGGGAGGGGGGTGAACAGGGAGAGGCAGCTGCATGCACCCTATTAGAAGGATGTAGTTTACACTTTGTATGCCTGGCCAGCTTCATTGACCTCTGTGGGAGAGTCATCCCCCTCCTCTTCTCTGCCCTTCTGGGAAAGGCTATCACCAATAGAGGTGCTGTCTCTGAGCAGCTCTGGGATTCAGTGGGGCATGAGGGTTGCAGCTCCGGCCAGCCCATGGACACTAAGGGCAGGTTCTTTATGGCTGTTTGAGATCATGGCGGCAAAGAGAGTTTTCACCAGCTTGGGACTAGGCTCAGGGAGGAGAGTGGGGACGAGGAAATAAAGGAGCCAGGTGGCAGTCTCCTTTTTCCCCTGGAGGGATGAGGGACATGGAAATGGCAGGCAGGGTCCCTCTCTTTCTCCCTTCACTCCCTAGAGGGGAAGGGAACCAGCAGGGGGAACAGATCTTCCCATAAAGGGCTGATGGGGGACTCCCCTAGCTTAGATATTCCTTCTCCCCTTAGATGTGGATGCTGCTTCACCTACTAGCAGGAAGTCAGGGATCCCGAAACCTCCCCAAGCAGATGCCAGTTCCAAATAAAAAGAACCACAGATGTAGTGCTCTACACTCCTGTTTATCCAAATGGCCTGGGACATCTGAGACTTTTGGATAACTGGGCATTCAGATAAACAGAAGTGCTATTAACTAACATAGGGCTACATGGGGACATCCTGTGGATTTGGATAACTAGGATATTTGGCTAAAGGGAATTTGGATAACTGGAATTATACTGTATTTTTACAGTCTCATGATTTTAGAGGCCCTGACTCAGAAGTTTCAAGCATTTAGACACAGGGAAAGTCCTCTAGAGGTCTGACAATGCAGGCCCTGGTGACGGAAGGTGAGTGCTGTAGGGGTTACAGTGGAGAACACCAGTGCAGAATTTTCCCCTACAATATATTTATTAGTGAATACTTTTCTTCCTAAGTTGAGAGAGGCTCCAGCCTCAAAATATTTATCTTGATTTCAGCTGAGAATTTGATTTGGGCCATTATAAAGACAGGGACTGATTACGGTTCAGGTGTGTGTTCAGATTTTGAATTAACTGCTCATGCTCAGGGATGTTTGGAGCTGCATTTCCTCCTAAATATAATGATGCTTACCTGGGACAGGAGCTGTCCTTGTATTGTAGGTTTGTGTAGTGCCTAGGGCCATTGGGCCCTGATCTTTGATTGGGATCCTTAGCCATTAATTCAATAGAAATATAATCATTAATAATAAATACCTACTTAACATGGGTGTCAGGAAGCTAAATTAATTAATTAATTAATGTTTGTTAAACCCTATGAAATTTTAGATTAAAACAGGTAGATGCTATAAATGCAGTGCATTGTTAGGGCCCAAAAACAGAGATGACACCTTTGTAATCCAAGCTAAAGGCTATTAACATTCCTCTCATTACCAGGTTGCACTTCATGGAGGAACATAAACAAGGCTTCAGCAAGCAACAAAAAGAGCCCAGCGCAGCCACAGCATGGCATGTCTCAATCCCAAGCAATAACCCTGCATTTCCTGAAGACCATTTCTGAGCTATACATAAAACACACAAAAAGCACATGAGCTTCACATCTCGTTGTCACAAACGCATGGATAATGTATTTGCACAGCAAAGGACCTGGCACACTGAGGGCACGTCTACACTGGCAACATTACAGCGCTGGCAGTTACTGCGCCGCTCAGAAAGCGCTGAAGGGAAACCACTGTTGCGTGTTCACACTGTCAGCTACCTGCACAATAGCATGTTCACCCTTGCGGCACTTGCAGTGATATTTGGAGCGAGGCACTCTGGGCAGCTATCCCACAGAGCACCTCTTTCTCTTCTGCCGCTAAGACTTATGGGGAGGCAGATGGGGTTGTACGGCATCCTGGGTCCTGTCCAAATGCCCCGTGAGGCATTGCTTCACGTCCCATCAATCCCTGTGCTTCCATCCGCATTTGGCTCCATCTTTCAACGGTTTGTGTACTGTGCGTCCTGCCTCTTCGGGCTGCAGGAATGGATCCCAAATTGTTGACCAGTATGAAGGATATAAATCTGATTTAAGTCTTGTGCATCATACTTTCTATTTAAGCAAGAGATACCACACACTACAAACTGAAGGCCAATGTTAAGTGCATTGTCACTTGTTAATCCTGAAGTTGGACACTGGTTCCAAACAAGACTGGCAAATGCTCACTATCTTTCTGAAAAAACTCAGGTGACTGTCTAGAAGCATGAGGTGCAACAGTGAAAGACTCAGCAGTTGAAAAAATGAAGAACTCTGTCACCATATTCAAAAAATGTACATACATGGCTGACGAATGCACCAATGCAAATAGGCATCAAGTATTAAAAAGTCTTTGCGTACGTTATCTTGATGTCCGTGGTAGGCCAGTAGATGCATTCTAGATGTTCAGATTATAGAAGACACATCAGCTGCACCTGTGACATCTTAGAAGAGTTAAATGCTTGTAAATTAACCCCAACCAGGTGGCTTCTTGTGCATTTGATGGAGCTACAAACTTACTGGAAGACATAGTGGAGTACAAGCTTTGCTCAGAGAAAAAAATGTAACCCTAGTCTCTCCTATACACACTATCTACTCCAGCTAGCACTAGTATGACTGCAGAATTTCAAAAGACATTAAGAAGCCATAAATTTAATGGCTTTGTTATACTCTTTTATTCAGCAAGAGTTCAAAAGGACTGAACATTTTGGAAACAAATAGAAGATTCACTGGGACTGAAGTTCAAATTAGTTCAACCTGGGAAAATCAGCTGGCTTCTCATGAGTGATCCTTGGTTGTGTGTTGTCTTAAAATTACTGCAACCGTTTATTACTGGCTTTGGAGTATCTATCGAGGATAGGACAGATCTAAGTAGTAAGGCTGGTGACTACTTTGTTACCAAGTTCAGAGAAGACTATTGCCGTTCTGTCTCTTGTAAGTCTACTGTTGAAACGATTTCGTTCATTAACATGCCACCCAGGCATCTGCTACAACAGTAGTAGATCTTGTCCAGCATAGAAGCTATCCTTGGATCAATCAGGGATATCTATTGAAAATGTACTGGAAGAAGCAAAGACTTCAGTCTAGAAGTTGACTAATAAGGCAAATATAGTGACGCCTTAAGTGAAAGGACAAGAAATGTTTGTTAAGGACAGCTGAAAAAGCCAGACTTGATTCTTACAATAGCAATTTCTGGATTCTACTCAACCTCTACATAGTTTTACATATGCCTGTCCTTATAAACACCTACAGTTGAGTGGAGTGAGTCGCTACCAGCAATGGGGCTGCCATGTGATCTGGACAGAACAGAGAATTTGAACACAAAGTGGAATATCATAGGATGAAAGATGAAGATTTAACCTTCAACTTCTTCTTCATTATCATCACTAGTGGTTCAACCCAATCTTCCGTGCTATGTTTCCTGGGATGAAAGAAGTAGGAATTCATCTCTTGCTACTCCCACTCACAACAGCTACAGTTGAACATTCTTTTTCCTCATTGAAAAGAATTTTGTGTTCTGAAAGAAGTCGCCTTCTACCTATCATGAGCATATCATGAAGGACTGGAAGTAACGGACACACAAGAAGACACCAGAAAGTTGTGTAAATTACAACAAGAAACTGAGAAGATGTAGATGTAGTGCTTCATAGTAGGCTTGAGTAGCCAACTTTAATTTCTGGGATGAACATGAGATAAATCTAATGAATGGTCATGAAATATTTTCAGTTTTTACTATGTTACCATACAGCCAACCTTCACCTTCATGTCAGCCCTCACCCCCCTGTATATTCGAACATCCCCCGTAATTTCAATTCCTGGGGAAATCAAGGCCATGGGTGTACAGGAATTATACTTAAAAGTGATATAGCTCCATATTATGGGAGCATATGTGGCAAGTTAACAGAGTGCTATCTACTGAGCATAAAAAGAATATGTAATGTTTCATAATTTGTAGGACTAGCTAAAGTTAATTGTTGCTGTGCACTACAAATGGCTTCCATTGCAGAGTTCTTACTCTGGGCAACAGGAGCAGTGAAAGCAGGCTTTCACCTTGCAAGACAGCACCTTGCAAGCAGGACCACCAATGGAAAGAAGAGGAAGAGAAGTATAAAGATACCATGTGGCCCTTTACCAGGGCTAGGTAAATACTCACAGCTACATTCAAACCCTGTAAGACTTAAGAATTTCCTTTCAAAATCACAAATATGGGCTAAATGCATGAAACATCTGAAAAATGTCACCCACCTTTCTTTCTTTCTTTCTTTTCTTTTCTTTTTTCTTTCTTCTTTCTTCTTTCTTCTTTCTTTTCTTTTTCTTTTCTTTTTTTTCTTCTTTTCTTTCTTTCTTTTCTTTCCTTTCTTTTTCTTTTTCTTTTCTTCTTTCTTTTTTTCTTTTTTTCTTTCTTCTTTCTTCTTTCTTTCTTGTAAAGGCAAATAATGCTGGATCTGGAATTCCCTCAATGGCAGTTGCAAAATTGGGATCCAATTTAAACTTTTCCCAAATGTAGGAGGTTTGGCTTCAGCTTATTAGAGACGAAAGTTTCAGCTGTAAAGTTGAACCTGCACTTGACAAGCCTACCTCTACTTTGAAGGATAGTTAGAGCACTTAAGTTAGACTTAAGAGGCCTGTGTTCAAATTCCTGCTCTGGCACAGACTTCCTGTATGACCTTGGGGAAGTCACTTAGCCTTTTTCTTAAGCTAACTTCCCTTCCCCTCACCTCTCTGTTAAAATGCAGCTCCGCCTTGCAGCAGTTTCCCTCATCACTGTTTCCAAATCTCTAACCCAGTCATTGTCCTTCCCTCCCAGACAGCATTGACCCAACCAACTTTATTTCCCATGTCATGCATGTTTGACTTTGATAAAGCTGTTCCCATGACACCAGTAACAAAAATATGACCAGGTTCCTAAAGAGTATGTGTGGTGTTTAGATGTTTTTTGTAATTATTAGAGTTGGGAGTACTGGCTGTTGGACTCTGAAAAGACAGGAAACAGGAAGGAGCAGGAGGAGTTGAGAGGCTGGGACGAGAGCTTCAGAGGGTGCAGCAGCAACTTGGTAAAGAGGTTACCCCTTTGAAAATAAAGTCCTGTTGAAGCTTGTTCGTACCTTGCCTAGTTAATGGAACATTTTTGGCGATGGGATCTGCTGCCTCTGAACCCACCTGCCCCCTTTCTGCAAAGCCCAGTGAGCCTCCAATTGCTTTTACTACCTGGATCCATATGTTTGAGACTTATCTGCTGCAATCAGTGCTACAGAGATTTCTGAAGTAAGAAAGCATGCTCTGTTAATCCACTGCCTTGGAGCAGAAGGGCAGCATATATTTTACACTTTTCCCCCTTGCAGATGATAAATATGAGACGCACTCACTGCATTAAAGAATTTTTTTTGTGCCAAAAGTGAATGTAGTAGCTATCGCTACGGTTTTGCCAGCGTGAGCAGAAAACCAGGGGAAACTATAATGCAGTATATTGCTGTCCCAGAGGAGTCTGATTGTAATTTGTAACTTTGGGAATATGGCAGATGAGATGATTAGAGACCAGCTCATTGAGAAACAACCATGCTTCATGGAAGAGAACGCTTACTTCTAGAACCACAACTTTACACTAGAAAAAGCAATAACCATTGCTACTCAGATTGAGTCAGCTACAGCTGAAGGCAAAATAATGAGCCAATAAGGAAGGCAAAAAAAAAAAAATGGATACAGGAGGCACTGTCCAGGCTGTGACTCTTTTGCAGAAAGTTCACCACCTACTGCAGACACACAAGTGCAAGAGGAAAACTAATGAAAAACCACCTAAGCAGCAAATTCAAAATACAGTAAAAGCATGCTTTCGCTGTGGATCCCCACAACACCTTGCAAGTTACGGCAAAAGTAGCTCAGCGCCAATCATTATAAAAAGATGGACATTTTGCTAAAGTATGTCGCAGTAGACAGTTCAATCAACAGGTGCATGCAGTTACAATACCAGATGTTACTGTGCTGAGTGTGGATAAAATCACTACTGCACATATTCCAGAACAGATAAGTGCATTGTAAGCATTTCCGCCATACCCTCAGGCAAACCACAATCTATTGAACTAATGTTGGACACTGGCTCAGCAGTACCTATACTAGCTGATTCCATCTATCTGCATTACTTTAAAGATGTGCCTCTTACTGAACCCAAACTTCACTTGGTGTGCTATTTAAAAAACCATATGCCAGTACATGGCTGCCTGCCAGTAATAGTTACTTTTGGTGATTGCTATGTAACTGCAGAGTTCTACATTGTCCACAAAGGCACTCCTGTCCTTGGCAGAGATTTATTGGCTGCTTTAAATCTCAGGGTAGTTAATAGATGAATTGATCTTCCTCAGCAAAACACTCTTGCAGTACACACACCAGTTTCAGCTGGGACCCAACACCAGGTTGAGGAGAAACTCGGCTGTGCTTATGGGTTTCTGCCTAAAGCTAAAATGCGGAATAACGTGATGCCTGTACGACAGAAGTTACAGCATTAGAGACATTTCAGTTAGGGAAGCTGTTTCAGAAGAACTTAGAAAACTTGTTCAAAAGGACATTATTGAAGAGATCAACTCCTCGGAATGGATTTCACCTGTAGTAGTGACGCAGAAAAAGGGTGGAGGCATTCGCTTTTGTGTGGCCTTAAGGGAGCCAAATCAAGCTATTGTGATTGACAGCCATCTTCTTCCTCACACAGAAGAAATATTTGCAGAACTCTGTGGAGCAAAGATATTTTCTACTCTTGATTTGCAAAGCGCATACCACCAGGTTATGTTGCATGAAGATAGCAGAGACCTCACAGCATTTATTACACACGGGACTATTTCGTTTTAAACGTGTTCCATATGGTCTCGCATCTGCCCCAAGTGCCTTTCAAAAAATGATGTCATTGATTCTGAAGAATCAACATGGAGTTCAGCGCTGTCTGGATGATATGATCATGTTTGGAAATACTTCGGAGGAGCATGACAATAACCTGCAGTCTGCACTAAACTGCATCAGCACAGCAGGCCTCCAGCCAATAGGTCCAAATGCAAATTTAGACAACTGAACTCTCCTTTCTGGGGCATACAACTTCACAGAGTGGACTAAAATCTGATCCAGATCATATTCCTGTCAATTTCAAATGCTCCTCCTCCAACAGATTTGCAAACCTTATGTTCCTTCTTGGGTCTTACCTCCTAGTATGCAAAATTCATTCCCAATTATGCTTCTGTCATTGAACCGTTATGGGAATTACTATGAAGAAGTTCAACCTTAGTGTGGACAACTGATGCACAAGCTAGTTTCGAAATGGTGAAAGACTTGATTGTACATAATCTAGTACTTGCACTATTCAGTCCTGCATTGCCCACAATTGTAACTACTGATGCTTCTGATTATGGGCTTGGGGCTGTTCTCACACAACTGCATGAGGACAACACAGAGAGGACTGTTGCATTTGCTTCAAAGACACTAAGTAATGCTGAGAGAAAATATTCCACAATCGAAAAAGAAGCACTTGCTTGTGTCTGGCTACTGAAAAATGGAGAGAACTTACCTGTGGGGCCGCACATTCAAGTTGCGCACAGACCACAGCCCTTGACGACATTGCTCACCACAAAGGATTGGGAAGAGCAGGATACCATATTGCTCGATGGTCTGCAAGACTACTCTCTTTCAATTATGAACTGGAATATAAGCCTGGAAATCAAAATGTGGTCTCTGATTGCCTTTCTTGCCTGCCTTTGCCTTCACCAGATTGCATTCACCGGAGGATGAGGATGTAGCGGTTACACTTATTAAAAGCACTCTCACTGCAGCTACAAGAGAACAATTTCAAGCTGCTTGTTCAGCGTGTCAATTCAACAAAAACTACGGGAATTTCTGACAAAGAGATGGCCCAGTCACCCTAAAAACCTTGATCCAATTTTGCTGCCTTATTTAGAGTTCAGGATGAACTTTCTTTGTTTGATGGCTGTGTGCTATGAGGTACACATCAGCTCCTTGTGCCAGAGGACTTACAGTCAAAACTCATACACCTGGCACACGATATTCATCAAGGAATTGTCCGAACCAAACAACGACTATGGGATCTGTATTGGTGGCCAGGGATGGACTCTCAAACTGAAGTACTCATAAAATCCTTGCATATGACAGGTTTCAGAGTAGCAGCCGTGTTAGTCTGTATTCGCAAAAAGAAACGGAGTACTTGTGACACCTTAGAGACTAACAAATTTATTAGAGCATAAGCTTCGTGAGCTACCGATGAAGTGAGCTGTAGCTCACGAAAGCTTATGCTCTAATAATTTGTTAGTCTCTAAGGTGCCACAAGTACTCCTTTTCTTTTTTCATAAATCTGTGTCACTTGCCAATGCATGATAAGACAGCAGTGACATGTACTCCTCCATTACAGCCTGTTCCTCTTCCTGAATCTGCATGAGAAAAAGTGGCGACTGACATTGTAGGACCTTTGATACTGCTCCATTGACTGCCGTTATGCCATCACTTTAATAGACTATTTCAGTACATGGCCTGAGGTAGCGTTTACATCGCAATCTCTTCTGCTACAATAATTAGTTTCTCTCTTCAGTATTTAGCAGGGAAGGTACCCCAAAGAACTGGTTTCAGATAATGGTAGTCAATTTACTTCCCTGGAGTTTGAAACTTTTCTAGCACAGAGGAACATTTTACACAGAAGGTCATCCCTATATAACCCTCAAGCCAATGGGGAAATCGAACTGTTTAACAGAAGTTTGAAAGAGAGTTTGCAAACAGCTAAACTGGAAAGGGCGATTGTGGATACCCTTTACTACTGATTTCTTGCAAGCATACCGGGCTACACGACATGCCACAACGCAAAGATCACCGCAGAGTTACTGCATGGAAACAGATGAATACTAAACTGAACATTGCTGGATTGTTAAAGGCATGACCTGATGCCCCAAATGAGGATGATGTGAAAAAAAAAACCAGTGGAACAGAACCAAGCAAAGTCTAAGACTTTCACAGACAAGTGGGCGGGGTGCTAAGGAACCAAAGTTTGAGTGTGATTCCCTCGTTAGAATACGAAAACCTGGAATTGTATGCAAAGGGGACCATAAACTCACAGCTCCTCTTAAAATCATAGTGAAGAAGGGACCTTACACTTTTCAACTTTCTGATGAGCAGATATGGAATGATTTTTATCTTGCACCTGCCTATGCACCAAGAAGAGATTATGCCAATACCCAGTCTGCATTGGATGACTTCACCGTCGGTACCAACCACAAACAAAACATTGCACTGGAACTGGGCTTGAGAGACGGCCTGTCACACCCCAGACGACCACCTGTCTGGACTAGAGACTATGTTATGTAGTATCTACAGCGTTTTCAGTGTAATATTTCTGCCAGCGTATAGTGTCTTGTTCATATTTGTTCCTATGGTTAGAACAACAATGTTTATTTTAATTGGGAGAGTTTCTTAAGAGAGGAGGGAATGTAGTGTTTAGAAGTGCTTGTAACTATTAGAATTGGGAGCACTGGCTGTTGGGAGTCTGAAAGAATAGGAATAGGAAGGAGGGGGAGGAGTTGAGGGTCTGGGAGAGAGCTACAGAGGGTGCAGCAGCAGCTTGGTAAAGAGGTTTCCACTTTGAAAATAAAGTCCTGTTGAAGTTTATTAGTACCTTGCCTGGCTGATACAACAGTATGATACAAAACCCACTGGAACCAACGGAAGCCATTCCATTTACTCCAGCAAGCTTTGGATCAGGCCCAAAGTCATGCTGAAGACAGTGCTCCCCTGGATTCTGGCAGGGTGGCAGTCTCCTTTTTCCCCTGGAGGGGTCAGGGACATGGAGGTAGCAGATGAGGAATAGTGGTGGGGTGATGGAAGCTGGTATTGCTGAACCTGCTCTGGGGTTAGAAAAAGAATTTCAAGCTCTGGGCCCGTCAGGCCAGCATTTAATGTATGTGAAGAAGCCACTGATATGACGAACAACACTGAGGAGCCACAAAAGATTTAATAGTGGATAACAGAGATTACACAAGGTGAGACTGAAGAGAAGGAGAGAGGTAAAGACGATGTGCTGAAATGGGGGTAGGAAAGAAAAGTGAGGTAGAAAATGAAATTAAAATCAAATCTTTTTTTTTTTACATATTTTTATTTAGCTGTTAAAAATTCTGCTGCATGGATGAAATTCATCCATGTGGAATGGCCCTGTTCCACACTTAACTCTAGAACTGGGTGTAGGGGGGAAACATTTTTATTTTTTAAAAAATTTTGTTCTTCATTTCTAATATTTGTTAAAATAGATATTTGATATTTTAACAATTTTTGATCAGCTCTGTAGTTTGTGGAAAATTGTGCAAACAATTCATTGGAATTTTTTATTCCTCTTCAAATTTCAAAATTCCATTGAAATTTCAAATTGTTACCGGCTTTACTTTATTCCCACTTCAACCCGGTGGCTGCGATCCTGCAAAAACTTAAGTGATGAGGTATTTCCAGTAGAGATAAGGAGGTGTTAGTACCGTTATACAAGGCACTGGTGAGACCTCAACTGGAATACTGTGTGCAGTTCTGGTCTCCCATGTTTAAGAAGTATGAATTCAAACTGGAACAGGTACAGAGAAGGGCTACTAGGATGATCCGAGGAATGGAAAACCTGTCTTATGAAAAGAGACTCAAAGAGCTTGGCTTGTTTAGCCTAACTAAAAGAAGGCTGAGAGGAGATATGATTGCTCTCTATAAATATATCAGAGGGATAAATACCAGGGAAGGAGAAGAATTATTTAAACTTAGTACCAATGGGACACAAGAACAAGTGGATATAACTGGCCATCAGGAAGTTTAGACCTGAAATGAGATGAAGGTTTCTAACCATCAGAGGAGTGAAGTTCTGGAACAGCCTTCCAAGGGAAGCAGTGGGGGCAAAAGACATATCTGGCTTCAAGACAAAGCTTGATAAGTTTATGGAGGAGATGATATGATGGGATAGCCTAATTTTGGCAATTAATTGATCTTCGACTACTAGTTGAAATATGCCCAATGGCCTGTGATAAGATGTTAGATGGGGTGGGATCTGAGTTACTACAGAAATTCTTTCCTGGGTGTCTGGCTGGTGAGTCTTGCCCACATGCTCAGGGTTTAGCTGATCGCCATATTTGGGGTTGGGAAGGAATTCTCCCCCAGCGCAGATTGGCAGAGGCCCTGAGGGGTTTTCGCCTTCCTCTGCAACGTTAGGCACGGGTCACTTGCTGGAGGATTCCCTGCACCTTGAAGTCTTTAATCCACCATTTGAGGACTTCAATAGCTCAGACCATAATTTAGGGGTTTGTTACAGGAGTTGGTGGGTGAGATTCTGTGGCCTGCATTGTGCAGGAGGTCAGACTAGATGATCATAATGCTCCCTTCTGACCGTAAAGTCTATGATTCTATGACTTAAGTTATGCACCTGTTGAGGCCCTGATCCAGAAAGTAGGTAAATTCAAGTCCAAGCAAGTGCTTAAATCCATTCCTATTCAGGAAAACACTTAAACATGTGCTTAACTTTAAGCACATGGTTAAGTTCCATTGACTTCAGTGGGACTGAATGCTTAATTACGTCCTGAAGTGGGCCTATATTTTTGATCTAGTATTGGGCTGATGGATATAAATTTGATTTAAGTGGTGGATAAGTCTTGTACTGGTCCTCTAAAAATGGGTACATTTCTCCTCAGAAGAATAAAAATCCACTACCGTTTCTCAGTTGTTTCCCTTTTAGGCATTTTCTTTTGCAAGGCTAATAAATAATCATGACTCTTTTTCACCCTCTTGCATTTTCTCTTTTATAAACATGTGGGTATGAAGGAGTTAACTGTCCTTACGGCAGTAGCTTTTCTTTTGCTAAGAAAGACAAATAAACACTCCATTTTAATGTATAATTTACATAAGGCTTCCTTTAATTTGTTACTTTCATTATGGCAACAGAATGAAAATGACAGATTACACCAATAAAAAAATATACAGCAATGGCAGTACGCAGAGTCATTACCCTGTTAACTGAATTGCATCTTCCTCATGGTCATTATTATTATTTATAAAGAGCCTTGTAAAAACCTCCAACTAGCGCATTGGGAACATTTTCGAACTTTACCAAGGAAAGAATAAAATACCAAAATGAAAGAGGACTCCAGGAGGGCTTGGAATTGATAATGAAATGCAAAGCAAAGGATAGGTCAGAAGAGACAGGCCAATGCAGACTACTTGTGTTCTTGCCTATAGTCATCCCACCATTATTGTTACCTGTAAGTACTGTAGTGCTTGGAGGTTCCATCTGAGACTGACCCAATTGCGCCAGGTGCTGTATGTATGCATTGTAAGACACAGTCCTTGCTCCAAAGAGCTTACAGTCTAGACAGGACAGACAAAGGGTGGGAGAAAGGATGTACAATTGTATAAATGGGGAGCTGTGTCACAGAGGATGAGGGTGAGCCAGGTGTTAGGGCTTTAGCCTGGGAACAGGGAGGCCCAGGTTTAATTCCCTAGCCCTTCAATGGCCTCCTGTGTGACCTTGGACAAGTCACTTAGCCTCTCTGTGCCTAAGTGCCTCATCTATGAAATGAGGATAACAACACAGCCTTACATTGCTATGATTTAAATCAGCAAGCAGGAAACCTTGATTATTTTAAATAATTTATTTTAAGCTTGGTTTGCATTTTGTACTTTTCAGTTATTTTACCAAAAGCAAGTTTCAATCTCATCAGCTGGTATAACCTTTAAAACATGTTAATTTGCAACTAAATATAGCTTTTAGACATCCTTTGGTATTTCTTTTTGCTAACCAGGAAGATATCATATATCTATACCCATTTATTTAAGCAATTACATAATTGTAATACATTGATTCAGATTCTAAATTTTTACATTTCTTCTTCTTCTTATGGGGCATCTCCATTGCTGGAGGTTGGCAACCATGTTCTATAGGTTTCTCTGCTAATCTCTTTGTGGATGAACAGCCCTTTTGATCCATCCAGGATTGCACATCATCCATCCATAAGAACATAAGAACGGCCATACTGGGTCAGACCAAAGTCCATGTAGCTCAGTATCCTGTCTTCCAACAGTGGCCAATGTCTGGTGTCCCAGAGGGAATGAACAGAACAGGTAATTTCTCCTCAGAAGAATTAAAATCCACTCCTGTTTCTCAGTTGTTTCCTTTTCAGGCATTTTCTTTTGCAAGGCTAATAAACAACATCCTCTGACAAGGAGTTGCACAGGTTGGCTGTGCATTGTGTGAAAAAATACTTCCTTTTGTTTTAAACCTACTGCCTATTAATTTCATTTAGTGACCTGTAGTTCTTGTGTTATGAGAAGGAGTAAATAACAGTTCCTTATTTACTTTCTTCACACCAGTCATGATTTTATAGACTTCTATCATAGCCCTCCTTAGTCGTCTCTTTTCCAATCTGAAAAGTCCCAGTCATTAATCGCTCCTAACATTTAAGCTGTTCCATACACCTAATCGTTTTTGTTGCCTTTCTATGTACCTTTTCCAATTTCAGTATATATTTTTTGAGATGGGGTGACCACATCTGCATGTAGTATTCAAGATGTGGGCATACCATGGATTTATATAGAGGCAATATGATATTTTCTGTCTTACTATCTGTCCCTGTCTTAATGATTTCCAACGTTCTGTTAGCTTTTTTGACTGCCACTGCACATTGAGTGGATGTTTTCAGAGAACTATCCACAATGACTCCAAGATCTCTTTCTTAAGTGGTAACAGCTAATTTGGACCCCATCATTTTATATGTATAGTTGGAATTATGTTTTCCAATGTGTATTACTTTGCATTTATCAACACTGAATTTCATCTGCCATTTTGTTGCCCAGTCATGCAGTTTTGTGAGATCACTTTGTAACTCTTTGCAGTCTGCTTGGGACTTAACTATCACCTGACTGGCAAGATCCAAGATCTTCTTTTTCTGCCTCATGTTCTTCTGCCATCAAGTTTCCCTTCCAGTGCCCATAAACATTCATCTACCGCTGAACCTCTTAAAATATGTCTGCAAATCAAATTTTTCTTGTCATTAGATCTCTAACTAGCATTTGCTGAGTTCCAATCATCTCCAATATTTTTTTCATTGGTTACACGGTCCATGATATGTTCAGAATTCTTCTATAACACAATGATTCAAAGGATTGTAATTTATTTATTATGTTTTGTAATGTTAGAAAATTGTGAATGACACATTTCTTTACCAGATGATAATTTCTTTACTCAGGATTTGTGTCAAGCAGCGTTTGGATGGCTATTGGAATTCAATTAAAAATGTATAAAACCAGCATTTTAAAATAGTTTTTTATTAGTTAAAAAACCCTCTCCCTTAAATATGTCATATACATAAGCAAATAAAGTTAAGTTTATCAAAATGTGTTTTTCTTTTAAAACTAAACTATTTATTAAACAGAGGAAATATGAACTGTAAATGAATTGACAGATTGCTTCTGGTCACCATGGGCCCAATTTTCAAAGATATTTTAATACCTAAAAATGCAGAACAGAAACTGAAAGTACTTGTATTTGGAAAAATCTAAATAGCAGCATTTGCTCCATTGCAAAGACTGAAAATAATATAGATACTTAATGCAGTGCATGACATCATAACATATTTATAATGCTTGAGATCACCTCAAAAGTTAAAGACGTTTTCCCCTGACTCTGCATAGAATTAAAAAAGGAACTTTTAACTCATTAGAATTTGAGGAGAGCTCCTAGATGCAGCATTATTTATTTAAATTATTTTAATAGATTATTATAAATTAAGACCTTAACATAAATTGACATAATTTCACATTTAATTTTAAACAGGCCGTATTTAACGCATTTAATTTAAGTTAAAAATAAATGTAAAATCATTTGAAAAATAATTACAGATTTTTGTATCCACGCTGCTAAGTGACTTGGCCAAGGTCACCTTGTGATTCTATGGCACAGCCTGGAATTGAATCCAGATCTGCGGCATCCCAGCTGGTGCCTTAAGGTCCAAAAGACCAGGTTTCCTCTCTCCCTGGGCTGTGATATTTTCTATTAGTTTTGCTACTTATCCTTTTCAGATCAAAAGAGGACATTTGTAATGTAACCGTCTCAAGTATGTAGACTGTATTATCTAAGGTTTCAGAGTAGCAGCCGTGTTAGTCTGTATTCGCAAAAAGAAAAGGAGTACTTGTGGCACCTTAGAGACTAACAAATTTATTTGAGCATAAGCTTTCGTGAGCTACAGCTCACTTCATCGGATGCATTCAGTGGAATGCTCAAATAAATTTGTTAGTCTCTAAGATGCCACAAGTACTCTTTTTCTTTTTGTGTATTATCTAAGTAATAAAAATACTTTGCACTTATATAGTGCTTTCTTCTGTAGACCTCAAAGTGTTTTATGAAGGTTGTTAGGAACATAGGAATTGTCATGCTAGATCAGATCAGTGGCCCAATTAATCCCATACCTTGTCTCTGACAGTCGTAATTACCAGATATTTCAGAGGGAGGCACGAACTCCATAATGCACCTTTAAGGAATAAACTGCCTATATGGGAAGTTTCTTTCTAGCCCTTGGCTATTAATGCTTACCCTAGTCACTGAAGCATGAGGAATTACAAACCAAATTTTTCACCCTATCTAATGTAACAATGGAGATTCTCTTTGTCCATATAAATGTCTAGTCTCATTTTCAAATGTGCCAAGCGTTTGGCTTTCAGGATGTCTAGTGGCAATATGTTCTGAAGGTAAAGAATGCACTGTGTAACATACGTATTGTTCTCTCCATTTTACAGAGTGGGGGAGAATGAAGGCCCAGGGAAGTCATATGAACATAAAAACATAAGAACAGCCATACTGAGTCAGATCAGTGGTCCATCTAACCCAGTAACCTATCTTCTGACAGTGGCCAGTGCCAGATGCTTCAGAGGAAATGAACAGAATAGGGCAATTATTGAGTGATCCATCCCAGCTTCTGTCAGTCAGAGGCTTAGGGTTATCCAGACAATGGGGTTGCATCACTAACCATCTTGGCTAATAGTCATTGATGGACCCTATCCTCCATGAACATACCTAATTCTTTTTGAACCCAGTTATACTTTTCACCTTCACAACATCTCCTGGCAGTGAGTTCCACAGGTTGATTGTGTGTTATGTGAAGAACTACTTCCTTATGTTTATTTTAAACCTGCTTCCTATTAATTTCATTGGCTGACCCCTGGTTCTTGTGTTGTGTGAAGAGATAAATAACACGTCCTTATTCACCACACCATTCATGACTTTATAGACCTCTATCATATTCCCTCATAGTTGTCTCTTTTCTATGCTGAACAGTCCAAGTCTCTTTAATTTCTCTTCTTCTGGAAGCTGTTCCAGACCCCTAATAATTTTTGTTACCCTTGTGTCCACTTTTTCTAATTCTAATATATCTTTTTTGAGATGAGGTGACCAGAACTGCACAATATTCAAGCTGGGGGCATGCTGTGGATTTATATAGTGGCGCTATGTTACTTTCTGTCTTATTATCTGTCCCTTTGCTAACGGTTCCTAACATTCTGTTAGCTTTTTACTCTGCTACTGCACACTGACTGGATGTTTTCAGAGAACTATTTACAATGACTCCAAGATCTCTTTCTTGAGTCGTAACAGCTAATTTAGACTCCATCATTTTGAATAGGATTATGTTTTCCAATGTGCATTATTTTGCATTTATCAACATTAAATTTCACCTGAAATTTTGTTGCCCAGTCACCCAGTGTTGTGAGATCCCTGATATGACTGCTTACTTTGCTTAAGAGCCTTTGGTGAGGGATATTGTCAAAGGCATTCTGACGGTCCAGGTGTACGGGACCACCCTTGTCCACATACTTGTTGATACCCTCAAGGAATTCTATAAGATTGGAGAGGCATGATTTCCCTTTATAAAAGTTTTGTTGATTCTTCAACAACATATTGTGTTCATCTGTATGTCTGATAATTCTGTTCTTTACTATAGTTTCAATCAATTTGCCTGTTATTGAAATTAGGCTTGCTGGCCTGTAATTGCCATGATCACCTCTGGAGCCTTTAAAAAAATCAGCATTATATTAGCTGTCCTCCAGTCATTGGTATACAGGGTGATTTAAGCAATAGGTTACATACAACAGTTAGTAGTTCTGCAATTTCATGTTTGATTTCCTTCAAAACTCTTGGGTGAATACCATCTAGTCCTGGTGAGTAATTAATGTTTAATTTATCAATTTGTTAAAAACCTCTTCTACTGCCACATCAATCTGGGACAGTTCCTCAGATTTTTCACCTAAAAAGAACGGCTCAGGTGTGGGAATCTTCCTCATATCCTCTGAAGTGAAAACCAATGTAAATACTTCATTTAGCTTCTCTGCAACAGCCTTGCACTTCCTTAAGTACTCCTTTAGCAACTCAGTTCTCCAGTGGCCCCACTCATTGTTTGGTAGGCTTCCTGCTTCAGATGTATTTAATTTTTGTTGTTGTTGTTGTTAGTCTTTGAGTCTTTGGCTAGTTGCTCTTCAAATTCTTTTTTGGCCTGCCTAATTATACTTTTACACTTGACTTGCCCAAGTTTATGTTTCTATTTCCTCAAAGGAATTTGACTTCCAATTTTTAAAGGGTGTCTTTTTCTCTCTAACTGCCTCTTTTTACTATATTGTTTAGCGAGGGTGGCAGTTTTTTGGTCCTCTAACTTTTTTTTTTTGCGGGGGGGGGGTAGAGATTTAGTTTAAGCTTCTACTATGGCAGTGGTTCTCAAACTTTTGTAGTGGTGACCCCTTTCATATAGCAAGCCTCTGTGCATACCCCGCACTAGGCAAGAAAGGGTTAACCCCACTCTATGGGTAGTGGAAGTCCCATCCTTCAGACCGTACTGGGCATGCTCCATTTGCTGCCTCCGTATAAAAGGGAGCAGCCCAGCTCATTCTAGGCTGACCACCAAGGAGGGAGAATGCTTGGTGGAGGCTCCAGCCCAGGAGCCACCTCAGCATCTAAATGTGGGAACTAGAGATTCCCAAGGACAAGAGTAGAGACAGCCAGCAAACTGGAGCCAGAATCCCAGGGAGCTACCCACAACAAGGAGCTTGGAGACCCCAGTGATGCACAGACCCCAGCTTCTGGACACACGGTAGGAAATGGCCCAGGGAGGCGAGATGAGTGGTAACTCCCACCCAAGGAAGGTTAGCGTGTTGTAGTAGGATCCCTGCTGACTGAGTGGTAATCACACTTGCCAATGATAGGGCCCTGGGCTGGGACCCAGTGGAACAGGAAGGGCCCAGGTCCCCCTACCCGGCCGTGACCACCCCTGGATGGCGCTTCTGACCCTGGCCATTAGGCCACACAGCCCTGATCTCCAGGGCAGACCCTGAGTCTGAGCACTGGACCACGCAGTCCTGAACCCAGGGGGCGGCCACATAGGTGCCGACTCTGTGGTGTTCCAGCCCTGAAGTACACACAGAAAAATATTTGTGGGTGCCTTAGCACCCGCTGGCAGCCAGCTCTCCCGCATATCCTCCCTCCCAGCACCTCCCGCCCACCGCAATCAGCTGTTCCAAGGCATGCAGGAGGTGCTGGGGGTGGGGGAGGGGAAGAGTGGGGCAGGTGCGCTTGGGAGAGGGGGTGGAACAGGGTGGGAAGATGTGGGGAAGAGGTGGGACAGGGGCACAGTGGGGGTGGGAAGAAGCAGGTGGGGCCTTGAGGAAAGGGGTGGAGTGGGACAGGGCCTGGGGTGGAGCTGGAGCAGGAAGAGGTGGGGGTAGGGGTTTGGAGAAAGGGGTGGAGTGGGGTGCAGGGCCTGGGGCTGAGCAGGGGTTGAGAACCCCTTGGAAAAAGAGGAAGCCAGTGCCTCTGGGCAGCCATATTGGCTCTGGCTGTTAGGCTGCACAGCCCTGACCCTAAGGACAAATATATTGACTCATGCCCCTAGGCCGTATACCCCGAATTCCAGGGGCAGCCATATTGACTTTGGCCATTAGCTCACACCATCCTGATTGCCAAGGCAATCATACTGACTCCAGCCAGTGGGTCATCAGATAGACTGTAACCGCAGTGGTATCACAACCCTAACCTGCCCCAAAAGGAGACGGAGTGGGCATACCCTGTGACAAAGATACAGAAAAGAAGAGGGGAAGGTTAAAGCATTTGAAATGTTAAGTATGAAGTAAGGCTTTTCTTATAACAACATCCCTTGTTCCCATTCCCTTTAGCTGAAGAAAGTTTTTAAAAGGACCCATCCCCCTGCACCCTTTCCATTTGACAGTATTTCAGATAGCAGTAAAGGTGATGACAACTGTGCTTCTGGGGAAGAGAAAAAACATTAGCTGAGTTGGGCTGGCCCTGCTGTTGTTGCTGATGCTGTTAAAATCCATTTCCTAAAAGACAAAACATCTCACAAAAGGGGAAAGCAGAGAACAGCAAAGGTAGAAAATACAGCTCCTGTCTCTGGTGTTGAAAGTTCTATCTCTGGTGTTGCAACCTCACAGCTGGAAAAACACAAGCATGGCACACAATCTGATCAGTCACTCCAAGCTCTGACAAATTCAAACCAGCATCGGGCTGTTTAGGGCATTGCTTTTATCTTCCTCTCTGATCACAAGCTCTCAGCAGCACTGCAAAAGATACAATGTTGGCCAGCTAAGCCAGACCCTAATTAAAAAGAAGGCAAAAGGAGACTGATAGGAAAGAGAAGAAACAAGGGTGGGGATGAAAGAGAACACACCAGGTGATGGGGAGGGAAATGACAACAGCTCCCATCCCAGATGGTATTTGGGATGTAGCCAGAGCAGGTGGTGGTTGCTGTGACGGGTTGGATCACAAAAAACCCCTTTAGGACTGCCACCTGATGTGCATAGACTACCTTTGAACCTGTTTTCCCTGTCAGCTTGGGACTTCAGTCCCTTGCCTGGTTTGAGCCAGACACGCCTGCCTGCTGCAAACACAGATCCACGTCTGAACCGCATCCCCCACAAACTGCAGGCTTAACTGAAAACAGCTTAAGAAGTATTCCTCTCTCCAGCACTCAGATACCCAACTCCCAATGGGGTCCAAACCCCAAATAAATCCATTTTATCCTGTATAAAGCTTAAACAGGGTAAACTCATAAATTATTCACCCTCTATAACACTGATAGAGAGATATGCACAGCTGTTTGCCCCCTCCCCCACTATTAAAACTTACTCTGGGTTAATTAATAAGTAAAATATATATTTTAATACAAAAAGTAGGATTTAAGCAGTTCCAAGTAATAACAGACGGAACAAAGTGAATTACCAAGCAAAATAAAATAAAACATGCAAGTCTAAGCCTAATAGAGTAAGAAAACTGAATACAGGTAAATCTCACCCTCAGAGATGTTTCATAGGCTTTTTTCACAGACTGGATGCCTTCCTAGTCTGGGCCCAAACCTTTCCCCTGATACAGTCCTTGTTCCCGCTCACGTGGTAGCTAGGGGATTTCTCATGACTGCAGCCCCCTATGTTCTGTTCTACCCCCTTATATAGCTTTTGCAGAAGGTGGGAATCCTTTCTGGATTCCCACCCCTCCTTCTAAATGGAAAAGCACCAGGTTAAAGATGGATTCCAGTTCAGCTGACATGAGCACATGTCACTGTAAGATTTTATTATCCACTTGCCAGCACACATGTATACAGGAAGACTTTCAGGTAAACAGAGCCATCTACAGTCAATTGTCCTGGTTAATGGGAGCCATCAAGATTCCGAACCACCGTTAATGGCCCACACTTTGCATAATTACAATATGACCTCAGTTATATTTCATATTTCTAGTTTCAGATACAAGAATGATTCATTCATACAAATAGAATGAATACATACAGAAGAACTTAAACTTTGCCCAGATGTTACATGGCATATCTAGCATAAAACATATTCCAGTTATGTCATATTTACATCCATAAGCATATATCTATAAAGCATTATGGGGTGCAATGTCACAGTGGCGATGTCATTTGGGTCCCCATCTTTGGTCCAGGCTGATCAGGACATCTTTTGGCATCAGGACAAACAAGGTCCAGTGATGTTATGGTAAATTCCAAGGTTCAGGAGATGGTGGGGGTGGCAGCCATGATGGCAAAGCTCAATGCTTCCCCTTCTCTTGTCTTTCCAGTCAGACTGCTTGCATCTGTCCGCCCATTTTCCAGGCAGTGATGGGTGGAATAGCCCATCCCTTCATTTCGTTCACCAGTCTGGCCTGATTTCTATCACACCAATTTTGACTCACTAGTTTCTGGTCACACACGGTTCTTGTTTACCAGGCAAAATATTAGCACAATCTTTGAGTTATATCAATACATCTTTTCATTTGGACTAATCCATTCTGTTTCCCTTTTGTATCTTTTCCCATCAATATTTGTTGTTGTAGGTTATTGTGACCTTTTATGAACTTTCACTCACTATTCACAGTTAAGCTAACAATTAGGGTAAATTTGTAGTCCCAGTTTTCACAACAGACCCCATTATGATAGGCACTGTACAAACACAGGATATATAGATAGATAGGTTTCAGAGTAGCAGCCGTGTTAGTCTGTATTGGCAAAAAGAAAAGGAGTACTTGTGGCAACTTATAAATTTGTTAGTCTCTAAGGTGCCACAAGTACTCCTTATAGATAGATAGATAAGGTTTAAAGTAGCCACATCTTCCACTGAGAGGTTCAAATCCCCAAGCATGGTTGCTTATACTGGTATAAAGGTGCTTGTACTGGTATAGCTTATTCCTGTAAGAGAAGAGGAATAACCAAGCCAGTATAAGGCATATTTATACTGGTATAACTGTATAAACTGATATAACTATTTTGATAAAAAGCCACACTCCCACCCAACATAATTATATTGATAAAAAGTCGGTGTGGCCAGGGCTTGTCTGCGATGGCACTGCACCTGTGCATGCACTGAAGGTGTGAAAAATGCAGATTAGAAGTTAGTTCCAAAGCAGTCTTCTAAAAACAAAGAAACAAACATGTGCTCTATATGCTCAATAGACCCCTGTATTCTGATTGAGTCTTTTGATATACTCCCATCTAAATGGTTTTAATGCCCTTTGCTCCTTTTATTTTCTAGGCTGAAATACCCGGCTTGTGAGAGCTACTTGGGTCTTTAACTCATTATGTTAACTACTGAGCTGGAAGGATTCATTCGTTGATTACGATAAACTCTAATTAATGTTTGCAGTTGGAGTAATTTACCAAATTCCCAGATACAACCCACCTCCCGCAAGGCCCACCGGTGTAAGTGAGATGATTCATCTTGAAGGGGTAATGACTTGATAAAATATTTAATAAGTGACATTCACAGTAGATGCCCTTACCATGGCTGTTTGCATAAACGCTGTAGCTCAGCTGTGGTGCTCTCTCTGTTGTGGCCTTGTAATTTAGCAAGGGAAGTCTGATGATATGGAGAAAATATTTATTTAATGCATCTGAATGAGCAGCCTGGAAGCAGCATGACTTGACTTCAGCGTAGGCCTGGCTCGCTGCTGGGAAGAGAAGAAGCACGCTGAAGGACCTTTTGATCATTTAGGCAGCATGTGCCAGGGCACTGCCGACATAATGGGAAGAGAGCTCTATACTGAGGCCTGGGCAAAAACTGCTCACACAGCAAGGAGGAGCCACAGATCTGATTGAGCATTGCCTGCTCAGCTGGTACAAAGGGGCTGTAGGTTAGTGTAAGGCCTCACCTATACAGGAGTGGTGCAGAGTGGAGTGGGCCAGAAAAGGGAGAGGACAATCTGGAGGTAGAAGGTGGCTTGGCTGGGGACGGCCTGTGCCCTCCCATTTCTGCACCTCTGAAATGGTCATTTCCACCTGTACTTTAGCACAGGGAAAACCTGGGATATCTCTGATGTTGGGATAACAACTGAGAATCAGTGATGCTTGGGGTTGCCTATTTTGCAGTTATATCCCATGGCTGGCCTGTGCCAGCTGACTGGAGCTTGTGGGGCTCGGGCTAAGGGGCTGTTTAACTGTGGTGGAGACATTTAGGCTTTGACTGCAGCCTGAGCTCTGGGACCCTCCCACCTCACAGAGTCCAAGACCCTGGACTCCAGCCCAAGCCTGAACGTCTATGCCACAGTCAAACAGCCCCTTAGCCTGATCCCCATGAGCCTGAGTCAGCTGGCATAGGCCAGCCATGGGTTTTTAATTGCTTTCAGAAGCCCTGAGTCAGGCCTCAAAAATCATGAGATTGGCTTAAAATTATGAGATTTTTAACAAAGCTAATAAATTGGGTTCTTTATCTTTGTCTGTATCCATAAGGGTTAGAAATTGACTTTTTTTAATGGAAAGCTGAGATTCCCATGTGATCACATGACTCCAGGAGCTGGAGCTTTAAAAAAACATCAGATAGAACAAGATTTAGCAACACTGTCACTACCTAATTCCCCTGATCCCACACCTTCTCCTTTGATTGAATAGGGGAACAGACGATGAAATTAATTAGTGGCTTCCTGTTCACTTTGTGTTTCTGTTTAGCAGTGGTGTTTAAGTATCTAGCTGGATACTGCTACCTGTGGGCAAGTCGACACCACCGTGCTACATCGATTTAGCTGCACCTCTGTAGCATGTCTGGTGAAGACACCCTGTGCTGACGGGGGCATGCTCTCCTGTCGGCATAATCACTCCACCTCAACGAGAGGCTGAAGCTATGCCTGCAGGAGAGTGTCTCCCACCGACATAGCATGGTGTAGACACCGCTTTAAGTCAATATAACTTATGTCGCTCAGGGAGGTGGCTTCTTCACACCCCTGAGCGACGTAACTTGCATTGACTTAAGCGGTTGTGAAGACAAGCCCTAAATGAATCTGTATATCTAGATAGCTGCTGCTTTCTAAACTAATCTATCTGTTTCTCTATGGTGTTTTACCACTCTCATCTCCATAGTTTCTGAGCATCCATCAAATTTTAAGAGAAGCAAAAGACCTTCTCTCCTTCCTTATGGGGGTCTGGTGGGGGAAGGGAACCAAAACCATATTCACAAAAAGAAAAGGAGTACCGGTGGCACCTTAGAGACTAACAAATTTATTAGAGCATAAGCTTTCGTGAGCTACAGCTCACTTCATCGGAGGCTGCTACTCTAAAACCATATTCAGTGTTACATGTGGAATATGTGGGGAGTATCTAGCGTAGGTAGGTATCATTTCTCCTCAGAACTCATCTTTTCTGTAATGCACACAGAACATTGCAGCCTGATAATGGCCCCTGCAGCTTGTGCATTTGGATTACCACTTGTGATTGGCTAAGAATGGCACGCAAGCTGTTATTTCTGGTGACCTGTCACTCACATCTCCATCCTGTCCACTTGCTTGTCTCATCCACCTCTTATATCTTTCATTTTTACAGTGTAAGCTCTTTCAGGCCTTGACTTCCATTAACTATATGTTTATACAGTGCCTGGCACAGAGGGCCCCCAATTTAGTTGGTCCCTTGTTCCACTAGAAATGTTTCACGATGATGATGATAACCACATGCCTTTGCCATGTGTAATTGCATGCATGGTGCGTGGACATCTGGTGTAACTTATGTCCGTACCTTATGCAATTCCTTGTTTGCAATAAAGCCACATTCCATAAGGCAGGTGCTATGATACTATCAAGCCTGGCATATGTTCATTCTCAGTAGTGGTTATATGTAATGGCAAAGCAAGCTCTCCTAAAGTGCTGATGGTTGAACATGTCTCTTGCCGTGAAGTTACTTTCCTCTAGCCCCAAAGACCTCAGTTTAGCAGGGCACAAATGCAGGCATCTGTCACAGGCACTGAAAACTGTTACACTGCTGTCTGCCTAGATGGCTTCTTTTCTCATTGATTTTTTTTTTAACTCCCCCAATTCAAGTTCTACATTTTACAAGTCAGCTGCCCAGCGGTGTCCTGTGGAGAAAAATGCAGCACATTAAATAATGCTATAGGTCACAGTGTGTCTAATGAAACATAGTGGAGGCTAGAGAGAGCATTCAGAAGAGATTGAAGAGTATTCCCTATCTGCTTCTGAGCTAGGTGATCAAAACTGGTCAGGCCCTGAGTCACTACACAGCTGTGCATAAAATATGTCTCAGAACTGAACCCTGCAAGACATTTTATAGAAAGATTGACAGTGACATTCCCATATCCCAGACCTAAGTCCCCCCCATCTGTGTCCAATAGCAGAGGTTAATATCTGTTCTGATACTAAACAAAGAGGATTATCACCTTTGTGCTGAAGTCAGGGTGTTTTACAGATGTGGGGACCGAGGCATAAAGAGGTTAAGTGACAAGCACAAAGCCATGCAGGGAATAAGTGGCAGATTTAACAACAAAATCTCTGAGTGAGGCTCCAGTGAGGTCAGTGGCAACACTCTCCTTGATTTCAATGGGACTGACTATATTACCCCATGTTTTTCCTGACTTTCAGCCCTATATCCTGTCTGATGGACCATTCTGCCAAGCACTTGAATTCCTGAGGCCAGTACTGTCACAATCAGTACACTTTTCAAATTAAACAGGACAGGTGGGTGATAATGTGTGGGGGTGACTTCCAACCTCAAAAGGTCCCATTTGGATAAGCAGCTAAAAACTTTAGGCCAAAGTCCAACAAGAACATCTTCTTTGATTTCACCTTGCATCAATATCAGTTTTCCACCCTTGGAAAAAGGAAAAAAGTTAAAAATGTTAACCTCATCCCAGATTCAGATTCAACAAAGCCAACTCTGCCCACATATCTATTCAGGGGACACTATCATAGTGTGGCTGATGTGATTAGGCCCTATCAGAGGCTCGTTCACCTGCTCATCTACCAAGTGATATATGCCATCATGTGCCAGCGATGCCCCTCTGCCATGTACATTGGTCAAACTGGACAGTCTCTACGTAAAAGAATAAATGGACACAAATCAGATGTCAAGAATTATAACATTCAAAAACCAATTGGAGAACACTTCAATCTCTTTGGTCACTCGATCACAGACCTAAAAGTGGCAATTCTTCAACAAAAAAACTTCAAAAACAGACTCCAACGAGAGACTGCTGAATTGGAATGAATTTGCAAACTGGATACAATTAATTTAGGCTTGAATAGAGACTGGGAGTGGATGAGTCATTATACAAAGTAAATCTATTTCCCCATGTTATTTCTTCCCCCCCCCACCCTACCCCCCACTGTTCCTCAGACGTTCTTGTTAACTGCTGGAAATGGCCCACCTTGCTTGTCACCATGAAAGGTTTTCCTCCTTCCCCCCACCTCCTGCTAGTGATGGCTCATCTTAAGTGATCACTCTCCTTACAGTGTGTATGATAAAACCCATTGTTTCATGTTATCTGTGTGTGTATATAAATCTCCCCACTGTATTTTCCACTGAATGCATCTGATGAAGTGAGCTGTAGCTCACGAAAGCTTATGCTGAAATAAATTTGTTAGTCTCTAAGGTGCCACAAGTACTCCTTTTCTTTTTGCGAATACAGACTAACACGGCTGCTACTCTGAAACCAGATTCAGTTGTGAACCTCAACCCTTATTTTTCTCCTGTTCTGGAACTAGATTTCAGCACCATCTTCTTGACCCGTCTTTATATATCGATCTATCTAGGCCCTGACTCAGCAAATAATTTGAACAGGTGAGGAATCCTGCCCCTATATAGTACCAGATTTAAGCACAATGCATGCTTATGCCATACTGCCTTCAAATTGCTGTTTTAAATTGCTGTGTAGTGTTATCGTGTACTGTTAAGCAGCTGCTGCAGTCCTCTCCAGAGGGGTCTGCCTTTCAGTGGTGCTCCTTATTTATCCCTTACCTACCTCACATACATGTTGTGAACCTTAACTGATGTTTGTGAAGTGCTATGAGATCCACGGATGAAGGTTGCTACTGAAGATTCAAAGTATTGTTAATATTTTTATTTTTAATAAATATTATTTCCTCAAACTACAGTGCACTGAATTCATACAGAAAATATTGTCCTTAGTGAAGATCACATTACATTCAAACTATCACATAGTAACATATGCTTTAACTCAGAGGATTCTGATGTGACATAGAATGCTACATTCTGTATTGAGTGGGAGTTTTAAAATTAAGCCTGGGTGTCTTTTTGAAAGATGCTCTCAAGGAGAAGCTAAGGGTTTCATGCAGGAATCACTGGGTGAAAATCTATGGCTTGTGTGATGCAGGAGATCAGAAAAGATAACCATAATAGTCCCTTCTAGCCTTAAAGACTAAGAATATGTGATGTAAATAGAGAGTAACTCCATTGAACTCAAACCCTACGGAACTCCATAAGTGAAATCCTGGCTTTGTTGAAATCAATGGTAAAACTCCCATTGATTCAAAGGAGCCAGGGTTTCAAGTCATGTGTAGATAATTTGCCTTATTAACTCCTCCCCTTAATACAATCTAGCTTTGGCTTTTTGGAACAAAATCATGCTGCATTTCAGAGGGTTTTTTTTTTTTTTTTTTTTTTTTAGGAAGAGTTAGACAACTTTCCTTCTTGATTCTATGCCTGATGGCTCATTTCTGTAGTGCCATCAGGTATGCATGATGCTGTCTTTTCCAAATAAGGCAGCAGGAAGAATGACTAATATGCAGGATGGTTTATTTCTGTGCTGCTCAAGAGCCTGGAGAATAAAAAGTACAAAAGTAAAAGTACAAAAAAAAAAAAAAAAGAGCAGGGGGTTCAATCAAGTGTCACCTACAAAAAGACAAGGAATTTTCTTTATTTCTGAGAGCAATTTTACACAAAATCCCATATCCTAGCTGAATGAAGGAGAGAAAAGTGAAGGGGGAAACTATTCTAATGAGCTGCAGATGAGAGAAAAGGAACTTTTTCATAAAACATAATTGGTTTTATTGTTCCTTTATCATTAAAAATGAGACAAGGAGGGAGGGATGAAAACCAGAATCTTTTCTTTTTAAAAATGTTTAATTTGAAGCTGGTGTGCTGCCCATAAAAGAACTTTGAAAGCCACCTCCTTCTGCCCCCCAGTTCTTCTTTTGTGTTTCCACGTTAATTCTTGTCTGCTTTCTTTTCTTCCTTGCTCCATTGTATGCATGTTTCTCTATATGATAGACGGCAGGTTTTCCAGACAGCCTGTTTTAATGCCTCGCACATTATGGTTAGAAAGCAAAATTAATCCTGTTAACCCAAAGAGCACAGGTGTTAGCTGGTGTACATTGCAGTGACAATAGGGTGAAATTAGGAAGGGGACAATAGAAGCTGAAGACCCTAACCATGGAATAGCCTCCCCACGGAAGTGTGGAAATCCCATTGTTTGGCCCATTTAAAACTAGGCTTGTACAAAGCTCTGGGGAATATATAGTAGGAAGTTGTTCTGCCCTGAAAGAGGATGGGACTGCTTTACCTAATAGGTCTTTCTCGTCCCTAACAGCTATGATTCTCATCCTCTGCCTCGGTCTATAAATATAGATCAATTATTAATCAAGTTTATTACAGTAGTGTGAGGAAGCAACCAAGCTCAGGGACAAAAACAGTTCTGGCCCCAAGTTTACAGTCAAAACTGACAAGATAGATGCAGAGTAAGGGGAAGGGATAAAACACACAGAGCGGACAATGGGGTGATAGCAAATGGCATGTGTGATAAACGAAGGAGGTGTGAGTAGCTCCCTTTTATGGACACCCAGCCAGCCTGTAGCTATAAAATCCCTCTTAGTAGCTGTTCTCTAATTGCTCTATCTGTAAAAGGTTAAAAAGTCTGACTGCATGCATAGGTAAAGGGAAGTGAGTGGGCACCTGACCAAAAGAGCCAATGGGAAGCCTAGAACTTTTTAAAATTGAGAAAAGACTCCCCTTTTGTCGGTCTGCTGTTGTTCTCCAGGGAGAAGGGGACAGGGGAGCAGTTATGTTGTAAGAAACTTGGGCCAGGTATGAAAACCCATCGGCATCATACCTAGAAACTACTCATTTGAAACCCCAGATATGTAAGTAGATCTGGAAATGTCTAGGAAGACGTGATTAGTTTTATCTTTTTTATTTCTTTATGGTTTGTGGACTCCTCAGTGCTAACCCCAGGTGCTTTTGTTTTGCTTGTAGCCTTTAAGCTGGATCTCAAAAAAGCTATTCTTGATCCTTAATCCTTGTAGTTGTTTTTTTTAAATCTAGCAAAAGCCTAAGTTCCCAGATGTATTTTCTTCTTTTTTTATTAATAAAATGTACCTTTTTAAAGAACAGAATTGGATTTTTGTGTCTTAAGAGGTTTGTGCACATGTTTAATTAGCTGGTGGCAACAGCTGATTTCCTTTTTTTTTCTTTCTCAGTTCTTTCCCTGAGGAGTGGGGGCGGGGGTGAAAGGGCTTGAGGGTACTCCACAGGAAGGAATTCCCAAGTGCACTTTCCTGGGCTCTCAAAGGGGTTCTGCACTTGGGTGGTAGCAGCATCTCCCAAGCCAAGGTCAGAGAAAAGCTATGACCTTAGGAATTTAATACCAGCCTGGAGTGGCCAGTATTCATTTTTAGAATCCTTGTGGGCCCCAACCTTCTGCACTCAAAGTGCCAGAGTGGGGAATCAGCCTTGACAGCATGTTAGTGCCACAGTTTCTGGGGGGAGAGTTAACTGGGAGGGGAATCAGCTAAATGAAAAGGCAAGTGAAGGAGGTGATGGGGCAAGGCAGAGGACAAGAGTGAGGGGAGGAATGTAAGAGGTCAGGTGTGGAGTGAGGCTAAGGTGAAGAGATTGCAAGGATGGAGGTGGGAAAGAATTAGAGGAACAGCTAATCAGCACAGGGCAGAGAAAAACCTGTGAAAACTGTAGAAAATGTTATCTGGTCCATGGGCCCCTCCAGCAAAAGCAGGGTGCTGGGGGACTGGACAGGGACACTATTTCACCCCCTTCCCTGTGGTGTAGCAGTAACTGCATGACTCACTTTCTGCAGCTGCTGCACTGCCTTCAGTCTCAGCCCCATTGACATTAGTGGGAGTTCGGCAATTGGATCAGTGGAGGCAGGATGTCACCCTCCGGCTGTCATGGACACCATAAGCCACTGGACAAAACAAAAAATCCTATATGATTAATGCACATTGTATGGAATACCCATCATCACTGACTTCTCATCCAATGGCATTTCACAACTTATGGGCCAAGTTTTGCCCTGACCTTCATGCACACTGTAGGTGCGATTACACTTGCAGTGGCATGCAGTGTACAGACACTGCCCAGGTGTAAAGAGCAGTGTAGGTGTGAGACACAGCTTAGATGAGCAGAGGAAAGAGCCCTACATGCCTGAACCCTAGGGTATATACCCTACATGGCTCTCTACATGCCCGATGAATACCGTCCATGTCTGTTGGTATCAGTGTAGTGTTTTGTCACCTCCCCTCTGCCAGAGCCTTTCACTGCCACATGGAGCTACAAGCCACAGTGACAAGTGTGGACACAGACTGCCTTTCACTGCCGCTTGTAGCTACAGTATAGTACCTGTACTCTACACTCCACCGCAAGTATAGACACAGCCCGTGTGTTTTCTCTGAAGCCAATGAAAACCAATGTGGTTGCATAGCATGTAAATCATGGCAGGATCCAGCCCCTAAAAGTCTGGAGGAGCATTGCAGAACATAAGGGTGTCCTAGCGGAGCTTCATCAGCGATGGACACATACATCATGGCTGCTACTCTGAAACATACCATCTCTCTGTCACTCCCCTGCTCAAAACAGGCATATATCACCATCTTTCATACGGAGGACCAAATCCTTTCAGTTTGCCTTTAACTCACGATGATCAGCATATAGCTCTAGCACCTGGTGCTCCTGAAGACATGAGTCAAGAATTACTTGGGTAAGAAAGTCAATAAGATGCCAAGTGCTATTTGCTGTTTAAACCTTCCAAATGCCCTACCACATGAAATATTCAGCAGTGAATTATAGTACCTGACATCAAGCAGAATCATTTGTTCTTGTAGCAAGTTGGTTTAAATGGAGTGTAATTGTTACTGTGCTACTCCTTTTGGAAAGTATGAAGGAAGGTGTCCTACTTACCATTTTCAATGGCCCAAGGATTAGTGTTTTTGAAAAGAAATAGTAAGTAAATAAATGCAGAAAGTATTTATGGCTATGCCTTTCTTTTTATTTCTTTTTAATAGAAATGTTTTGTTGAGGAAATTTTATCATGAGTTTGCAAGCAGAATTCACACTTTATCTTAACCTGCAACAAATAAGCTTGAAAAGAACACAGTGCTGCTTGGGGCAGAACCTAGGAGATTTACAGTTTGCCAAAATGAAAAAATGCATAGTTAGTACATCAGCTGGAATATTTCAGGTGCAGGAAAATGATGGCATCAGACGGAGATGGAATAATTGGGGTGGAGGAGGGAAAGAACCAATCTCGATTGGGGATGTCTGGAATCTTCCAAGGGAGGAGATGACAGAATGTGAATCAATAACTGTAGGGCATGGGATTGGACATCTCCAGAAAAACACTTGCAGGGACTCTCAGAGCAGTAATGATACTTTCCCCTTCCACTCTTTTCTAAATTATTCATTTGATCCAGGGCAAATTTATTTGGGACTTTATTATTACCAGAGGGTTTCTTTTCCCCTTTCTGTGACCAGCTGGTGCCAAAGCAGGGTGAGAGTCTTACTTTTCTTTTAACCTCTTACCTCCCATACCTAAGGGAAAGGAAGGTCGTATGGTGGAAGCACTAGACTAAGCCACCGAAGATCTGGATTCAGTTCCCAGCATTGCCATAGTTTCCTTGTATTACCTTACTTTCTATGTGCCTCAGTTGCCCATTTGTAACATGGGGATGATACTTCATTTCTCCATAATGTCTATTTAATTTGTAAGCACTTTAGGGCAGGGACTGTCTCCTACCGTATGTCTTTACCCCACCGACTCTGATGGATACCAGGTCTTGGTTGGGATGCACAGGTGCTACTCTAGGCACAGGAACTAGAGGTGCAGGGGGTGCTGCAGCACCCCCAGGTTTGTCCAGGCCTCCACTCCCCAGCCTGGGGCTTGGGTCCTGACCACCGGCCCTGCTTGCTGGCCTCGTGCCTCGGGCCCTGCACCTGGGCCCCTCTCCTGGCCCCAGGCCCTGGGCCCCGTGGCCGGGACTCCACTCCCCGGCCCTGCGTTCAGGCTCGGCTCCCAGCCACTGGCCTCCTCCCTGGCCGCTAGCCCTGAGCCTGGGGCCCTGCACCTGGGGCCCCATGCCCAGGCTCCGCTCCCAGACACTGCTCCCAGGGCTCAGGTCCCAGCTGCCGGCCCTGCTTCCCAGCTGCTGGCCCTGTGCCCAGGGCTTCACGACCAGGGCTCTGCTCTTGGGGCACTGGCCCCACTCCCTGGCCACTGGCCCCGTGCCCTGCACCCGGGCCCCTATTGCTGGAGTTCTGCTCCTGCCCCGTGTCCATCCCGCCTTTGCCCCCTTACCCCCGTCCAGGTCCCCCGCTCCCAGAGCCACGGCACTGCTCCCGGCCTTAGCTGAGGGAGGCGTGGACAGAAGTAAGGGGGCTGGCTGTCAGCACCCCTACTATTAAAAGGATTCCAGTGCCACTGGGTGCTCCTGAAGTACAAATAATAAATAAGATGAATGTCTGTCTGGGACACATGTTGGAAGCACAAGCTGCAGAAGTGAATTATCAAAATGGAGGCTTTGTCAACCCTGTTCAGGAGACCGTGTCTGGAAGTGGATGCTGACATAGAATTAGATACATTCATGGAAGATGTAAGTGAGAGAGCCTGGAGCCTAGGGCCTGGTGCAAGACCTCAGGCCTGAACCATAATCAGCAAAGTCAGACCATGTTGTGAACCAAAAGTTAGGTCATCTATTAAAGCTGATGCTTACAAGTTCACTGTCCGATACATGAACTTGGCAAGGGCTTTGCTAGCATTGCTAAAACACAAGCACTCCCAAGAAGCAATAGTTATCTGGAATGTGTGTGAACACACTCCAAAAGATTAGCCCAGGTACATCCTGACCTAACATCAGATAAGAGGGTTTAACAGAAGTGATAAATAGGGATGTTTTGCCCAACACATTTGGAGCCAGGAGCAAGGGGAAGTAACAAGCAGATTTCATGAGGCACATAAGGTGGTACGTAAGTTGTTTGTCCCAGTCTATAAATGTTGGGGTACATCATATTAACCGAGGGGAGAGCAGAAGTTCCTGCTGCTGACTGAGCCATTCCTTGCCACGGACACTCATGTGTTAATGTACCTGTAGCTCCTAGGGATGCTAAGAAGGCAATATACCTGGCCTTTGTCACTGAACCATTCCTGTAGGGGTTTTTTTATGAATTAGCAGGCTGCATTCTCTTCTAGTACTGATAACACTGGAGCTCCAAGAACAGAAGCACTGAGCAGCTGTATCAACATTCTTCAGCAACATTCTTAACAACAGAGGATAGGTCCATCGATGGCTGCTAGCCAAGATGGTCATGGACACAACTCCATGCTCAGGGTTCCTAAACCTTTGACTTCCAGAAGCTGGGACTAGATGAGAGGCGGTGAATCACTCAGAGTTGCCCTCTCTGTGTATTTCCTTTGAAGCATCTGACACGGGCCATTGTTGGAAGCCAGGGTCTTAGACTAGATGAACTATTGGGCAGCCTCAGTGTGGCTGTTCTTATGTTCATAATCCAGGGGTTAGAAAACAAATAAGAATTAACATAATAACTAGCAGCACCTTTCATTGGAGGATGCGAAAACATTTTGCAAGAATGATTTCACCCCCATACAAACTCCTGCAAGATGGGTAAGTATTCACAGCTTCATTGCACCAATGGGGAAACTGAAGCACAAAGAGATCAAGTGACTCTAGGTCATGCAAATAGCCAGTGGCAGATTTGGATAGAGAAGCTGGAGGATTGATTTGCAGTACTTGGCTCTACATACTAGGCCACACTCCCAAAGGGAGGGGAACAAGGCGAATTGTGTCTAAGGAAAGATTGGGTTACAAATGGAAATAAAGTGGCAATATCTGTGCCCCCAAAACTTGGAATCTCCACTGCATGCACATCACCAACTAAGGGCTGGTCTACACTGGGAATTTACATTGGCATAGCCATGCCTCTCAGGGATGTGAAGAATCCCGGTATAGACAGTGCTAGGTTGACAGAAGAATGCTTCTGTCAACCTAGCTATTGCCTCTTGGAGAGATGGATTAACTACAACGATGGGAGAACCCCTCCCGTTGGAGTAGGTAATGTCTACAATGAAGCCTTGCAGCTGTGCCACTGTAGCATTCTCAGTGCAGGCATGCCTAAACTTCTGCATTATCCTTTTCCTGTGATCCTCCTTCTCCATTCCCTCATTCCTCCTCTTTCCCAGCAGTAATTTAGGTGTCACTTGTCAGACTGGTGCAAGCAAATGGCATGCCCTTTGACACAGACAAATGCAAGGTCATAGAATGTAGGCTGCACTTTCAGGGTGGAAGATTATCCTGGAAAGCGATGACTCTGAATAGAATTTAAGGGTCACGGTGACTAACCAGCTGAACAAGAACAATGCAGGGGCTAAGAATACTATCCTTGCATGTATAAACAGGGGAATATTGAATAGGATAGGGAGGTATGCATTAGCTCTGTACACAGTATTTGTGTGACCACTAATGGAATGAAGTGATTAGTTCTCATGTCCATGCTTCAAAAGGGGATGTTCTAATATGGGAGAGGGCTCAGAGAAGAGCTACAAGGATGATTCAAGGTCTTGAAAATCTGCCTTATGGTGAAAACCTAAAGGAGCTCAATCTAGTTACACTACCAACAAGAAGGTTAGAGGTGACTTGATTATTACACACACAGTGAGAAGGTATCTGATGCCACTCCTCCTGCCTGGGTTCACAAGTACCAGAACCGACATGTTTACAGTTACAAAGCAAAACTTACATATTATCCTATAGCATGGGATACAGACATTACAAGTAAGATTAATGCATGCAGCATCTTACACACATTTTATAGAGTCTAAACACTAAACACATCCTTACTAGTCTAACACCCATCTTGAACAATACTAACATACAGGTGAGCTTGTCTTGTTTCCAGCTATGAATCTGTCAGTGCTCAGCTGGGCCTACAGTCTTGGCAAGACCATCAACCAGCATCACATACTCACTGAGAACATAAGAAAAACATAAGAACGGCCATACTAGGTCAGAGCAAAGGTCCATCTAGCCCAGTAGCCTGTATTCTGACAGTGGCCAATGCCAGGTGCCCCAGAGGGAAAGAACAGAACAAGTAATCATCAAGTGATCCAGTCCCTGTCACCCATTCCCAGCTTCTGGCAAACAGAGGCTAGGGTCACTATCCCTGCCCATCCTGGCTAATAGCCATTGAGGGACCTATCTGCCATGAATTTATCTAGTTCTGACAAGCAACTGTGCGAGCTGAGAAACATGGACATTTTCATGGAGAGGTTGTCTCATGGGCACCTTGCCAGATTTCCTAATCCCAACCCCATATGCCATCCTACAGCCTCTCGGTGGCAAGAACACCACTTGCTTATGTGCAGAAGTAACCCTGGGGACTTATCCATGGGTATTTATCTAGGCTTCATGCAAGAAGGGTTTTGTTCTCTTTTTTTTTTTAATCAAACACATGCTGCTTCCTTTTGCCCTTCTCTTCATCCCCCCGGTCCCTGTCTCTCTCCTCCAGGACCCCCTGCCATTGTGTCCTCCTCCCCACTCCCCCACCACATGTTACCCTGCTGGCTGCTCTCCTTCTGGTTTCCTTCTCCCATTCCCTGCTGCTCAGCGACCTAGACCTTCTTATCCCCTGAACATACTGCCCAGTAACTATCAAGATTCCAGAGACTGCATATCTGTCTGTGAAGTGTGGAATAGCCCCTTGGCAGTGGACCATGATCAAGGGGACATCAGCAAATTGATCCCCTCTCCTCGCCTGCTGCGTGCTGGCTACTGAATAGTGGGGCTGAGGATACTGTTCCTTAGTGACTCTGGTCAACATGCAACAAAGCACTTGTACTGGTGCTTTGCCCCATGCCTTATAATTAGGATCCACAAGCCCCAGCTTATCTCATACAACAGGCATTAAATAGAGGTCAACGGCTAATAAACTTTTTGAGTCACTATGGCCCTGAGCTGGTTTCAGATTGGTGGTTTAGGAGTAAAAGGTTCTTTTGCCCAGTTGCAATATCTCTATTTCACTCGTTCCCCACCTTTTAATTAAAATTCCTCCCCACATCACAACATTCTAAGCGCTGCGGGTCAGATTCTGACATCAGTGAGCTAGTGTAAATCTGGAGTAAATTCATAAACTTCAGTGAAATAAAATGGTTTAAGACAAATCCCATATATAGAATTGTCAGTGGAATTATCTGGATTTACAAGGTATTAATGAGAGTAAAATCTGGCTCTTTTCAGGTATTCTTCTATATGAATCATGCATGCTACCTAAGTTAGCTTTCTCCCCTTATTTTTCTATATAGATCAAAGCCTGTGCTATACTTACTGTCACCATATTAAAGCGCTATCTGAAATTTATTTAACTTCTGATTCACTTATCTTATTTAAAGTTAATTATACATGGAATAATTCTTGCAAATTTCCATGCTGCTAACAAATGCGGGACTGATTTATTGTAACTCCGAGTTCATTACATCACAAATAATTGTATCTTCTTAAACTTCAGTGGAGGCCTTTCCTGTCAATTAATAAATGTTTTATGGGATCTCAATTAGAAGGGGACTCTGACTCATTTTGTAAGTGTTACAAAATACCTTTCAAAACTTTTTATCAAAAGGCGACAGGTGCCATTCCCTAGAATCATAAGATGCGACAGATTGCTCCAAAAAGAGCCTCTTATAGTCAACATCTTTAGTTTAAATTGGAAATCCTTAAACACACTGGGATTACTAATTGCTCATGGCAAGGCTGCCGAAAATGTAAATTTCTAATTAAAATATAAATTAATCCTCACAAATGAATACCTGCTATCTCCAGAATGATGAGCAAAAGTTTTATGCTGCTAATTAATGTTATCGCCTATTAGCTTTATTTACATAAGTAGATATAATTCATGCCACTTTGCTTGTGCTGATATGTAGCAATTTAAAAGGTTGTTTTTTTTAAAAAAATAATGACTCTGATCCTGCCTTGCATATTCTAATCACAGGTTTGTTGGGTTCTCTTTCAAGGTGCTGGTAAAGTTTTTTGAAGGTATTTTCCCTTGGTTAACTCTATACTTGGTACCAAGAGGTAGGAATGAGTGGGGGGAGTAAGCTGGAAATTGCCTTTGAACATCTCTGTATAAAAGAAAGTTAATACTCATTATGTTCAAAGTCTTGATGGAGTAGATAATTATTTACTATTCCTAGCTTTGAATATTTTTTTCTTTTCCCAGTTAAATAGACTATAAATGTTGCATAAAACCCTGTAAAGTTCCTTCTGGATTAATAAATCATTTACAATGGTCTGGCATTCATGTTATAGGTATGAATATGAATAACAATGTGGTCTGTACTTTAGGCTCATTTTCCAAGGAAAAGATTGACCTTTTGTTACAGTGTCTGTATAATGGTGCCATGTAATAAATAATACAGCATGAATTACCAACAATAGCAGCAATAAAAGGGAATACAGATCTTATTTATAAATGGGAGCTTTGGGGCTTATCTCAGTAACTTTTTCCTTATCCACAAAGCACTTAAAAACTGCACTTTTTCTACAAATGCATGTGTCCTGGCTAGTGCTAGGAAGCACAGTTGTTTTTGCTTCTCACCTGTTCACACCTGCTGAGTGGCTTAGTTTTGGGTTGCAAGGTTTGAATGAACCAAAAACCTCCATCCAAATCTCAGTGGAGACTATCACATTTCATCTAGTTTCCACCGAAGATGGTCCTACCCAAAGCCATAACATGACCAAAGTCCATATGGATTTAACCCAGGTTGGAAACTGGTTTACAGTCCCTGCCAATTTCATTTTGAAATACAAATGAGAGTGACAAGTGTTTCTTATTCAAGACAGGGCAGAGCTGCAGAATTCAGATCCAGATGTGGATATGGAACACCCCAAAACTGAGCAGGATTTGGATCCCGGGTGGTGGTCCAGCCCATTATCATGACAAGGGCCATTTGTAAAATTTGGAACTGGATCTGAGTTTGGGGTTAAGAAGACCCTCAAGAGTCTGGGGAGTTTAGCTGTGCAGGTTGTTATTGTTGGATTGAGCAAAGTATAGACTCAGAGAAATTTAGGGCTGGAAGGGAACTCAAGAGATTATAGGTTTCAGAGTAGCAGCCGTGTTAATCTGTATTCGCAAAAAGAAAAGGAGTACTTGTGGCACCTTAGAGACTAACAAATTTATTAGAGCATAAGCTTTCGTGAGCTACAGCTCACCTCATCGGATGCATTTGGTGGAAAAAACAGAGGAGAGATTTATATACACACACAGAGAACATGAAACAATGGGTTTATCATACATACTGTAAGGAGAGTGATCACTTAAGATAAGCCATCACCAGCAGCGGGGGGGGGGGGGGGGAAGGAGGAAAACCTTTCATGGTGACAAGCAAGGTAGGCTAATTCCAGCAGTTAACAAGAATATCAGAGGAACAGTGGGGGGTGGGGTGGGAGGGAGAAATACCATGGGGAAATAGTTTTACTTTGTATAATGACTCATCCATTCCCAGTCTCTATTCAAGCCTAAGTTAATTGTATCCAGTTTGCAAATTAATTCCAATTCAGCAGTCTCTCGTTGGAGTCTGTTTTTGAAGCTTTTTTGTTGAAGGATAGCCACTCTTAGATCTGTAATCAAGTGACCAGAGAGATTGAAGTATTCTCCAACTGGTTTTTGAATGTTATAATTCTTGACGTCTGATTTGTGTCCATTCATTCTTTTACGTAGAGACTGTCCAGTTTGACCAATGTACATGGCAGAGGGGCATCGCTGGCACATGATGGCATATATCACATTGGTAGATGCGCAGGTGAACGAGCTTCTGATGGTGTGGCTGATGTGATTAGGCCCTATGATGGTATCCCCTGAATAGATATGTGGACAGAGTTGGCAACGGGCTTTGTTGCAAGGATAGGTTCCTGGGTTAGTGGTTCTGTTGTGTGGTGTGTGGTTGCTGGTGAGTATTTGCTTCAGATTGGGGGGCTGTCTGTAAGCAAGGACTGGCCTGTCTCCCAAGATCTGTGAGAGTGATGGGTCATCCTTCAGGATAGGTTGTAGATCCTTGATGATGCGTTGGAGAGGTTTTAGTTGGGGGCTGAAGGTGATGGCTAGTGGCGTTCTGTTATTTTCTTTGTTGGGCCTGTCCTGTAGTAGGTGACTTCTGGGTACTCTTCTGGCTCTGTCAATCTGTTTCTTCACTTCAGCAGGTGGGTATTGTAGTTGTAGGAATGCATGATAGAGATCTTGTAGGTGTTTGTCTCTGTCTGAGGGGTTTGAGCAAATGCGGTTATATCGTAGAGCTTGGCTGTAGACAATGGATTGAGTGGTATGATCTGATTGAAAGCTAGAGGCATGTAGGTAGGAATAGCGGTCAGTAGGTTTCCGATATAGGGTGATGTTTATGTGACCATCGCTTATTAGCACCGTAGTGTCCAGGAAGTGGATCTCTTGTGTGGACTGTCCAGGCTGAGGTTGATGGTGGGATGGAAATTGTTGAAATCATGGTGGAATTCCTCAAGAGCTTCTTTTCCATGGGTCCAGATGATGAAGATTTCATCAATGTAGCGCAAGTAGAGTAGGGGCATTAGGGGACGAGAGCTGAGGAAGCGTTCTTCTAAGTCAGCCATAAAAATGTTGGCATACTGTGGGGCCATGCGGGTACCCATCGCAGTGCCGCTGATTTGAAGGTATACATTGTCACCAAATGTGAAATAGTGAGGACAAATTTACAAAGTTCAGCCACCAGGTTAGCCGTGACAGTATCGGGGATACTGTTCCTGACGGCTTGTAGTCCATCTTTGTGTGGAATGTTGGTGTACAGGCTTCTACATCCATAGTGGCTAGGATGGTGTTTTTAGGAAGATCACCAATGGACTGTAGTTTCCTCAGGAAGTCAGTGGTGTCTCGAAGATAGCTGGGAGTGCTGGTAACGAAGGGCCTGAGGAGGGAGTCTACATAGCCAGACAATCCTGCTGTCAGGGTGCCAATGCCTGAGATGATGGGGCGTCCAGGATTTCCAGGTTTATGGATCTTGGGTAGCAGATAGAATACCCCAGGTTGGGGTTCTAGGGGTGTGTCTGTGCGGATTTGTTCTTGTGCTTTTTCAGGGAGTTTCTTGAGCAAATGCTGTAGTTTCTTTTGGTAACTCTCAGTGGGATCAGAGAGTAATGGCTTGTAGAAAGTGGTGTTGGAGAGCTGCCTAGTAGCCTCTTGTTCATACTCCGACCTATTCATGATGACGACAGCACCTCCTTTGTCAGCCTTTTTGATTATGATGTCAGAGTTGTTTCTGAGGCTGTGGATGGCACTGTGTTCTGCATGGCTGAGGTTATGGGGTAAGCGATGCTGCTTTTCCACAATTTCAGCTCGTGCACGTCGGCGGAAGCACTCTATGTAGAAATCCAGGCTTCTGTTTCGACCTTCAGGAGGAGTCCACCCAGAATCCTTCTTTTTGTAGTGTTGGCAGGAAGGTCTCTGTGGGTTAATATGTTGGTCAGACGTGTGTTGGAAATATTCCTTGAGTCTGAGACGTCGAAAACACCACACAACAGAACCACTAACCCAGGAACCTATCCTTGCAACAAAGCCCGTTGCCAACTCTGTCCACATATCTATTCAGGGGATACCATCATAGGGCCTAATCACATCAGCCACACTATCAGAGGCTCGTTCACCTGCGCATCTACCAATGTGATATATGCCATCATGTGCCAGCAATGCCCCTCTGCCATGTACATTGGCCAAACTGGACAGTCTCTACGTAAAAGAATGAATGGACACAAATCAGACGTCAAGAATTATAACATTCAAAAACCAGTCGGAGAACACTTCAATCTCTCTGGTCACTTGATTACAGACCTAAGAGTGGCTATACTTCAACAAAAAAGCTTCAAAAACAGACTCCAACAAAAAACTGCTGAATTGGAATTAATTTGCAAACTGGATACAATTAACTTAGGCTTGAATAGAGACTGGGAATGGATGAGTCATTACACAAAGTAAAACTATTTCCCCATGGTATTTCTCCCCCCATCCCACCCCCCACTGTTCCTCTGATATTCTTGTTAACTGCTGGAATTAGCCTACCTTGCTTGTCACCATGAAAGGTTTTCCTCCTTTCCCCCCCCTGCTGCTGGTGATGGCTTATCTTAAGTGATCACTCTCCTTACAGTGTGTATGATAAACCCATTGTTTCATGTTCTCTGTGTGTGTGTATATAAATCTCTCCTCTGTTTTTTCCACCAAATGCATCCGATGAAGTGAGCTGTAGCTCATGAAAGCTTATGCTCTAATAAATTTGTTAGTCTCTAAGGTGCCACAAGTACTCCTTTTCAAGAGATTATAATGGTTGAGTCTCCTATGACTTGTAATAATTTGGTCTCGTTTCCTTTGTTTGGTTTAGTGGGTGGATGCTGGGGGTGCAGGTGGCCTGTGATTTACAGGAAGTCAGTCTAGATGATTTAGTGATCCCTTCTGGCCTTACACTCTATGGCTATATGACTAGTCCAGCCCCCTGGGCTGAGGCAGGACTGAGTATACCTAGCTCATCCCTCACAAGTGTTTGTCCAACCTGTTCTTAAAAACCTCCCATGATGGGGACTCCACAACCTCCCTTGGAAGCCAAATCCAGAGCTTAACTATCCTTAGAGTTAGAAAGTTTTTCCTAACATCTAATTTAAATGGCCTTTTTTGCAGATAAAACCCATTATGGGTCTTGTACCTTGGGTGGACATGGAGAACAATTGATCACAATCATCTTTATAACAGCCCTTAATGCATTTGAAGTGCCTCTCAGTCTTCTATTCTCACAACTAAACATCCTTTTTTTAACCTTTCCTCATAGGTCAGAAAAAGAAAAGGAGTACTTGTGGCACCTTAGAGACTAACAAATTTATTAGAGCATAAGCTTTCGTGAGCTACAGCTCACTTCATCGGATGCATTTGGTGGAAAAAACAGAGGGGAGATTGATATACACACACAGAGAACATGAAACAATGGGTTTATCATACACACTGTAAGGAGAGTGATCACTTAAGATAAGTCATCACCAGCAGCAGGGGGGGGGAAAGGAGGAAAACCTTTCATGGTGACAAGCAAGGTAGGCTGTTTCCAGCAGTTAACAAGAATATCTGAGGAACAGTGGGGGATGGGGTGGGGTGGGGGGAGAAATAACATGGGGAAATAGTTTTACTTTGAGTAATGACTCATCCATTCCCAGTCTCTATTCAAGCCTAAGTTAATTGTATCCAGTTTGCAAATTAATTCCAATTCAGCAGTCTCTCCTTGGAGTCTGTTTTTGAAGCTTTTTTGCTGAAGGATAGCCACTCTTAGGTCTGTAATTGAGTGACCAGAGAGATTGAAGTGTTCTCCAACTGGTTTTTGAATGTTATAATTCTTGACGTCTGATTTGTGGCCATTCATTCTTTTACGTAGAGACTGTCCAGTTTGACCAATGTACAATGCCCCTCTGCCATGTACATTGGCCAAACTGGACAGTCTCTACGTAAAAGAATGAATGGACACAAATCAGACGTCAAAAATTATAACATTCAAAAACCAGTTGGAGAACACTTCAATCTCTCCGGTCACACGATTACAGACCTAAGAGTGGCTATCCTTCAACAAAAAAGCTTCAAAAACAGACTCCAAGGAGAGACTGCTGAATTGGAATTAATTTGCAAACTGGATACAATTAATTTAGGCTTGAATGGAGACTGGGAATGGATGAGTCATTACACAAAGTAAAACTATTTCCCCATGTTATTTCTCCCCCCACCCCACCCCACCCCCCACTGTTCCTCAGATATTCTTGTTAACTGCTGGAAATAGCTTACCTTGCTTGTCACCATGAAAGGTTTTCCTCCTTTCCCTCCTCCCCCCCCCCCGCTGCTGGTGATGGCTTATCTTAAGTGATCACCCTCCTTACAGTGTGTATGATAAACCCATTGTTTCATGTTCTCTGTGTGTGTATATCAATCTCCCCTCTGTTTTTTTCACCAAATGCATCCGATGAAGTGAGCTGTAGCTCACGAAAGCTTATGCTCTAATAAATTTGTTAGTCTCTAAGGTGCCACAAGTACTCCTTTTCTTTTTGCGAATACAGACTAACACGGCTGCTACTCTGAAACCTCTCATAAGTCAGGTTTTCTTAACCTTTCATAATTTTTTTTACTCTCCTCTGCATTTTCCCAATTTGCCATATCTTTTTTAAAGTATGGCACCAATAACGGGACACAATACTCCATCTGAGGCCCCACCAGTGCTGAGTAGAGTAGGACAATTACCCTCCATGTCTTACGTACCACACTCCTGTTAATACATCCGAGAATTATATTGGTCTTCTTAGTAACTACGTCACATTGTTGTCTCATATTCAATTTGTGATCCACTATAAACCTAAATCCTTTTAATCAGTGCTATAGCCAGCCAGTTATTCTTCATTTTGTGGATGTGAATTTGATTTTTTCTTCCTAAGTGTAGTACTTTGCACTTGTCTTTAATGAATTTCATCTTCTTGATTTTAAACCAATTCTCCAATTTCTTAAGGTCATTTTGAATTCTAATCATGTCCTTCAATGTGCTTGCAATCTCTCCCAGGTTAGGGTCATCTGAAAATTTTATAAGCATACTCTCCACTTCATTATCCAAGTAATTAATGAATATATTGAATAGAACCTGGGCCCAGGTCTAATTCCTGTGGGACCCCTCTAGATACATCATCCCAGTTTGACAGTGAACCATTGATAAATACTCTTTGAGTTCGGTCTTTCAACCACTTGTGCATCCTCCTTATAGTAATGTAATCTAGATCACATTTCCCTAGTTTGCTTATGAGAATGTCATATAGGACTGTGTCAAAAGTCTTACTAAAATCAAGATATGTCTACAGCTTTCCCCCCATCCATTAGGCCAGAAACCCTGTCTAAGAAGAGATTTAGGTTGGTCTGGCATGATTTGTTCTTGACAAATCCATGTTGGCTAATACTTATTCTCTAGGTATTTACAAAGTGATTGCTTAATCATTTTTTCCAGTATCTTTCCAGGTATTGAAGTTAGGCTGATTGGTCTATAACTCCCCAGGTGAAGAGTTTTTATTTATTTCTTTTCTATAACCGAAGAGGGAAACTATGGATTTCTAAGAGGAGGTGAGACTTTGGGGAGGGGATGCAAGAAACTATCCAAAGCTAACATTACAAGAGAGGACATCATGAAAAATTAACACTATTTAGAAAGGTTCTAATAAGAATGTCTCCCATTCCAAGGGACATTTATGTAGGGATCTGTATGTCCTTTATGCAGCGATACCTATATCTGTTAAAGGTCTGCACATACCATATCCTTGTATTCACCATTTGTATGCATAGTGCAAAAGTACATCATGGTATAAATGCATTTGTGCACCTCTGAATAAAATTGGGGTCCTGATTCTGACCACATGCACAGTGGTACAAATCTAGATTAACCTTACTGAAGTCAGTGGAGTTATACCAGAACTGCACTGGTGTAAGTTAGATCAGAAAAGGCCCCGGATATCTTTGCATTAGAAGATCACGAAGGAGTTATGTGAGCAGGTGTTCAGTCTATGGTGTAATCTCAGCCCATATAATATGTAAAGTCCAAATGTACCCCCTATATTAACAAAGAAATCAGCAATAATCCATCACCAAATTGGTTCAAAATTTCTGTTCGGATTTGGCTGCTTCTAGGATTCCTCCCTCAGGACTGCTTAGCTCACACACTAGATTCTCTCTTCCCCAAAAACCACCTCCCACCTCCATTATAGACAGTAGGGTAAGAAATCATTGAGTCAGCAGAAAGAACACACTTAACTCTTTCCTAGCAAGGTCAACTGCCCACAGGGTGGGGTGTTTTAGGCAAACCCTGCTAGCCTCTTACAAGCTCCTATTTTATTCTGTGTTGTGTTTTCACATTGCCATGACTCATGGGGTGTGCTTGTTCTAGAATACATTTATGAATTCCATTAACTTTTATGGTATTACAGTGGTAAATGTTTATGACCAGCCTTTGTTGGATTAATGAGGTTTTCACTAAACAAAACCAGAGTGCTCTCTGACCTGCATCCACTGTAGCCCATTAAGACTATAAATGCCATCACTCATGCAAATTTATGAAATTGCTACTTAGAGTTCACTCTTTGTGAATGACAGGTATTGCTTTAATGGGCATCTACAACTTTAGCACTGACAAAACAAAGAGAGTGAGACAAAGAGACATCAAGTTATTTCTGTTCTCCTCTAGTCCAAAACGATGTCATAGGCAATTCATCTTACCCCTTTCTCTGTGCTAGAGCAAAGCTGCATTCCCGCTGTACACATAGATACTTCTAGCCCCAATGTATTACTCCAGATTCTATCTGACCTCACTGCTGATCTTATCCCCTGGGATCCCATCCACTCCTGGTGTTACTCCATTGATTGTAGATGGAAGTTACACCAGGATCAAAATTGGCTGCTGAAGTTTAATGTACATTTACCCTTCCCTAATTCCATTCATTACACCTGGGTATACCCCACTTCAACCATCTTAAGTAACCATCACGATTACTGCTTCTGTTAGTTACACATGGTTATCCGACCTCTCTTCGTCATATTCTCTAGTCTAACCCTAGGGCGCCAGATCCTCAACTGCTATAAATCAGTGTCGCACCACTGATTGCAATGGAGCCATGCCAGTTTACATCATCTGAGGATCTGGCACATTAAATACCCTTAATCTGTGTTAATGGGCCATGCCCTCCAATTCTTTTCTCATTTTCGCTTTATGACTATTTCCCTATGAGACCAACAATCATGGTAGCAAAGGAGAATATTCAGCACAGCTGTCTGTATTTTTACTTACAATCAGATATGCTGGCAGGCCTCATTCCCATTGTAAAAATAAAATAATGGATAAGAGTTTCCTTTCTCTGAAGCACCAGGCACTGGACATTGTCAGAGGCAGGGTACCAGACTGGATCACTGATCTGATCCAGTGTGGCAATTCCTGTGTTCCTGTGTTTACATAGTGCCTTTCATCTCAAAAGATCCCAAAGCACTTTCTAGACTGCATATATATCAGGAAATTCTCCACCCATCTTTGAGGTGCAGTTGCCTCTTGAGTAGAAGGCCACAGATATGTAACAGTATATAATGGTTTAGGGCAGGAGGTGAAAATTACCATTATTCACAAGAAATTTTAGTAGAAGTTAGGAAGGAAGAATATAATCACTCAGATTAGAATTTGTCCAGGACATTGGGGCTAATGCCCAAATGTTGTTAAAAGTACCATAAGAACATAAGCACATAAGAACGGCCATCTGGGGTCAGATCAAAAGTCCGTCTAGCCCAGTATCCTGTCTTCCGACAGTGGCCAATGCCAGGTGCTCCTGATGGAATGAACAGAATAGATAATCACCAAGTGATCCCATCTCCTGTCTCCCATTCCCAGTTTCAGGCAAACAGAGCTAGGGACACTGTCCCTGCCTATCCTGACTAATAGCCATTGATGGACCTATCCTCTATGAACTTATCTAGTTCTTTTTTGAACCCTAGTTATAGTCTTGGCCTTCACGGCATCCTCTGGCAAGGAGTTCCATAGGTTGACTGTGCATTGTGTGAAGAAATACTTCCTTTTGTTTGTTTTAAACCTGCGGCTTACTAATTTCATTTGGTGACCCCTTGTTCTTGTGTTATGAGAAGGAGTAAATAACACTTCCATATTTACTTTCTCCACACCACTCATGATTTTATAGACCTCAATCATATCCCCTCTTAGTTGTTTCTTTTCCAAGCTGAAAAGTCCCAGTCTTATTAATCTCTCCTCATATGGAAGCTATTTCATTCCCCAATAATTTTTGTTGCCCTTTTCTGAACCTTTTCCAATTCCAAGGTATCTTTTTTTTGAGATGGGGCAACCACATCTGCATGCAGTATTCAAGATGTGGGTGTACTATGGATTTTTATAGAGGCAACATGATATTTTCTGTCTTATTATCTATCCCTTTCTTAATGATCCCCAACATTCTGTTCACTTTTTTGAGCAGAGGATCTTTATCAAAGTAAACAACCGTTATCATATCCTTGTTTAGAATTACACTGAGCACCAACCTTGTCCCTTCCATCCGAGGATCTCCAAGTGTTCCCAAAGCATGAAGTGGATGCCTCCTAACACCCCTGCTGTGGACAAGTGGTCAGAGCTTCCATTACATATCGACCTAAAACCTGCAGCTCTGACAGCACCATGCCTGTAGCAACATGCAGAGACATTGGCTCAGGGCTGACTTAGAAGGAAAAGTTCTGCCTACTAAACCATCAGCACCACTCTCTGCAGCACCACTGCTTTCCTTGTTGGCCTCCCACCCCCAGGCTGACTTTAGGGAGCTGTTTCAATTGTGCTTAGCGATAGCTTCTCTCCTATTCCTGTTCTTACATTGCCCTCATCACCACAGTATCTAAGCGCCTGCATCTCAGCAATAGATGGTGAAGCCACCCCACAGCATACAAACACACACTCACAATCTCTTTTCTTATTTATATGCACATCTTCAAACTATTCCCCCTGGAGCTGCACACCTAGGCTCGGTTCATCCTGTATATACAGATGGACATTAATCTGGTGCAACATGTTATGACATCACAAGGAATCATAGAATCATAGAAGATAAGGGTTGGAAGCGACCTCAGGAGGTCATTTAGTCCAAGCCCCTTCTCAAAGCAGGACCCACCCCAACTACATCATCCCAGCCAGGCCTGTGTCAAGCCAGGCCTTAAAAACCTTTAAGGATGGAAATGCCACCATCTCCCTAGGTACCCATCCCAGTGCTTCACCACCCTCCTAGTGAAATAATAGCCAACCTAGATCTTCCCCACTGCAACTTGAGACCATTGCTCCTTGTTCTATCATCTGCCACCACTGAGAACAGCTGAGCTCCATCCTCTTTGGAATCCCCCTTCAGGTAGTTGAAGGCTGATATCAAATCCCCTCTCACTCTTCTCTTCTGCAGACTAAACAAGTCCAGTTCCCTCAGCCTCTCCTCGTAAATCATGTGCCCCAGCCCCCCGATCATTTTTGTTGCCCTCTGCTGGACTCTCTCCAATTTGTCCACATCCCTTCTGTAGTGGGGGGACCAATACTGGATGCAATACTCCAGGTGTGGCCTCACCAATGCCTAATAGAGGGGAATAATCACTTCCCTCCATCTGCTGGCAATGCTCCTCCTAATGCAGCCCAATATGCCATTAGCCTTCTTGGAAACAAGGGCACACTGCTGACTCATATCCACTGTAATCCACAGGTCCTTTTCTGCAGAACTGCTGCTTAGCCAGTCGGTCCCCAGCCTGTAGCAGTGCATGGGATTCTTCCGTCTAAGTGCGGACTCTGCACTTTTCCTTGTAGAATCTCATCAGGAGGAGGGGGGGCAAACAAACTCCGCTTGCACAACAGCTATTTTTGGAATGACATTTGGAAGGCATGAACAGGAAGCATTTAACATCTGAGATGAACTGATTCTTCAAGCCTCTGGGACATCGGGTGCTCATTGTAGTCCACGTTAGTAGGCTAGTATATGAAGACATGAAGTGTGGAAGAAGGAGTTAGTAGTTCCAAAGGTGCATTTGGGGCCAGGTTACACTGTTCTAACTCAATCATTGGTGGAGCTACTCCACTTGTAGCGGAGGATATTATCTAATAAGAAACAGCTTCCAATGTAAATGATGGGGCTGGAGGGATTCCTATGCTAAGGATGATGATACTAATCTAATCTAGGTCATCAGTGTGCAGGCTCCCCTTGTTAACTCAGATTAGCCCTGTTGGTTTTTAGCTGATGCTCCTTCTTTTGAAAACTCCTTTATCTGAATGGCCTCTAAGTACAAAGGGCTCAGTTCTGCCATTCTTCATCTGTTACCATGATTGAAATCAGCGATGCTATTTGCAGAGTAGTGTCTTACTCAGGGTGAGGAAAGGTGCTAGTATCTGGTGCATGGAATATATGAACATTCCATATCAGAACTTTGGAACAACCAAGGGAGAGAAAGTAACCCTTTCTTACTTACATGTAGACTCTCCTGTGCCTAGTGGCATAGGAAGCACTTAATCCTTGCACTGCTGTTTGCCCAGAGCAAAAGGTTTGACTCCATCATAAATTGTCTCCATGATGGTAGCACCTTTTCAGTCATCCTATTATAAGTCACCTTTTGTCCTCTATGCTTTCTCTCTACCGGCCCCCCACTCCGAAGAAAACCAGTCTGAGATGTACCTTGTGCTTCCACCATGGGGTAGCCTGATGACATGACCAAACCACAATAACCATCTCTGTCAATTACTGAGACTGTGGCACAACATTTCCTTACTGATTACACAAGCTCTTCCAATGAATTACCAAGATTCTTCTTAGGCCTGGTCTACATTAGGAAATTAGGTTGGTATAACTACATCACTCAGAGGTGGGAAAAATCCACGCCCCTGAGTGATGCAGTTAAACTGACCTAACCCCCAATATAGACAGTGCTAGGTTGATGAAAAAATTCTCCCATCGACCTAGCTACCACCTCTTGGGGAAATGGCATACCGACCCTGATGAGAGAACCTCCCCTCAGCATAGGTAGAGTCTTTACTGGAATGGTACAGTGGCACAGCCACACAGGTGCAGCGTTTTAAGTGTAGACTGGCCCTTAAACAAAACATTTAGCTTCCTGTTGTGAACTTTCACCCCTGCCATATTTGCAGTGCATACTGTAGTTCTGGGAGGACAATAACATTGTACAGTGTCATTTTAGTGTGTAGCTGTATCTTCTTACTCTTCCAGATGTTTGACAAATGGGAAAATGGACCACAGCCTTTGCCCATTCTTCCCTTCACTTCTTTAGTGAGCTGGCCATTAACAGATATTGTATTTCCAAGCTAGACAAAATCATCAACTCTTTCATACTCTTCTCCATCAATCTTACACATCCACCAGTGTTGACAGCATTCTCTCTTATCTCTCTTATGCATCTGAAGAAGTGGTGTTTTACGCATGAAATCTTATGCCCAAATAAATCTGTTAGTCTTTAAGGTGCCACCAGACTCCTTGTTCTCTTATCTCTATGATCTTTGTTTTCTGTGAACTGATATGAAGTCCCTCTTTGGCAACTTCTGCTTTTCTGCTCATAAAGAGTCTTTTCATTCCAACCAAGCTGGTATCCAACACAGCCAAATCATCTGCAAAATCTAGAGCTTGCAGCTTATCTCTCACCCAAATAATATCAATGTCCTTGACAGCAGCCATTAGTCTTTTCATCACAAAGGCTATGACAAGCAGAAGAAAAGTTGGAATAATGTATAACCTTGCCATATTCAAGTAACAATCTTAAACCATTCCATGTCTCTGCTCTCTGTCCTGATGCAGCACGCAGACTCATCATGCAAAGTTTTTATCAAAGTTAACAATGTTTGCTGGAATTCCTTTGTGTCTGAAGATCTTCCAGAGGGCTTCTCCTTGGACACTATCAAATGTTTTCATAAAATCAATGAAGTTAAAAAACATCTTCTATGAGTATTCTGCAGTGAGTCATCTCAGGATGAAAATCTGATCTGATTTGAACATGACCCATGGGCTTGAAATCCAGCCTGTTCTTCCCTGAGTGCTTTGTCAACAGCAATTTTCATCCTATTCAAAAGGATAATGCAAAACACTTTTCCAGGTGTGTCACCCCCTCTAGTTACCACAAATAAGGTAGTCCCCTGACACACGCTCTCAGGCTTCCAGTCACATCGTTGTTGCTTTTCCTGGGTATCTGCAGGCTGAACAGTTCCCTCTTTTCACTGTGTTATTCCCAGCAAAAGACAGTCTGCCTATGCAGACCTGCTGGCTTTCTCTTCAGAGACTGATAACGATGTAACTGCCCCCTGTTAAGTTACCACACAACTCTTGCTATGCACTTTTATTTATTCTTGGGGTAATAGCATTACAGAGAAAACATATTAAAACCATCAAAGAACCTATATGCAGGCTAACATGCTTACCAGAGATCACCCCAACTCTCATATGGGCTGTCGCAGGAGCAGTCTTTCGGAACCTCATAAAGGGTCTCTATTATCGTCACAAGTTCATAACAGCCTCAGCTCAGAATTAACACCCAGTCTTATGGGGCCTCAGCAGGTCCCTCAGGACTGGAAGGCATGGACCAGGGGTCCTGTCTGTTTGCTGGACCAGGAAGAAGGCACTGAGTCACCTTAAATTCAGGCTATTTATCCAAAAGTTGTTTCTTTGTCTGTTGGTCCCTGGAGAATCCAGACTGGGTCCTTGAACTGTCCTCCTGTGACAGGTGATTGGCAGATAAAAGATCCTCCCCTCATGACAAAGCTTCAAAGACTGAGTCCTTCAGAGAACAGGTGCAATCCCCTTCTCCCCAGTTCTTCCTGGGAATTCCACTTTGCACATATCATCACCAAAAGTCCTTTGACATTTCTAATCCTTTCCAGAGATTGCATTAGTCAGTTCCCTAGAGACGTTACATATAATAACACATACACAATTGAATTTTTAATACTGTGGGCCCCAAAGGTATTGAACTTAATTCAATGTTTATCTTAATTCCATAAAGTTTGTCCAGAATATTGTCATATCTGTCACAATGTCTTCTCTATTCTTTAGGATAGCTCTCCTTTCCCCAAACCATTCTATACAGCCTGCATATGTAATTCACCATCACTTCCTCTCCAGTTTTTAACATTTCAGCATCCATCTTATTATAGCTTGGTGTTTACCACTCTTCAGCTGGTTTATAGCCTTGGTTACTTCCTCAAAGGTGATTACTTCTAGTCATGTAGGTAAGTTCATGTAAGGGGACTCTTGCCCCCTTACTAACATTAAGTGGGGGTGTTTTAGTTGCTAGCTCCCAGTACTAAAAGTGGGGTTGATGGGAAATCAGGACCCTGAGACTGATTATCCTCAGGAACAATGGGGATAGGCCAATACTCCAGGTCAGCCTGAATGACAGGGCGGGCAGGCTAATCAGGGAGTCAAGAGGCCAGGGAGGTCCCGTCTTCCATGTGAGCTGGAATTGCATGGGTCAGACAGAGTGGGGCCGAGCTAAAGAGAAAGCAGGGGTGCAAGCTGAGCTGGGGAGCAGAGGTGGGCCAGATCTAGAGAGAGCAGACCCTGTCCGGGGAGCAGAGCTGCAGCCCCAAAGCTAGAGGCACAGCCCAGAGAGAGCAGACTTGCGCTGGGAGCAGAGCTGCAGCAACCAGAGCCAGAAGGGCCAGAAAAGCAGCCCAGGAAGCAGGTCAGTGCTGGGAGCAGAGTCACAGAAGCAGCCTGCAGAGCAGACCTATCCTGGGAGCAGAGCTGTAGCAATCAGAGGCAGAGGGGCCAAAGAAGCAGCCCAGGGAGCTGGAGGCAGAGCAGCAGCAGCAGTGGCAGTGCTGAGACCGAGTGGTGCAGCTAGGGCTGGAGCAGTCCGGAGCTGGGTGCGGTGAGCAGCTGGGAGAGCGAGGAGGACCCTGGGCAGCGGGTCTAGCACAGGGAGACGCCTCAGCCAAGGGGCTCTGCAGGCCAGGCTTGGATTGTAACCCCGACAGGGCGGGGGCGATACTGGGAAGAAGGGTCCTACCACTTAGAGCCTGAGAGCATGTGGCCACACCAGAGCAAGTGTCCAACCCACAGCATCCCTGCAGCACAGCCAGGGCCTGAGCAGGAGGCCTGGGACTTACAAGGAACAGACTGTGAATGTCCCGGACGTTCCAGAGACACTGTTTGTGATGTTCCCTGCCACAGAGCGGGGTGATGTGTTTTTTTTAACCTTTCCCATTTTTCCTTATTCTTTTTAAAATTAATTGTTGATTAAATAACTTGCATTTGCTTTAAATTGTATGTAATGGTCGGTGGGTCAGAGAGGTGCCCAGTGCAGAGAGAGTACCCCGGAGGGGGGACACCCTAACCCCTGTCCTAGGTGACCACAGCAAGGTTGGAGGTCGAGCCCCCCAGGAATCCTGGGCCCAGCCTTGTTGGGATTACGAGGACTCTGCCAGACATGAGAGGGGAAGGGGGAGTCCTCAAGGGCAGGGAGGCCACTGGGTAAAGGAAGTGGGAGCGAGGACCCAGATCCTTTCGCTAGCCCACTTCACCGGGGTAGTGCAGAAGCCAGGAAAGTTCCCCACAATAGCGGGACTATTCCCCTGCTTACATTCACATCTCTCAACGTGTGTGAGTGGTTCTGGCTGGTTGACCACAGTTTGGAAATGTTCCATCCAACAGGCTCTCTGTCCTTCCTCGGTGGTTAAAATCGTAGCACCTCGAGCCTTCACAATACCACAAGAGTTTGAGAATTGTGATGTCAGTTGTTTAGATAATAAAAGAAGCTTTTTAGAATCCCATCTCTTCTATGCCTCCTCAGCTTCTTTTGCTTTGTTTTTCCTTCCATTCTCTCTCTTTTGGCCGATCTTTTAACTTCCTTGTCTTTGTCCACATATTCTTGTTGAAGAATAGCTTTCACGGCCGTCTCATGCTTTGTTGAATTCTCTCCTTTGATGGCAGGTTTCAGAGTAGCAGCCGCGTTCGTCAGTATCCGCAAAAAGAAAAGGAGGACTTGTGGCACCTTAGAGACTAACAAATTTATTTGAGCATAAGCTTTCATGATCTACAGCTCACTTCGTCGTAACTCACGAAAGCTTATGCTCAAATAAATTTGTTAGTCTCTAAGGTGCCACAAGTCCTCCTTTTCTTCTTTAATTGTTTCCTTTCTTCAATAAGCTTCCATGTATCTGGTTGGAGCCATTCTTCTTTTTTAGATCTCCTCACCCCCAGCTGCAGTCCTAGATGCATCCATCCTTGCTCCTTTGAAATACTGCCATTGTTCTTCTCTATTATCTGTTATTGTTGTTAACTCTTCAAATCTATTGCTGAACGGCAGCTTGAAGTCTGCCTTCGCAGCTGGATCTGCTGTCTTTCTGGTATCACATATGCCCTCTGCCTTGCTTATTAGTTTTAGTTTGATTGTCCCAATAACAAGATGGTGGTCACTTATCAAGCTTCTAGGTGAAGCCATCATTTGCTCTCCATGTCAGTTTAGACCTTTCCTTGTGTGGAAATAGTGTTCCACCAATGCAAAGACTCTATAGGCTGCAGAGTTCAACGAAAGGGTCTCCATTGTCATTCTGTCCTGTGATTCCCATAATGTGTCTACCCATAACGAGTTCATATCCAGTATTATCATAATCAACCTATGCATTTAGATCTCCCATGGGGATAACAAGGCCATATTTATTGACCTTGTGAAGGGCTCTCGGCAAGCTTTGATCTGTTCATCGTTATTGTTTGTTGTCACAATAGTGAACAACTGTGACTTTTGCATGGTTCATGACAAACTGAGCAATCAGTATTCTTGAGTATACAGGTTCCCATTCCTTCAATGCTTTAGCAGCTTCCTTGCTCGATAATAAGATTACACCTTACTGGTGTTTGCCATCTTTTCCTCCAGAATGTAAAACAGTCACACCTTCTGATGATAGTTGGTCTCATCCAATCCATCTCATTTCACTCAGGCAAAGTAAACTTAGGCCAAAGATTTTCATTTCTCTGATCACTTGTGCCAGTCTACCTGTGCTCCAAAGTAAGCTAATGTTCCAACACCCAGTTCTTGTCTAACCTTAGCTGTGAAGATATCCTGCTTCTGATGAAGAAATTCCTGGCAGCTCTGATTTCCCATCAGCATGTTGTCAGCTGCATTTGCTTGTTGACCAGTACAAACTTGTCTTCTGTCCATCAGATAGTGGTTCTCCACAGTTGATGTTTGTATTTGCAAATCTGTGACATAGTCGTCTTATTTCAGAAAGTATTTTACACGAACAGGGTGTTAGCCTGAGTCAGAACCCCACCAGCAGAACTGGTAGACTGCCTTTAGTCTGGCTCCTACCTATCTGGCTGGGGTGACCTTACCAGGAGTTATATGCCCCCCAACATAGTTCTTAGGGTCATCAGAGCATGCATACCTTCCCACCACATCAAGGTGCAGTCTACATTCTCTGCTTCCCTGTGGTTAACCTTGCTGTATGCTAGTATTCCATGGTGTGCAGAGAGAAAGAGAGAGATCTCTTTTCTCTCTGATAGGAAGGCAGTGTGTTCTAGTATCCGGTACACTAGGCTTGTTGTCAGGGAATCTGAGTTCTGTTCTTGTAGACCATCACACCCATCAATACAATAAAGATCTATATAACAGGCCTTTATCACTTTTCTCCTAGTTAGTGTAACAGTTAGTGTTGTTCCTTACAAAAAATGTCAACATACTTTGGAAGAGTTTGGATCCAGCTCCAAACTTGATAGCTGGCCTCTATGTATCATGGGATGTGCATTTAAGCTGACAACATCTTTAACTAGCACTAAGCTGCCTGTCTAAAATAAATGTACTAGAAAAAATCCCCCCTTCCCTGGCCAATGTCTGGAGAGCCAACAAGCCAGAGGTGCTCATCTTAGACTTTTGAAGGCTGAAAGGCTGTGGGTAAACACAGATAACAGCTTTCTCAGCTGAGTTGGTTATATCTACCAGGCTCAAGGTACTCAATTCTTAGCAAATTGCAGACCCGCACCAAAAAAAAAAAAAGAAATGTCAGAAGATAAGTGAAGCTCTTTCTGTAAGGGACAATGCATTGCACTCTCTTCCATCCAACCAGCCAAATCCTAATTGGGTCTAACATCGGTGAGAGGAAGAAAGGGACAGACACGTCTCCAAGGATGAGGTCTGTGTTTGTGTGCCTGTCAGAAAAGATTTATAACATCCCATGCAATGGTGTCATCATTTCATTTCCAGAGAATTGCAAAACAGGGGAAAAATAAGTGGAAACACATGATTGCCTGATGCTTGTTTTGTGGTATTTGTAGATTTAGATAAACTCAGTTTCCATCCTCCCTTGTTATATAATGTCTGGTTGTTAATAGTGACAGGACCTGATATGAATGGGAAATAATGACTAGGTTATATTTTCCCCCTCCAAAAGAACACAACTAATAGACAACTGCATTCTGGCAGCTGCTGGAATGGAAGGGTTTTTGAGCCACAAGATGATTTGATCATTTAGCAACTGAAAATAATAAATGGACTGGATCCCCTCAGAAATAAGAACAATGTGCTAGCAATACAGTGTTGTTGGCCTGGTAGGATGCTCTCTCTAAAAGTGTTTAACATTTCTGAACAATAGAAGCTGACCCTCTCTGGAAGGAAGCGGGGACATTAAAATGTTATTTTTATTTTATTCATGATCTCAAGAGGTGCTCAATGCCTTGAGGGATGAGTACAGGCAGCCTCTCTTAGGAGGCACCTCAGCACCTTGCAGGTGAAGGCACTTTGAGGGGAAGAGTGGCTTTGTGATAAGGCACAGGACTGGGAGTCAGGAGAGCTGGCTTCTGTTCCCAGCTCTAATGAGAACTTGATGGACAAGTCACTTAGGACACAATTTTCAAACTCTGTTAGCCACCATTAGCAGCTAAATCCCTATTTAAGGGCACAAAGATGTGACCTGATTTTCAGCAGTGCTGAGCAGCCACAGTTCCTCCTGACTTCAGTGGGAGCTAAGAACACTCAGCAACTGTGTATGTGCTGATCTGAAACACTTTGGCCTTAACCTGTCTGTGCTGAAGTTTCTCTGTAGATAATATCTCCTGGCCTTTCTTGCCGGGGTGTTGGGAGTATTAGCTACCTTTGAGATCTTCAGGTAGAAGGTGCTATAAAACTGTAACCAGAGCCAGTTGAAAAATGGAAACAAGTTAGTGGGAAAGATGTCACGGAAATTTCTTTTCTGTTTTTTGCAGGTGCTTCAAACTTCCTGAAGTTCTGTAATGTGAACTGGCTCTCCAAGTAACTCTGATTTTTGGTTGGTTTCTCTGAGAGGAAAAGAGGACTTGGGGTATGCATATCATGTCTTCTGTGTGGTGAATGAGGTAGAGGTATTTTAAAAATTAAATGAGTACATAAGAGTTTAGGATGACCGAACTATGCCTCAACTGGTGGAAAGAAGTTTCTTGGAAATCCCCAATAAGTCCTACCCCAGGCTGTCATATGACAACACAAACCACCAGTTCAATGCCAGATTACAAGCACTACATCATCAAGACAAAACTTTCATTGGCTGAACCAACTCACAGGGTGCTACTCTGTTTCTAGCAGAGTCTGAAAGCTACTATTTCCTAATTAATCCTTTCATGGCTTCCTCATACAACCCAGCAACTCAACTGATGACATACGCAAATATATGGTCATTGTATTCCATCATCCATTAGACCTCAATACTGCAACGGGACATGAATGGTGGAGACTTGCACCCACGTGGAGTTCTATTGAAGTGAATGGGACTCTGAGTAGGTGTTGGGGTCAAGTGACTTGCATCCAATTACAGAACTGGCTTCACTGCTATCACCTTTCCAGGCAGAAAAATTATATGAAATGTTGCCTATGATTGTACACATGCCTCTGTTGTAAGCCCTCTTTGAAGTCCATGCTTTACATAAAACCTTTACTTTACAAAAGGAGGAGAGATTCCCCCTCTCCCTCCCCTGTTTAGTTTATGTGTAGATAGGTTTAATGATTTTTCATGTTGCCAAAATAAAGTACTTTCTATGACAAGTTTCTTTTTTTCCATACAGCCCTGGCATGTAAAAAAAAAAATGTAAAAAACAATCAATGCCAGCTAAAAGATGGATACATTCACTCCTGAGTAAGCAAAGTTACAGCATATTGACAAAAAGTTCTCTGTATTGGATTTTTCATTGGACTCAAGTTGCCAGTTTCCATAAATCAGCATTCTAGACTTCTACTTAGTCAGTGTTTCCAGATGGCAGTTAAGGAGCATCATACTTTAAGCTGTAATGAAACATGTCAGTGAGCGAGCCTACTCCCAACCTGTGATGGAATCCATCATTATCACAAAGCATCTATCATACTGCCGTATGGAGAATCATGACATTTAACATGATAGATGCTCCTGTCTCTCCCCAACGAAAAGACCCCAAGCGGAATGAAGAGGAAAGTAGCCTCATCAGCTTCCATGTGGCCTATATGTGAATCATGTAAGTTACCAGGGAAGGGTTCAATTCTCACTTTAAAGCGGAGGTTGGGGGCAGGAGGGGATGAAGGAAGGTGACGGCCTTCAAGGTGACCTGATAGTGGTTTTGTTCAAAAGGATTAAATGGTTTTATAAAGTCAGTAGGAATCACCTCTGGGATTAGACACCCTTCCTCTCAGACCAACTACTTTGTCACCTATTATTTATTAGTCTTTCTACTAAAGCAGCTACTAGATATTTCTCAAAGATCAGGGCCTTGTGGTAGGTGCTGTATGTGATGGGTTGGATCACAGAAACCCGCTTGTAACTGCCATCTGAATGTGCTGAGAGTACCTCTAACCCCTTTTCCCCTGTCAGCTTGGAACTTCAGTACCTTGCCTGGTTGTGCCAGACATGCTAGCCTGCTACAAACACAGACCCAGGTCTGAACCACATCCCCCAAAAGCTGCTGGCTTAACTGAAAACAACTTAAGAAGTGCTCCTGTATCCAGCACTCAGATACCCAACTCCCAATAGGGTCCAAACCCCAAATAAATCCATTTTACCCTGTATAAAGCTTATACAGGGTAAACTCATAAATTTTCCACCCTCTATAACACTGATAGAGAGATATGCACAGCTGTGTGCCCCCTAGGTATTAATACATATTCTGGGTTAATTAATAAGTAAAAAGTGATTTTATTAAATAAAAAAAGTAGGATTTAAGTGGTTCCAAGTAATAACAGACAGAACAAAGTGAATTACCAAGCAAAATAAACTAAAACACGCAAGTCTGAGCCTAATACAGTAAAACAGTGATTACATATGAAATCTCACCCTCAGAGATGGTCCAATAAACTTCTTTTATAGACTAGTCTCCTTCTAGTCTGGGTCCAGCAATCACTCACACCCCTGTAGTTACTGTCCTTTGTTCCAGTTTCTTTCAGGTATCTTTTGGGGGTGGAGAGACTGCCTCTTGATCCAGCTGAAGACCAAAATGGAGGGGTTTTCCAGGGGTTTATATCGTTTCTCTCTTGTGGGAGGAAACCCCTCTCTCTCCCTGTGTAGAATCCAGCTACAAAATGGAGTTTTGGAGTCACATGGACAAGTCACATGTCCATGCATGACTCAGTTTTCTACAGGAAGTTCCCAGGAAAGATCAGATGTGGATTGGCATCTATCAAGGTCCATTTTTAACCAAGTACTCCAAATTACTTGAATTTCCCCTTCACACTATATTGACCAAATCATCCTTAGGTGCTTTCTATAGCAAACACTTTAAATACAAGCTTAGAGCCATCGCTCATAACTTCACATATAAAAATGAAACATGCATACAGATTGGATGAATACATGCAGAAGAACATAACCTTTGCAAAGATATGTTACATGACACATCTAGCATAAAACATATACCAGTTATGTCATATTTACACTCAGAAGCATATTTCTATAAAGCATTATGGGATGTAACGTCTCACTGTACACACACATAGTAAGCGATAGTCAATGTCCTGAAGAGTTTACAATGTAAATAGCTTGCAAATAGACAAAGAGCAGGAGGGGAAACATAGACACTGGGAGGGGAAGTGACTCCCCCAACATCTCACAGCAAGTCAGTGTCAGAGCTGGGATTGACTCTGGTTTCCTCATTTCTGGGTCAGTGCCTTATCCATTAGACCATGCTGTCTACTTAGGATGTAGTGATCTCAGCAGTAAGGCCATTAGGGTTTCCCTTCCTCCTCTGAGCATATTCACTGTGTATTGTTCCCTTCTTCCTCTGAGCGTATTCACTCTGAGGTGGATGAAACTTTTGTTATGAGTTGAATTCAAACCCCAGTGAGACTGACAGATGTGAACTCTGGCTTCAGTTAACACAGATGTAGGCATAAGCCCCCATCTAAGACAAAAGGTGTGTGAAAAATCCCCCAAAGAGCTTTTGACTGAATATTGCTTTGGGTATATGTGTGTGAGGGGAGAGGGCAAGGAAGAAGAAACAAAAGACTGAAAAAAACAAGGCCAGAGAGAGAGAGAGAGAGAGGCAGAGGCAAAAAGTAAGAAAACCAAGCAGCACAGTATGACAGGAAAAAAAGCTAGAGAGAGAAAACTTTTGGGTCTGTTGGCTTCAGAGGCTGTAAACTAAGAAACTGCTCCTTTTGGTTTTTGTTCCTCCTGCGTTCAGAGTAGGAGGAGATTGCATCAAAATAAAGACCAGACTCCATCAATTTCTATTTCCAGCGGGGAACTATAAAGACTAGGAGTGGCTGGATCACTACAAAAAATATATTTCCCTCTGTTGATACTCACCCATTCTTGTCAAATGTTGGGAGTGGGCCACATCCACCCTGATTGAATTGGCCTCGTTAGCACTGACCTCCCCACTCAGTAAGACAACTCCCATCTTTTCATGTGCTGTGCATTTATACCTGCTACTGTATGTTCCACTCCATGCATCTGACGAAGTGGGTTCTAGCCCACGAAAGCTTATGCCCAAATAGATGTGTTAGTCTCTAATGCACCACAAGGACTCCTTGCAGTACTTTGTCAGTGACACATTAAACTACGGGTTGCTGAGGCCAAGGTCTAGTGCAACAATTTTCCGGAGTCAAAATGGAAAAGGCGGCACAGATTATTTTTGCTTCTCCATTCAGCATTGGATGTGTAATATCTGGCCCTTGTGCCCCAGACGGAGGACAACGAGCGACAAGCTTTTTTGCCTTCTGCACATAGGTGGAGTGAGCCGATGGGCAATATTTTAGTTTCAGTCCAGTAGAAGACAGAAGCTAATCCACCATCCTGTCTGGTCCCTCAGAGCTGTCTATCAAAGCTTAGGCCTGAGGTGGTTTTGATGCAGTATCTATTAGCCTCTGTTTAATCCAACTGTGATACTCTCTCATCATCCCTTGATGGAGAGCAGATGGCACTATTGTGATATGCTGGAAAACGTCTGGCTTCATTCTAAGCAGACCCTTGGCAATAGGTCGTAAAACACTGCTGCAGACAGGCCAGTTTTGGGCTGCCACATGGGATGCTCAGATTCTGTTTGTCAGCTGGGTTTCTCTAAATCCCTAGGCTGGCATGAACGAGGAGTGTCCTGGAGGCAGCGGGCTCAGACCACTTGCTCGGATGGCTTAGCAATAATTCTTCCATCAGGAGTAGAATTGGCTGGTTTCTGAAGGTGACCCTTTTCTTCTTTAAATAGAAAGATGGTGGCCAGGATATGGTGAACATGAGGGGCTAACGGAACTGGGGGTATTCAGAGTAGTGCATAAAGAAAAGGAGTACTTATGGCACCTTAGAGACTAACAAATTTATTAGAGCATAAGCTTTCGTGAGCTACAGCTCACTTCATCGGATGCATTTGGTGAAAAAAACAGAGGGGAGATTGATATACACACACAGAGAACATGAAACAATGGGTTTATCATACACACTGTAAGGAGAGTGATCACTTAAGATAAGCCATCACCAGCAGCGGGGGGGAGAGGGGGAAGGAGGAAAACCTTTCATGGTGACAAACAAGGTAGGCTATTTCCAGCAGTTAACAAGAATATCTGAGGAACAGTGGGGGGTGGGGTGGGGTGGGGTGGGGTGGGGTGGGGGGGAGAAGTAACATGGGGAAATAGTTTTACTTTGTGTAATGACTCATCCATTCCCAGTCTCTATTCAAGCCTAAGTTAATTGTATCCAGTTTGCAAATTAATTCCAATTCAGCAGTCTCTCGTTGGAGTCTGTTTCTGAAGCTTTTTTGCTGAAGTATAGCCACTCTTAGGTCTGTAATCGAGTGACCAGAGAGATTGAAGTGTTCTCCAACTGGTTTTTGAATGTTATAATTCTTGACGTCTGATTTGTGTCCATTCATTCTTTTATGTAGAGACTGTCCAGTTTGACCAATGTACATGGCAGATGGGCATTGCTGGCACATGTTGGTATATATCACATTGGTAGATGTGCAGGTGAACGAGCCTCTGATAGTGTGGCTGATGTGATTAGGCCCTATGATGGTGTCCCCTGAATGGATATGTGGACAGAGTTGGCAACGGGCTTTGTTGCAAGGATAGGTTCCTGGGTTAGTGGTTCTGTTGTGTGGTATGTGGTTGCTGGTGAGTATTTGCTTCAGATTGGGGGGCTGTCTGTAAGCAAGGACTGGCCTGTCTCCCAAGATCTGTGAGAGTGATGGGTCGTCCTTCAGGATAGGTTGTAGATCCTTGATGATGCGTTGGAGAGGTGTTAGTTGGGGGCTGAAGGTGATGGCTAGTGGCGTTCTGTTATTTTCTTTGTTGGGCATGACACAGTACAGGCCAAAGAGCTGTGTGTTATTTTGCTCAAGTGCGTTAAAACACAAAAACCAGCTGGAGGGATTTCACTGATAATTCCTCAGCCCTCCACTTTCCTGCTTGCCGGCCCATCTCTGTATTTAAGAGTGTTATACTGCCACTCAGCACTCTTATCCTCAGAGGCTTCTGTGAGACTCAAAGACTTGCCTGGTGGTGCCATTGGGCCCCTGCTGAGCTATTGGTAGTGAGCAATTTATTCCATGAACTTTTTCCTTTATTTCTGTTCAGGAGGAGACTTTGATGGAAAACAAGTATTTGTTTTGTCCAGAATAATTCTATGAATTTTTCATGCAAACAAATTTTAGCCTATGGTCGTGTGGCAGCTGCTTTTGCTGATTTTATTTGCTCTTCAATATTCATTACAGCTGTTGCAGCACTGGGGATGGGTGGGTTTAAGACAGCCCATATCGAAAGGCCCCTCCCCTCAGCCTAAGGGAGATGCCATTGGACCCAGGTGTCAAATAAGTTTGGGGACAACAAATGCAAAAACAGGGTTGGGACTGACGGTCACAGGTATAAAGTCAACTCAGTTGGTGTTGGCCCTGCTTTGAGTAGTGGGTTGGACTAGATGACCTCCTGAGGTCTCTTCCAACCCTAATATTCTATGACCCAGAGGGGGACACCAAGCAGAGAACCCTGGACAGCACCCACTGCTCCTTGAAGTTATCCAGGGAAGCTGTGGACACGGCCCAGAGGCGCTCTCCCTGGAGACGTGACTTGAGGGAAGATTGGAAGTAAGCCCAACAGTCACAGAGTAAACCCCCTCCCTCTGCCCAGCTTCCTCCTCTCAGTATGGTGGACAGCCACTTGGGCCAGCACCAAGAGGAGGCTGATGATATTCAATATTCATTACAGCTGCATGATTGGTCACCTTAGACACATGTTAGTTTTATGTTCCCTGACTGATTAAGGATAACTGAAATAAGGAGGGCAGAGTGTAATTACACAGCTGGAGTCTTTGCTTCTCTCAGGGATGAAAGCTGGTAGGAGTTGGGAACTTTTAGGGCATTTAAAATTTTTTTTTCCTTTCTAGGCCACTTGAGATAAGCCTTGCATAAGGGTCATGGATAGAAAATGTAAGGGGCTGTATTAACATAAGAACGACCATACTGAGTCAGACCAGTGGTCCATCTAGCCCCGTATCCTGTCTCTGACAGTGGCCAGTGCCAGGTGCTTCAGAGGGAATGAACAAAACAGGGAAATTATTGCGTGATCCATCTCCTGTCATCCACTTCCAGCTTCTGGCAGGCAAAGGTGTAGGGACACCTGGAGCATGGGGTTGTGTCCCTGACCGTGCACCAAACCTCGTCCCTCTCAGATTTTGGAAGGCACTTCAGATTCTTAAACATTTGGTTGAGTACTGTAAGTATATTTAGAAATCTCACATTGGTGTCTTCTTTACGTTTTGTCAAATCTGGTATGAAAGTGTTCTTAAAACGAACACATTCTGGGTCATCATCTGAGACTGCTAAACCATGAAATATATGGCAGAATGCGGGTAAAATAGAACAGGAGACATATAATTCACACACCCAAGGAGTTCAGTTACAAATCTGATTAACACATTATTTTTTTAACAAGTATCATCAGCAGGAAGTATGTTCACTGGAATGGTGGCCAAAGCATGAAGGGGCATACAAATGTTCAGCATATCTGACACACAAGTACCTTGCAACGCTGGCTACAAAAGTGCCATGCGAACGCCTGTTCTCACTTTCAGGTGACATTGTAAATAAGAAGGAGGCAGCAGTATCTCCCATAAATGTAAGCAAACTTGTTTGTCTTAACAATTGGCTAAACGAGAAGTAGGACTGGATGTAATGATCTGGGTGATAGGATGGATTGCACCCCCAGCAAGTTCGCGGATGACACTAAGCTGAGAGGAGAGGTAGATATGCTGGAGGGTAGGGATAGGGTCCAGAGTGACCTAGACAAATTGGAGGATTGGGCCAAAAGAAATCTGATGAGGTTCAACAAGGACAAGTGCAGAGTCCTGCACTCAGGATGGAAGAATCCCATGCACCGCCACAGGCTGGGGACTGACTGGCTAAGCAGCAGTTCTGCAGAAAAGGACCTGGGGATTACAGTGGATGAGAAGCTGGATATGAATCAATAGTGTGCCCTTGTTACCAAGAAGGCAAATGGCATATTGAGCTGCATTAGTAGGAGCATTGCCAGCAGATTGAGAGAAGTGATTATTCCCCTCTATTCGGCACGGGTGAGGCCACGTCTGGAGTATTGTGTCCAGTTTTAGGACCCCCACTACAGAAGGGATGTGGACAGATTGGAGAGAGTCCAGCAAATGATCAGGGGGCTGGGGCACATGACTTATGAGGAGAGGCTGAGGGAACTGGTCTTATTTAGTCTGCAGAAGAGAAGAGTGAAGGGGGATTTGATAGCAGCCTTCAACTACCTGAAGGGGGGGTTCCAAAGCTAGGCTGTTCCCAGTGGTGGCAGATGACAGAACAAGAAGCAATGGTCTCAAGTTGCAGTGGCGAGGTCTAGGTTGGATATTAGGAAAAATTATTTCACTAGGTGTAACGATGCTGGTTCTGGTGGGACCCAATTGAGAGTGCCAATTCAGGACAAATTGCTTAAAGCAGGGCAGTTACAGCCCAAGGCTGGGGTTCCTTTGCACACCAAGGTAAACCAAACCAGCCAAACAGAGAAGACTTCGGTTTTGTCCCACTGGCTAACCACAAGTCACACAAGCAATTCCCTTAGACACTCCAGTTTCTCAATATCACCACCAGTGCCACTCGTTATGGGGACGAATAGTTATGAAAACCAATACCCCAGTAAAAGAAAAAAGGTTCTCCAGATCCCAAAGGACCAAGCCCCAGACCCAGGTCAATATACAAATTAGATCTTACCCACAAATCATGCTGTTGCCAATCCTCTAGAATCTAAAATCTAAAGGTTTATTCATAAAAGGGAAAAGATATAGATGAGAATAAAATCTAGTCCCTATGGCATTTAAAACTAAAACCAGGACACCCCGATTGGGTGAAAACTGGGGCTATTGTGGATTGCTCTGGGCCTTGCACCAAACCCCTGACGCAGCCTGGAAAAAGAACTGCACGGCCACAGGCTGGCAACCCTGCTCCAATGGGAATGCAAGGAGAGAGCAGGCAGGTGGGCGTGGTATATGGCTGACTTCCATATGTGACAAGGCCATCGGGGTTTCCCTTTGTGAACATGGCAGGATTACGGCCCTCAGAGTGGTTGGTGCTAACTTGTCGCTGACATTAGTAGTTGTATCGCAGTCACTTCCAGAGGCTGCCGATCATGGATCAGGTCCCTGGTGTGTCAGGGTGCAGTACAAACATATAACAAAAAAGGCCATCCTTGCCCAAAGTATCTTACAGTTTAACCAAAGGATTGTGCATGATGGCTGAATATCACAGGGGTAAGAAATACAAAGCATCAGACTTGTCAAGTGACCCTCATTACCCGCACACGTATTCATGCTTTCCTTTAGTATACATTAGGGCCTGATCTGGCTCCCTGATGAAGTCAGTGGGATTTTTGCCATTACGTTAAATGGGCCCATGAGCATGTACTATAAAGGGCTGCCAGGCTGGAGATTATTTACTGAAATAAGCGGAGGGTTTGGAATAACTGACTGCGCTAGCATGTTGGGGAGCGTAGTTGACCGGTGCTGAGCTGTCATCTCCTTACCTCTCTTGCCCCTGGGTTCCCTCTGAAGCCTACCTCCTGGGCTAGCTCATGATTCCCTATGAGAGGAGAGCTCACTCCCAGGGCCCTTTCTGAGTCTAATTACCTCCAGTGCCTGGTGCTACAGAGCAGGGATGGAGAGCAGCCATCCAGAGCCCCCTCAGGGCTGCTGTGTCTGTCTGCCCTAAACAGTGGGGAGAGGGGAAGGGAAGGCTAGTCATTGCCCTAGGCTAGGTTAGGCTCTCAGGCAGCCTCTCCTCATGGTCAATTTAACTCTGTAGCCAGCTTCACCTTTTCAAAGCTTCCCTAGCACATGCTGTCTAATTGGAAAAAGAAAAGGAGTACTTGTGGCACCTTAGAGACTAACAAATTTATTGGAGCATAAGCTTTCATGAGCTACAGCTCACTTCATCGGATGCATTTGGAGCTACAGCTCACGAAAGCTTATGCTCTAATAAATTTGTTAGTCTCTAGGGTGCCACAACTACTCCTTTTCTTTTTGCGAATACAGACTAACACGGCTGCTACTCTGAAACCTGTCTAATTGGAATGTCCTGAGTGCAGTCTAATTCCAGAGTGCAGGAAGTGTAGTTCACCTTGCTGTCAGTGGCACTAGGGCATGTCCCATCATAGGGAGATAATAAAGATGAGCAACAGCCCGGCTTGAATACATGCTGGCCGGTCCGGGGCCTTAACACTTCAACACTAATCAGAGTTCCCTGAAAATGCCCGGGATGTGATTGAGAGACACAGTGATTGGGGAAGTGACACTAGGTACGTCGACACAGGAAAGAAAAACCCGTGGCTGGCCTGTGCCAACAGACTCGGGCTTGTGGGGCTCGGGCTGCAGGGCTGTGTCATTGCTGTGTAAACTTCCTGGCTCGGGCTGGAGCTTGAGTTCTGGGACCCTCCCACCCTGCAGGGGCCTAGAGCACATGCCCGGAAGTCTGCATAGCAATGAAACAGACCTGCAGCCCCAGTCGGCTGGCCTGGGAACAGGAGTTTCATGCCAGAAGTGCTCACTTGCTGTTTGCAAAGTTCCAGACATGCTACAAGTGACCAGAAACAGTTCTGTGTGTCTTATGGGACCAGTTACACATCACAATAATGAACAGTCAAACCCATAGCCACGTGGTTGGCCTCTCCACTGCCCTGTGTAGGCAAATTCCACCATCCTGATGTTGGGGAAGCTATATGGCCAGTTTGCACTGTGCAAATGACTATGTGAGGAGCAAGGCAGTGGAGAAGCAGCTCAAATAAATATTTGGCAAAGAGCCCATAGGCTGAAATAGATTCATCTAAAGTATTTGTCTTTGTTGAATGGCAAATAGAGCTGTCAAAGACAAAGGCTGTGTCAAGCTCAACATTAGGATGTTACAGATATACAGATGATACAGCTGTCTGTCCGTAATAACCAATATTTGAGCGCCTTGACTTATTTATCCTCACACCACCATGGAGGTTATATTATCCCGATTTCTAAAAAAAGGGACCCAGACAGACTAACTGAGCACTCACAATCACCCAGGAAGCCTGCAACAGAGTCAGGACTTGAACCTGGGTCTATAGAGCCCTAGGCTAACCGCTTACCCAATGGCCCATTCTTCTTCTCTGTTATGGATGAATGGATGCTATAAGCATGTTATACACGAGTAGTATGTCTGCCACCGAAAAATGCTCACTGCGGTGTATTCACCCAGCTCTTCTGGTGCAGACTCATTTCCACCCTCTGGAAAGATCTTTTGCATATTTCTTTTCCTGCCTCTAAATTGCTTTAGACTGCAGAGGGTAACAATGGTGCCTTGAGCCACACACAAGTGCTCAGCAAACTAGTCATGAGATCAGAATACACCCATGCACTGCAGAAAATGGAAAAAAAATAGAGAGGTTTGCTCTGTGTATTGTGACAGGGTCAGGCCAGATATATATAGGAGAGTAATAGAAGGCAGATATATTAGCCCCAGGTTAAGTAGGTCCCTTTTCCCTGGGTAAGGTAACAGGGAAGGCTCCAGAACAATCAGGAACCTTCTGGAGACAATTAAGACAGGCTGATTAGAACACCTGCAGTCAATCAAGAAGCTGCTAGAATCAATTAAGGCAGACTAATCAGGGGACCTGGGTTTTAAAAAGGAGCTTACTTCAGTTTGTGGTGCACGTGTAAGGAGCTGGGAGCAAGAGGCACTAGGAGCTGAGAGTGAGAACATGGACTGTTGGAGGACTCAGGTGTACAAGCATTATCAGACACCAGGAGGAAGGTCCTGTGTTGAGGATAAAGAAGGTGTTGGGAGGAGGCCATGAGGAAGTAACCCAGGGAGTTGTAGCTGTCGCACAGCTGTTCCAGGAGGCAGTTCTAGATAGCTGCATTCCACAGGGCCCTGGGCTGGAACCCGGAGTAGAGGGCGGGCCTGGGTTCCCCCCAAACCTTCCATCTCCTGGTCAGACACAGGAGGAGTTGACCTGGACTGTGGGTTCAGGAAAATGGCCAAGCTGAGGGCTGTCATGAAGCTCCAAGGCGAGCAAATCTGCCAATAAGCACAAGACCCACCAAGGTAGAGCGGGAACTTTGTCACAGTATGAAGAAAAGCCAGCAGAAAAGAACTGTAATTAGGATTATGTACGCTCTTCAATGGCATGGAGAATAGCAGAGCAAATGGTCATTTCTTCCTGCAATGAGCAAAACAGGGACTACTCTAAAGCAAGTCACAAGATTCAACTAACCCAGACAATAGGTGGCTGAAAGTCTATCAGGAAAGGCTGCTGCAAAGAGAGCCACATTCCCCGGGGTGTAAAACCATACATCTCTATGGATGTTAATGGCTCTATGCTGATTTACATCAGCTGAGGCTCTGGGCCAGAATTACTGTCAGCCGACTTTTAGTCTGGAGAAGAGAAGACTGAGAGGGGACATGATAAAAGTTTTCAAGTACATAAAAGGTTGTTACAAGGAGGAGGGAGAAAAATGGTTCTTCTTAACCTCTGAGGACAGGACAAGAAGCAATGGGCTTAAACTGCAGCAAGGGCAGGTTAGGCTGGACATTAGGTAAAACTTCCTAATTGTCAGAGTGGTTAAGCACTGGAATAAATTGCCTAGGGAGGTTGTGGAATCTACATCATTGGGGATTTTTAAGACCAGGTTGGACAAACACCTGTCAGGGATGGTCTAGATAATACTTAGTCCTGCCTTGAGGGCAGAGGACTTGACTAGGTGACCTCTCGAAGTCCCTTCCAGTCCTACGATTCTTTGATTCTATATGATTCTATGAATTTACCTGGGGTTGCTCCCCCGCTGGCTCTGCCTCAGACCCCGCCCCACCTCTTCCCGTCCCTGCTCTGCCCCACTCTTCTTGCCCTGTTCTACTCCCTCCCCCGAGTGCACCCTGCCCTCACTCCTCCTCACTGCCCCCAGCGCCTCCTGCAAGCTGTGAAGCAGCTAGGCCGGAGGCACTAGGAGGGAGCAGGAAGCGCTGATTGGTGGGACAATTGGCAGGTGGGAGGCGCTGGGGGAAGGGGGAGGAGCTGATCGGGGGAGTGGCAGTGGGTGCTGAGCACCCACCATTTGTTTTCTGTGGGTGCTCCAGCCCTGAAGAACCCACAGAGTCTGCACCTATACTGTCAGCCTTCTATGCCTCTTTACACACGGACTGGGTTTTCCTCAGTGAGCGGCTCTCTCATGCTTTTAAGAGGTGCCTAATGAACAGTTATTGCTCTCCAAATAGCGTGAACGGTTTTAGCACAATAACAAGGTCTACCAGTGAAGAGCTACTGAAAGGATCAAGAGCAGATGCCTTTGCACTGAGCAAGGCCCTGGCTTAGTAGGGGATCATCAGAGAGTGTATAATGCGGTTAAGGATACCACCGTTCCAGTGCTGTGAGCCCAAACACTGTGGTGATTGTCATGTTCCAGACAGATATACACGGTAATAGCACAGATTTGCAGAAGTGGGACACAGTTCTGTCTGGGCCTAGGAGTATTATCTTCTAGGAAATATTTTTGAAGTCAGGTGTGATCCAGCTTCCAAGAACAAAATACCTGGTCTCCAGAATATCAGAGGCAGGGATACTTCCATACCCAGAGAGGGAAATGAACTCCTCTGGGGGAAAGAAAATTCGTCCCCTCCCTTATAGTCCTAACAATGATTTTATTGGCATTTCTCCTTGTGGTATAGCACCATCATGTAGCTCCTGAAGGTATCTAACAGGAAGTTGTCCAGAGAGAGCCATGGAGTCAGACAGAGTTTAGCAGTAGAGCTGCTGTTTGGGAAATGGTTTGGTTTTATTTCCATTGAAAGCTTAGATTAT